>NC_022032.1:11352016-11353900 GCF_000317375.1 Microtus ochrogaster
GAATTGTCATCATTTAAAATTCCTTTAGCATTCCTATAAGATATATATTAGATATTTCTATAAACAGTTAACTGTTAAGAAAAATGGGGTTCAGGGAACTCAGTCAGCTTTTCAACAGACAGACAGACAAACAAACACACACACACACAGAGAGAGAGACCAAATGAGAAATTTCTGTACATTTTGCATTATGAAAAAAATCTGAAGATTCATTGAGCATTGAAGTAGGTATAAGATCAATTTCCACTAAAGTTGTCACGTGACTCTCTGTGCCTTGGTATCTCAGAAGTCCCTCTTAGTAGGTGTGTGCGGTATGCAGAAGAGGCTTGCTGTTAGGTGACATGAAATACTTTTAGCCATAAAGGGGCTACATTCTTACAAAATTCTTCTCCCACTGTCTGTAAAGCAGAGTGTATAGTCCTGAGACAGCCTTGGCTCTGGTTGGGCTTCCAGGCTAGTCCACAAAGTCCACAGTATTCTGAAAGATGCTGGTGGCCATCATGCCTTCATTCCCTCAGTCCCCAGCAGAATGCAAGGCTGGGAGTGGAGACATGCAGGAGAGACCTGCAGCCATGCAGCCAAACAGGCCAGATGCACTCTCCTGTCTGTGCACAGGAGCTTGTGGGTGCCAAAGCTGGGACTTAAGGTACCAGGCAGTAGATGCCCTACTTCAGTGGCATTATTAGAGGCCTGAGAGAAGGGAGTGGGACAGAGAGGACAGGACCAGTTGCTATTTTGAAGATCAAGTGTGTATGGGTGAAGGCCTGTGCGTTACCATCCCAAGCAGCCCGGTTGGAGTATTTGGTAGCATTAGACAAATACAGTCAAGCTCTCCTTACAGAGCTTAGATGGAATTTGGTGCCGTTTTTCAGCTCAAGAAACCAAGTGCTTTTGTTTTATTATTATTGTTGCTTTCGAGCTAAGAAAAATCTCCCCATAGACCATAGAAAGTATTATGGCAAATATTCATTTTTTTTTTCCAGTTCAGTTTCTTAAAAATTAGAGCCGATGGGGAGAAAACAGTGCCCGTTTGAACTAATTCTGCGCATCTGCCACGAACGCCTCATGGGCTTTGATCTGAACGGAGCTACTGTCCTCCCACACACCACCAGCCCGGTCTCCTGGATGTTTGGTAGAAGAGTGTTGGGTCAGCTTCAGTTGTGGTTCATGTTCAAGTTCTACTACCTGATAAAAGGCAGGGTGTCAAGGAGAAAGGAGAGGAGGGAGCAGTCAGCCTTCCTGTGTCCAGCTGATTCGAGCTGTTTACCCTAGACACCAGCGCTTCCATGTTTGCCTTCAGCAGCAGTCATATGCCCATATTGCTGTTTCCCCTCTAGAACTTAGAGCCGTTAGCTAGCTTTAACTCTTTGGGCGTACAGTCTTTAACAGCCATTGGCAAATGGTGGTGTCCTTCAGTTGTTAGATGCTAGGTTGTTAATATTAGATCCACTTAGGTGACTGTACAGTTCCGACTTGGTCCAGCCGGGCATCCTTTTATAACCAATCACGGTGGCTCCTAAGTGCCCTAGCCATAAATAGATTCCAGCAGAAGCGGCATTGCTGCCTTCTCACAAATGCAGTTTAGGAGATGCCCCAGCTCCACGGTGTGGAACGTGTCGAGAAGAACGGACACAATGCCTTCTTCCTGCTGTCAAGCAGTTTGCTGGTCCTGAAGATGGATGGCTGCCGTATTCTGAATATGGGTGTCCTCCCAAGTCTCTATGTCTGGATCTAGGAACCACGGCTATGATATTGAAAAGCAGAGTCATTCAGAAATGGTTAAGTCACATACGGCTCCACCCTCATGGTTGGAATGACATTGCTTATTAAAAAGCTTGAGCAAGCTACACCAGCCTTCCACCACCACTCCTCCCCACCCTCCCC
>NC_022032.1:11354021-11373546 GCF_000317375.1 Microtus ochrogaster
ACCTGATGGGGTCCTGACCGAGAGGTGGCCTCTCAGGACGGCATCCTAATCTCTCTGATGGCCTCCATACCTCTCTCCAGACCTGGGCGCTTTCATGGCGGTCTTTTAGTTTGATCCCTGTGGGTTTGGGCTTCAGTTTGGATGCCCACTGCCTCTGTTTGCTGCTTGGGACACACCTGAGACATAAAGAGCCATGGACACACACCTACAACGCCAGCACTCACGAGACCAAAGCAGGAGGATCACTAGTTCAAGGCCAGCCTGGGCTCCATGGTGAACCACCTAGAAAGAGATATGTCCCTTCTCAGCCTGTTCACACGTGTGGGTGGCATTCCTGTACAACGTTGTGAAGCAGAGCTGGGTCAAGGCGCTCCGTCTGGCCTCTAAGCACAGTGTCTCACTCCAGGCCTGTGGTTTTTCTGTCTTCCAACCTCTTAATAAACACCCCCACCCGTTCTCTCCCAGCCCCAGTTTTCATTTCTCTTCTTTCAGTTTCTCTCTGGAGGGAGAGGGGAATGAAGCTGCAGAAATCCTTCTGCTTCCTTGTTAGGAGATAGAGAAGTGAATGCACATTTCTGGAGAGCTTCCAGTCTTCCCCCCACCTTCATGTTGCAAAACCAGAGGATGCTGATAAGGCCTACAGACCAGCGGTTCAGATTGCAAGCCATAAAACCTCCTTTTACTTTCCTCTGGAAACTGATGCTGGAGAGGGAACCTTCCAGTGTGGATTCCTCTGTGCTGGCTGCATCAAAGTCTCAGAGCCTGGAACCTTTGCCCAGAAGTAGGTGACAGGCCATGCAAATGAAGAGTCACCTTCGAAAGCTCTTCAGCCCAGCTGAGCAGGCTTTTTATGATCTTGTTGAGTGTGAGGTGGAGAGGGCTGGGGAGGGAGAGGGAGTAGGATCTGCTCCCCCTTCCCCCTCCCCAGCCCCTCAGCACACTTTGATCTGCACTGTTTGTCTAATCCTCAGCCAAGTGCGCTGGAACTTTAGCCAGAGCAGGAAAAGGAGAAATAGTTTTCCTTTCTTGGGTGGGTTTGTATTTATATAAACCCTTAGTCCTGAAAATGAGCCAAGTGGCAGGCACATGCTCAGAGGGAAGGTGCATGGGATCCAGTGGGATGGTGGGGAAGGCAAGGGCCCTCTCTCTGCTCCTCTGGCCCAGGGCGAACCGGGGTCAGACTGTGTCTGGTGCTTTCAGGGGCCAAGAAGGAGGACAGCGTGGTGTGTCCTCTGCATGTTCTAAGGACGCCTAGGGGCAGGGCTTCTGCAGACAGCAGAGGCGGAGCTAGCAACTTGGTCAGTCAGCTTTGGTACATTGCTACTGTGTGTGCATGCTTCCGGCTGTGGATAGTTACATACATACATGAATGAGCAGCCCCCTCTACACCGTGGAAAGCATGTTGGAGAAGCCTTAGGTGGCCTCTGATGTCAGTCTCCTGTTGATTTACCCGCCTGAGGTTTGTTTTTTTTTTTTTTTTTTTTTGAACAGCTCTTCTCTTTCTCGGGTAGAGGGGGTTTGTCGCTTATGTTTGCTCTTGATTGTTTAAGATTTCTTCTTTTATTGCTTCCACTCAGCTTCATAGTTCCCCTGGCTCTGCTTTCTCTAGGACATAAGGTGACTTACTTTCAGCCCCTCTGGAGCAGTGGTTCTCAACCGTCCTAATGCTCCGACCCTTTAATACAGTTCCTCATGTTGTGGTGATTTCTCAACCATAAAATTATTCTCATTGCTGCTTCATAACTGTGAATTTGCTGCTGTTATGAATCATTGTAAATATCTGATATGTAGGATATCTAATATGTGACCCCTGTGAAAAGGTATTTCCACCCCCACCCCCACCCCCCCACCAAAGGGTCATGGTCCACAGAGAATCACTACTTTATAGAATTCTCTTGTGGAATCTAAAGCAAAGGTCTTGTTCCTTACCAACCTTCACTATTTGTATAGTGTCTGAGCTAGTCTGGGACTGGGGGAGATGCTGAGGATAGTTGTTAAAAGAATTTGGACAGAAAATGACCTTTTACTTTCTTGCTGGTTTCTCTTTTGAACCCAAAGCAAAGCCCTTCCACTTGGGTGACACAGCTTCCCATAGCCTCCCTGGAGTCCTTTCTTTCTCCGGCTCATTCATAAGCTTGGAATGAGCCATGTCGAAATGCCTCCTGAGATGTTCATTCTGGCCCCAGCAATATTGTTTTGTAAGTGTCAGAGCCCCACACGTCCAAGTGGAATCTTCCTGAAGTCCCCACCTGGGTCTCATCTCTAGGAAGCCTGAGGATGCTCAGATGTGGCGCTTCACTTGGCGCGAGTGCCAGAGGAAAGGGAAGTTCATGTCGACAGCGCAGGGAAGCCTGAGCCATGAGGACTGGGAATGAAAGATCACAAATGGCAAAGGGGGCTGGCTTTATGAAAAGGGCTAAGTTTGTGCTGTGAAAGGGGGCTAACCTCGGGTGGAGTTTGGAAAGACACTGCTGGTACCTTTGCCCCTCAGTTCTCCTGGGTGAGTGTCTTGCCACGTGTTTTAGGGATGGCTCTGTGATCCAAGGCCAGAGCTCCCCCATTTTGATCTTTCAGAATATTGCACAGAACATTAATATTAGAATATTTACCCCAAATCCTCATAATTATATGTATAGTATTATTAGTACCTCTCTAAAGGGTTTTAAGTTAAGGCTGGCAGAATTAGGAGTGGTCTTAGATTAGGTCTTCAACTTCACCTGCTATGTTTTATTATGGTCAAGGATAGAAAACAGATTTGTAGCCAGGCATCATGGCTCATGCCAACACTAGCACTTGAAAGGCTGAGCTAAGACGACCACTGTGAATCTAGGCCGGGTTTGGCTACTTAGGGCTTTTCCTTCAGCCTGGGTGATGGTGTAAGGCCGTGCCTCAAAAGAAAATTTTTTCTTTAATTATGAAAGAAAGGTTTTCTTTTTCCTCCCTCCCTCCCTTCCTCCCTCCCTCCCTTCCTCCCTCCCTCCCTTCCTCCCTCCCTCCCTTCCTCCCTCCCTTCCTCCCTCTCTTTCTCCCCTTTCTCCCATTTTTCTTTCTTTCTTTCTTTTTTCTCTTTCTTCTTTTTTTTTAATAGAGTCATTTCTATAGCCCAGGTGGTTTGGAGAACACCTAGCACCAAACAGTCAGTAGTTGATATCCCTGCCACCGAGCTAGGGAGGGGCTTTGACTCCTGATACGCTGTCACAGTACGGTGATCCAGAAAATGTCATGTAGACAGTGGCACAGCTAGTCACAAATTCACCTGACCACAAGGTTAGCACTACCGTTCTGTTTTCACTCAGGAGTTAGGGTCACGTGTGCCCTGTGTGTGAGGGTAGAGTACATTCTCTCACACCTGAATGAAGTGTTTCTTGAGCCCAGACTAGCCCTGCCTACAGATCTGCATTCTGCCTCCTGCCAACTCTTTTCCTGTTTGCCTTGGCTTCCTTCACACTGTCGCCCCAGATAAAAGTCTGTAAAGGGACCCCTTTGCAGTGGAAGTCACCCCTTGTTAGTCTAGAAGAGTCCGGGGTGATGACCCCCCAGGGACTCCCATGGACCAAATGGAATTCTTCTTTGATTGATGTACCTGAGATATTTAGGGTCCCTTTCTCCTTTCTCTCAAAAGGGAGACAGCCTTGTGTAATTAGCAGGCACATGTTAGGGAATGCAGAGCTTGTTTGCCTGGATAGTACACCTGCCACCGAGGGCCTCTGAAAGGTGGAGATTGTCACTTGTACCCGAGGACATTGCACAACAAGACTGACGGGGTGGGGATGCTGTGTGAGTCACCCAAGAGTTATGATTATGGTCGCTGATCCTCCTGTAACTGTCACCTGTCAGCACTTTGGAGCACGTTTGGAAGCAGTTGGAAGTATGTTGCTTCCTGATGATCAGACCATAAACACTCACTGGAGATAAAACCACTCAGAGCATAAACACTCACTGAAGATAGGACCATTCAGAATCAAAGCAGACATGAGCGGTGATCAAACAGAGGTAACAACTTCTTCCCCCTTGTAAAGTCGGCTAGAGCTTAGGGATTCATGATGAAATCAAGTCATCATTTTAGAAGATGATGATTTTGTTTTGTTGTTGCTGTTGTTGTGTGTTGATTGGCATTTGCATCTATCTCTGTCTATCTATCTATCTATCTATCTATCTATCTATCTATCTATCTATCTATCTATCTATCTATCTATCAAAGACAACTTACCTGTGATTTTATCGGCACCAGTGGTCAATTCCAGCCTGCTAGTTGGTTAACTGAACGTGGACTGTTCTGACCAGTTAATGCAAGGGCCAACATTCACAGTCCGGGGACCTGTACCACATACTGTCCAGTGAGGTCAGCATCTCAGCCTCCTGGAGGGCCACCCTCACTGCCAAGTTTCTTCCCCCTGAATATTCCTCTTCAGTCTTTAATGTTCTCTTGTGATCCTCACCTTGGC
Organism: Microtus ochrogaster; assembly: GCF_000317375.1. Taxonomy (NCBI): domain Eukaryota; kingdom Metazoa; phylum Chordata; class Mammalia; order Rodentia; family Cricetidae; genus Microtus; species Microtus ochrogaster. Next base: position 11,358,467 of record NC_022032.1, read on the forward strand.
TATTAAGACCTGTGTGCAGATAATGCTTATTTCTACTGAGCTGGACTCTGTGGAGTCTGTCTCCTATTTTTTCATTCCTTCACTCAGTCTCTTCTTTTATGGTCTGGGTGTTTGTTTTCTCCCCGGATATCATCTGTGTGAATTTTATAAGTTCTTTGTTTTGCATGATATTTATACCTGGCATCTTTAGCCTAGATCCGGTTATTTGTCCTGAACAAACATTTTGACTTGCAACACAATGGCTTACATTGTTGGTATGATAACTTTTTAGTGTTTTTACATAATATGCCCAATTGTGGAGTGCTTTGATGGGGTGGGGGTGGGGCTCATTTCAATGATCAGCTGTTGATTTTTTTTTCTTAATGTCCTAGTAGGACGTGGTGTTCTGTTCTTTAACTGAGGGAAACACAGTTAAGAGTCGCCTGTCATTCTCCTGGCACAAATCTTGAGCCTGAGTAATGAGGCAGTTCTCCACAGCCTTGAGGCACACGGGAGGCTGCATAGTGGCCTCAGTAGACACCAGGATGTGCTCAGGAGGCTTCTCTTCCACATCCTCGCTGATGACCACAAGTGCGCACTTCCCGCAAAAGGAAAGACCATCACTTAAAGCCAAGTGTCAAAGAAGTGAACGATTAAGACCATCTAGTCCCCAAGGACCTATTTACTCTGAATTCATGTTAGACAAAGCTTCAATGTTTACACGGAAACGCTATCCTCATAACCTTTCTGCTCTATACGGTGTCCCTTGTTGTCGTGTCTTACAGTAGCATTTCCCTTGTGTAGGATATTTGAGGGTGTGAACACACTTCTTCATATTATAAATAGAGCAATCCTGTTGTTTTTGTCAGAAATAAAGGCAGGTTGTATTTATTTGTTTGTCAAGTGTGTGTAGTATATGCTTGTGGGGTGCCTGTGTGTGTGTGTGTGTGTGTGTGTGTGTGTGTGTGAAGATACCTATAGATATCAAAAGGGATGTGTCAGATCCCCTGGATCTGGAGTTACAGAGTGTGTATGTGTGTGTGTGCGTGCGTGTGTGTGTGTGTGTGTGTGTGAAGATACCTATAGATATCAAAAGGGATGTGTCAGATCCCCTGGATCTGGAGTTACAGAGTGTGTATGCGTGCGTGCGTGTGTGTGTGTGTGTGTGTGTGTGTGTGTGTGTGTGTGTGTGTGATGATACCTACAGATATCAAAAGGGATGCGTCAGATCCCCTGGATCTGGAGTTCCAGCCTTGTAGAGCTGCCTGGGTGGGTGCTGGGATCCAGACTCTGGTCCTCTGACAGAGCAGGAAGATTTCTTAGCAAACAGCTGGGTCATCTCTCCAGCCCCATAAGAAAGTTTTAGAAATGCAATTATACCAGACTCATGTAATTTCTCCTTAATTTGTTGCTATAATGTCCTCCGTAAACTTACCTTTGTCATAGTGCCTGGCCTCTCTGGGAATTATTGTTTTCGCTTACTTCGCTGTGGATGGCAGATGCATAATAAAATCAAATGTTTTCATTTGAGTTTCTTTAGTTTCTGGCGAGGCAAAGTTTTGGATGTGATAACTGAAGGTCTATCGGATTGTCTCACCGCTGGCCGTCTGGTGCTGACCGTGTGCGTATGTGAATTCTTTATAGATTTGGAAGACTAAGCTTCTGTAGAATCCTGTCTCAAACTTATCAGATGCCAGATATAGTGTTTGGTGGTTTCCATGTGTTATCTAATTTAATTATCACATTATCCCTGTCACGGGACATTCTGATATGGTGTTTAAGAGTTGAATTCGGCAGTTCTTGGTTCAAATTCCACTAATTCCTCTTGTGATTGTTGGTGAACATTATATACCCTGTAAGCCTTCCCTTGTATTATGTTTTTATTTTGTGTCTGGCTGACTAGCTGTCTCCACTCCCATGTATATGGATGTATGTATAAGTATGTATATGTGTATTATGTATATATGTTTGTATGTGTTTGTGTTTGTATGTGTATCTCTCAGCGTGTAGAGGTCAGAGGAAGACATGGGAGTCTCTAGGTTCTAGTGTTTGAACTCAGGACATTAGCTTGGCAAGTGCCTTTGCTATCTGAGCCACCTTGTCAGCCTAGTTCCCCTTTCTATGTATTGAGAATAACTTTCCCTATCTTACAGTGTTGTGAGGACTGAGATAGTACATACCCACGACATCCAGCACATAGCACACGCTCATTTAATGTCCACTGATCCAGTGGGCACTGTTGTTGTTTTTCTTCCCTGGGTTAGATCAGGTTTGCTTTCAGTTCAATATTTATGACAACATTGTAGTATCAAAATTACAGTTATGAAGTAGCCACGAAAATTATTTTATGGTTTGGGAGTCACTGCAACATGTCTTAAAGGGTCGCAGCATTAGGATGGTTGAGAACCACCGCCCTGAGTGGGTACCGTGGAAAAGAGCAGTAGGCTCTTTTTGAAGTAGAGCTTTGCTCAGGCTTATAATTTTGGAGTTAAACCCAAGGCCGGGCAGCTCGTGAGTTTGCACAAGGACAGCACATCATGGCAGAGCAAGCACTCACATCTCTAGCCAGGAAGCAGGGAGAAAGGAGAAGATTCGGGGTCCACAGTTCCACTGGCATGCGTCCAGTGACCCAAGGGCCAACTCAAGACCTCAGCTTGAAGTCTGCAGCTGCTGACCAGCAGACCTGCCATCCAGGGATCACGTTTCGATCTCCGAGGAGCCCCCAGCCTGTAGCCTGGGGCCTTTTGACTTCTTTTCCTCCACAGTATGCTAGTATCTCTTGTGAACTCTCTTGCCACCCAGGAGCAGGACTGAGTGCTTCGTGATTCACAATGAAATGAAAACTCAGGGTTAGAAATTGGGGGTCAACCTGAAGATCCGAAAAGTAAAACAGCCAGCCACTGGCTCTTACCTGGACCTCAGTCTGAAATGGCGATCCTGCCTCCCGGAATCTCAGGAGGAGACTGCATCTGAGACCTATCTTCCCTGTCTTATATTCCCCCCTAGGGCTGGGATTAAAGGCGTGCACCACCGTCATTAAAAGCGTGCACCACCTGATTTCTATGGCAACTAGTGTGGCTACTGGGATTAAAGATGCATGTCATTGTGGCTACTGAGAGTAAAGGTTTGTATCATTGTGGCTACTGGGTTTAAAGGTGTGTGTTACCATAGTCTGGTCCATAAGGCTGACCAGTGGGACTGTTTTACTCTCAGATCTTCAGGCAAGCTTTATTTATTAGAATATGGTTGAAATGCCACTACAGATTTGTGCCTCTATCTTCCTTTGGGTGCCAGGCTCCTGCTCTCACAAGCCTGCCTTGAGGCGGGGACCCCTATCTTCTGCAGTCCTTACACCCATCAGGTAGTTGCTCCACCAAACGGTGCACATCTTAAGCTCTAGCTTGTGTTCAACCTAAGGACGTTTAAATCCGTTGTTTTCCTCAATAACGTACGTATTTCTGACCATTCTTCGAATTTCTGCTAAGGCAAGTTTTCTTAGAGTAGATCACTCCTCAGAATACTGGCACTGTACAATAGATTATTGCTGGTATGGGTGTACTTGAAATGACGATCTATTTGCCTGTTCATATGTTACCTTTTTTCATCAAGCCGACTTTTTACACATACCGTCTTCCACATGTATCCATCCACTATCCTTTACTATGACGGAACGCCTGAGGCAAGCTAGCTGTGTAGAGAAATGCATTTCTTTATTTCATGGTTTTGGAGGCAGAAAGTTCAAACCCCATGACACTGGTTCTGGCAAGGGCCCTCTTTGGTCGCCTTGTCTCACGGCAGATGACCACAGCAGAAGCCTGTGTGGAAAGACAGAGCACACCAAACATTAGGAGCCAGGGGATGGGGAAAGGGGTCCTTCCATTTTCTAAGCACATGGTGGCGATTAACTTAAGATTTTCCTCTTGTCTCTATCTCTTTTCGGAATCTTAACATGTAGGGCAAACCTTCGACACATAGCCCTTGAGGGATAAACCACACCCACAACACGACCAGACGTGGCCTAAACCAAACCACCTACCTGACTCTTTCAAGAGGGCAGAGAGGCTGCTGGTGTTTTAGAAGTTGGTAACCAAGGCTTAAAAATCTACAGTTTATATCCAGTTCTGTCTTGTTTAAAAAAAAAATGGCCTTGTGCTCACCAAAGACGACAGCGTCTTCAACAATAAAACAGCTGTGTGTGGCTGATGCCAGGGATCCTTGCAGGGGATAGGGCTTGGCACCTGCAGTCGCTATCTGGATATGCAGGCAGTCCAGAGCAGATGGAGCTGGGGCCCATGCGGCATGGCAATCAATCAGCAGAGGATTCCCAAGGGGAAAACCGAGAATCCCTAGCTGTACTCGGGTTCCTGGGTGATCTTAGGATTCTAATTTAAAATACCAATGAGGAGCCAGGAGAGGGATGGCCAGGACCAGCTGAAAGCGCTGTGTGCTGGAGGCCCTGGTGGTTCTGTGAGTCACTGTAGGCTGCCTGGATTGCCCAGATGTACAGCTCTTAGCAACTAGAACTCAGACATCTGGCTTAGCCACGGATGCTAGACTGGATGGCTTCCAGGTGTCAGCGAGCTCTGACTTGCTCTTACTCCATCCCTTGTATTGCTTTGACACCACTTACTGTTGCCATTTGTAGCTGGCATCTTTGTTTCTAATCATTACCTGGCTGGTGTCGGAGGACACACGATTCTGACACATAGGTGTCCCCAAGACCAACCGATGGTACTAGATTGACATTTGCATTACTTCTTATATTTGCGGGGATTTGGTGAATGGACTAGTGGCCGTTCTTAGTGTGCAAAGCCACAGAAAAATGGTCCATTTGAGGAATTGACACAAGCCATAATCATTCCAGAGGAGAGAACTGTTAATTCCAAGTTCCAGTCCCACGATTTTGAGTCAAAATTCAAGAAGGCTTTAATAAATACTGGCCAGGTGGATGGGCTCTAGCTAGGTCCACCTCTGGGTTCCCATAAAATAGCCATGAGTCACATTTTGCAGAAGCTTCAAAACTTATAATTTATTGCATTTCCCATCTGGTCCCATCAGGGGCAAGCATACATCCTGACGTATTTCCTGCCTATGTACCTCCTGCTTATGACCAATCAGAGGCAAGCATACATACATCCTGATTTATTTCCTGCTCACTTACTTCCTACACACATGTGATCCAGAGCATCCAGCACAGATGGTTCAAACAAACAGAGGACAAACAGAAACGTATTCTTTTTTTTTTTTTTTTTTTTTTTTTTGTGTTTTTCGAGACAGGGTTTCTCTGTGGCTTTGGAGCCTGTCCTGGAACTAGCTCTGTAGACCAGGCTGGTCTCGAACTCACAGAGATCCGCCTGCCTCTGCCTCCCGAGTGCTGGGATTAAAGGCGTACGCCACCATCGCCCGGCCAGAAACATATTCTTAACTGTCTCAAGTGCAAACAGCCTTCAAGGTATATTTTTCCTGCTTTGGTCTCACAAGAACCTCAACTGGGGAAAATGCCCCTAACCAGATTGGCCTTTGGGTAAACCTGTGGTACCTTTTCTTGATTGATGATAAATGTGGAGGGCCCAGCTCACTGTGGGCAGGCCTACCTCTGGCCTGGAGGCCCTGAGCTGAACAAGCCAATAAGCAGCATTTCTCCATGGTCTCTGCTTCATCTCCTGCCTCCAGGTTTCTTCCCTGTTTAAGTTCCTACCCTGACTTCCCAGTAGCAATGAACTGTTATCTGAAACTTGTAAGCTGTACTTAGCCCCTTTCTCTGGACTTGTTTATGGTCATGGGTTTTATCACAACAAAGGAGACCCTAAGTGAGGTGGCAGCTTCTTCATTTGTAAAATGCAGATGAGCCCTCAGTGGGATGTGGTGCAGACTTACATGATGTTCATAGACTCCAGGGTTCTGATTCCATACGGGATGTGCTCCATCATTGTGAGCTCAGCTGAAATGTGTGTGTTTGAGTGTGCGTGTGTGTGTGTGTGTGTATGTGTGTGTGGCTGCGCATGCCATGTGAATATATGAAGACGAGGACAACTTTGCAGAGTTAGGTCTTTCCTTCTACTTCCCATGTGGGTTCTGAGGATTGAACTCAGGTCATCAGACTTTTGCTGCAAGTAGATAACGCACTGAGCCACCTTGCCGATTTAACTACAGGATCTGAAGCAAAAGTGCTTTCTGTCCTTGTATATCACCGTATACCCTGGAGTCTCTAGAACTTCAAATGGTCATCCAAACTGATGAATCTCAGTAGGATCTTTCCCCAATTTGGCATGCCTCTTTGTGTCCTTGGTTTGAGTTACTTGCTTCTAGGCTTAAGCAGGGCCATCAGGCAAAAATAAGGACTATCAGGAGCTAGACACTGTTGACTGAGTATTCTAAGCAGAGAAGCCTGGAGGACTGGACCTGAGGATTGGAGGAGGAAGGACAAGGTGCCCGGATGAGGGATCTGCCAGGGGGAAGCTCAGAAGTGGAAGTTGCTGCTCCTCCTGAAAAGCTAATGATTTCGTGGCAGAAAGATGACATACAGGTGTGCCCAGTGTCTGATTTCTCGTAGGTATTGAGTTAATCCATTAAGTTAATCACATGTTTCTACTAGGCAGGCCCTGTTAGTCATGTGATAATACCGTGTGCTTTTGACTCGGCACTCAGGAAATCCTCTTGTCTGGGAGGTGGGACTGTGGTTCTGCTGTTTCCCGTGTTAACACCTTGAGCCTGCCGCCTGCCCAGATCATTTACACAGAACTTTGCTGCCAGCCTGCTAGCGCTGCCGAAACCCCATATGCCCAAATCTCAGTTACGAGCCCCTCACTGGCAGCCCTGCCTGGCTGGCATGAAGATCTCAGGAGTCAGTTGGAAAAGAAAGGTGATCGTGGCAGGTGCTTCCTTCGTCTGGAGGTCACACCTTCTCGTGACTGCCTTCATCACGTATAAGAGCACTCTCCATGGTGATGTGCTGAGCATCTGGGCAGCTGGCACTAGAACCCTGCAGTCGAGCCATGCTGGCTACATGCTGGTTCTCTGTCTCCCTGTCTATAGACCATTTACTTCCTCACTACTGGCCTTCTGCCTCCCTTCCCCACCTTGAAAGGGCTGTGTTTCTCTGTGTAAACGAGTTCCATTCTTTTGGACCTGTTTCCTGATGATTTTTTTTCTCTCTCTCTCTCTCTTCTTTGCAGGGGAGTTGCTGAGCCAGCCCAGGCCAGAAGGGGTGGCAGAGATCATCTGTCCCAAGAATGGCAGTGAGCGAGTGAATGTGGCCTTGGTTTACCCACCTACACCGACTGTGATCAGCCCCTGTTCCAAGTGAGTCCCCGAGTCCCACCAGCCCCTGCTCCTTGTTGCAGATTCTGGCTCGGTAGTTGTGATAGCCCAAAGCCAAATTCAACCATGAGTGCATAAACCTTGAAAAATCCAGAGGGCAGGCGCATCTCAAGTGGCAAAATAGAAACTTATTTTTCCTGCTTTTGTGTGATATTTTACTTTGTTGATGAGGTCAACATTTTTTTAAAAAAAGCTTCTCAGATGTATAATTCATAAACCACAGAGTTTACTCATTTAAAATGTACATATATTTCATTGGCTTGTAGTCTATTTTCTGGTATGTACAACCAGAAAAATATATGGCCCCCCAATAGCATTAATGCAGAGCTTTGTTGAGAAGCTGTTAGGGTCCACGTGAGCCTCATTCTTGTCCCAAGTGAGCGCTCTTAACTGTCATTGCAGAATTAAATGGCTTTCACTTCAAAGAACGACAAGGGGCCATTAAGTCAGAAAAGCCTGCAGAAAATCTATAATGATCTGATTTTTGCAGGGGTCTCTCATTCTTTAATCAGTCCCAGAAAAGCAAAGACTGTGGACTGGCGACAACCTTTCCCCCAGATGGACTGACGGGGAATGCTCATGTGCAGATAAATATTCACACAGGATATGTGCTGCACAGTCTACAGAAGACACATCCTGTTGGCTCGAGGTTTTTACCAGTATGTTTCTGTCATACTAGAAACCAAAGGGGCTGCTCTTAAACCAAGGTGAAATGACTCGAACTTGGTAAATCAGCAACCACAGATCTTCCTGGATTGAAGCTCGCTGTCTTGGTGACAGCACCCGTCACTGATTGGCCCGGTGGCCACAGTCGGGCAGCATCCTGGTTTGCTGGTCATAGAGTATGCCTGCCCTCCCTACACATGCACACGATGGACAAGGTTTTATAAGGCATTCGGAAGTTTGCCCTTGAGAACCGTGACCTCTCTATCATCCGGTCAATGTAGGTAGAAGGACAAAACCAGGCTTTCTTCACCAGGAACCTGCAGTCTGGTCATATGCCAGAGCTCTGTGGTTAGGGGTGTCACCCAGGCAGGGCAGCTTTCCTCCTGTTATGTGCTTCCTGTACAGCCAGGTCTCTGTGATGTTGTAATACATCAGCAGTAGAAGGCAAAGCCCCCATTTCCTCCAAACTGGACAGCCCACTAGGCAAAGCCTATCCAATAGGGCTGTGCTGGAAACTACCCCAAGCACCTAAGGGAAATTCCTCTCTAATACTAGTTTCAGGGTGCTCTTTTAACTAGAATGCACCTGGCATCATCCATCCCTGATGGGGTTTTGAGGTACTTCTCAGGGACCACAGTGGAATCACACAAGGAGCCCTATTAATGTGCATCTCCCCTGCCCTGAACATATCACAACCCAGGCATTCGCCAGCCTTGCCGTTTCATTGGGTCTGTGTCTTCTGCTCCTTGCCTTTCAGATACACCAGGGCAGGGGTAAAGGGGTATGATAGAAGCAGTAGGGTTCAGGACACAATATATTTCGTATTGATGTAAATGTGCCTGAGCCACCAGAGACACTAATCTCTTGTTTTCACGTGGATCCTTGCTATTTAATAGACAAGATAGATACAGCAGTTGAATATCGGCTTGTGCCAGACTCCCTGGTGGCACAGAGCCGGAGTTATCAGGCCAGTCCCATGGGCGGCTTTGTAATCTACCACAGAAAGACCCCGTTATCAACCTGGGAACAAAACCATGCTATCAGCCTCTCCTTGACAGTTTATTGAATCTAAATGAACAACCAGCTTTAGATTTGGGCATCACCGGAATGCCTATTGATTCAGACCTCTCTAGTTGCTGGAGAGAAACACTCCTGGGGTCTGAAAACCTGTTGATGTAGCAAATATTAGCTGGCTTGGTGGTATAATTCTCAGCTCCAGGTGAAGGGCTATTCCCTAACTATGAAAGTTTTGCATCTTTGGCAAGACTAATTTTTTTTAGTACGGAGACCAGGATAAATGCTCATTCTCATGACTCTGGATAAGAGCCTGTGCCTATGGGATAAAGTTTAAAGCATCCACACACCCCAGCCGTGAGCACAAAACAAGAGTGAATATGCAGGCTAGGCCACGCCCACCGGGATGTCAGAAGCATAACTGACAGTGTGTCCTAAACCACAGATAGCAGTCAGAGGGGCAGCCACTGAGTCGTGTGGTTTTGACCTAAGCCTGAGGCTTGGTGTCCCAGCAGGACCATCAACCCAAGACTGAGCCCTGCCCTTGCAGCTCCAGGCAGTTAAGTAGCTCACACAATAAGTGATCTCTTCCTCTCTAGCAGCCCATAAAATATAGGCAGATGGGCAAGACCCGACTGTCCTCAGCAGGCACATACATCAGAATGTCCAGAGACAGTTGTCAGGTGTGCCTCTCTGAAGAGACACTGGAGTCACTGGGTCGGTTCTAAAGTATGTTTGTTGGACTTTGTCTCCTTGGTTTCTCTGCCCCTCTAAGGATGGCCTCTCAGCCAAGAGCCCTTCGCTTTCCCCATTGAACCTTTGCACAGTCAACCACAAAGGAGAACCTGGTATACACAACAGTGTTGTCAGCCACTCTTGGCTAGGGTGATATTCTCTTCCTGTCAATAAAGGATAAAGAGTCCCGGAAAGTATGTTGGGACAACAGGTGCTAACCAGAACAGTCCCGGATACCAGAATAAACCCCTGCTCTCTGTCCTTGACTTTGGTCTTTTAATGCTTTTGAAGGAAGTCTCTCCAAGCCTTTATTTGCCCAATTTCCTTGCTCCTAGGGTATCAGAAACTTGGCATTTAATGGACTGCCTTCAGCCATATGTGAAACTGTGATAGAGTAGAGTTTACAAACAGAAAAGAATCTATGGTGGCTATTTAGTGCTGCCTTATGAATCCCATCTTTTCTGTTTCTTAGGAAACTTTCCAGGTGTAAACTTTTAAAAACAGCAGCAAAAGCCGGGTGTGTGTGTAGAGAGAGGACTCTGCAGTGTCGTTGTGTTAAGAGTGCTAACTGCTCTTGGAGAGGAGCCAAGATTGATTCCCAGCACCCACATGGCATGGCTCATGCCAGCACGTAACTCCAGCTCCCAGGTCTCCTCTAGCCTCTGCACCCGCACCCACGTACACACACACACACACACACACACACACACAAACAATTAAAAAAACAACAAAAATGTCCAGGCATTTTTCTCCTATGAAAGAGAGGTGGATAGTAAGGAGTAAATAGTAGGTTTGGGGGTTGAGGGCTCATAGTAGGTCTTTGCTTGAGGGCTCATTCTCCACGAGGCTTACCGCTGTGACTTGCCTTGGGTGATTGAGGCCTCTCCCAGCATTCCATTGAGAAGAGGTTTCAGGAATGGAGGCGATGCTATTGTTCCCCGTGCCCTTCTTGCTCTGGAGGAGAAATAGGTACCTGGAGACGTCTTGGGCACTTTGCTAATCTGCTCAAATGTGAATTATTTCCACACTTTGGAAGTATATTGGTGAAGGATCCCTTTACAGTCATGGAGTCATGATTGTGGTCACATGGGATGGCCAGGAATCTGATAGCAGAAGTGCTCAAAGACACAAACAAACAATAACCGTCCTCGACATGGAGTTTGTCAGACAGTTCGAAAGCTCTGTTGATGTCTAATTTACACAGTGCTTGATGATTCTCGGTGTGTTTCAAGTGGTGTGACTGCTCCCCTCATCACCACTGTCTTATTTGAAAGCGTCCCCGTCACCCTAAGAATGGCATGCTAACTGCCATAACTTGTGTCTGATCTAGTGTGGCATCTCGTTTGTGTAGCCAGTGTCTTTAGTATCATTTTGCAGAATGGTTTTAGTAGCTGATGTGTTGGTGTTAAGCAAATTCTTAAATCTGAAATAAGTTCTCATAATTCCTTTGTGACTGGCACATCTCAGTCCTAACAGAATGTGGTAATTGACTTGCACCATGTATCTCTCCCAGCCCCTTGTTTCCTGGGTGATGAAGGAGAGGTTGAGTGGCTTGGACGGAGGTGAGGAGCTTCCTTCAGAACTTCCTAGTTGTAGCCTCTTGACAGTTCAACACCCAAGCATGCTATCCCATGGGTGTGAGGAATTGGTGATCACTTGGGGATTGTAACAAAGCCCCACCTCTCTTAGACACCAGAATCAGAAGGTTCTCAAGTCTTTGTATAAAATGGCACAAGCTTGGCCTGTGGTGCTTGCCTATAGTCCTGACACTCGGGAGGATGGTGAGTTCTAGACCAGCCTGAGCTACATGGTAAGACCCTGTCTTGGAAAAAAAATACCTTATTAATTAAATAAAATGATGTAAAACTTGTATGTACTTTCTGCATACCCTCCTGTATACTTTATATCGCCCCTAGATGACGTTGACACACTAGAAGTGCTGTAATTGTTCCATCAGATAATGTAGAGACCAATGGCGAAGGAAAGCGTATGGCCAGTACGGATACACTGGCTCCGCGCACCAGTGTTCTCAATCTGCCGTTGGTTTCATCTGAGGATGCAGTCTCAAGATGGCATGGAAGGAGGAGGCTGAGTGGACTTGCGGTGGGAACAGTAGAGAGAAAATAGACGGTTGATTGCTTTATACTTTGAAAAATATTTACTTTGGACGATTTCATATGGACATATATTTTAATGATCCACCACTCCTTCCCCAGTTACTTTATGCTCAGATCCATTCACCAACTCCTCCCAACTTCATGTCCTCGTATTTGTTTGAAATAATCCACTAAGTCCACTCTGTGCTGCCCATGTAATCATAGGTTGGGAGGCCATCTGCTAGGATTACAGCCTCACAGAAAACTGACTCTCCCCCAGAAGCCATCAGCTGTCAGTAACTTCTCACCTTAATGGGTGGAGGATTGAGAATTTATTTGGAATTACCCTACACAGGGGATAATGTTCTTCCTAGAAGCCATAGGATGCCAAAGAAAAAGCCCAGTGCCAGATGAAGGATACCTCCATGGAGTTGTTGGCTAAAGTGTCATGGTGATACCCCAGAACAGTGCAGGGTATTGCCATTGTCTCTTGGTTACTCACCTGAACTTGACATTATGACCCTACTGCTGAAAATACCATGTCCTTTGATCACAGGATGTGGAAAAATCAAGTTGGTACTATTCAGGAAGCTTCTTCCTGCTGGTTAGCTCATCATCAACTGTCTTACCCACCAATAAACTCTGTGAGCTACAGTGAGCGGCCAGCACGGCAGAGTAGGCTCATGGATGCCCTAGAGGCATGACTGTTTAGTAGGTAACCAACTCTTTTCTGATTAGATTTAAAGCCCACTCCACAGGAAGAAACACATGCCTGCTACTATAAATCTAGCCAAGAACCTAAGGGTAAGCCTACTACTACTGTTTTGTAAAGGGACCTAGTAGCACGCTGCACTCTAAATTCTTGCTTCTATACCTGTAGATTGGTATGGCTCTCAGACCTCATCGGAGAAGTATTTCGGTGTGGTAGATGGTAGTAGCTATTGCCGAAACTCACATCTGGTCAAGATGCAGAGAATAAATGTCTGCTGAGTGCTCTGATACAAATGGGACTTCTATGTCAAATTCCTGCCCGCCATGCTTAGGGACTGTTGTAGGAAGGGGTCCCAATGATTGTAAGGGGTCCCAGAGATTGGGGGGGAACCAGAACAAAACAAGGTGTTCCAGAGAGAGAGTTTTGAAATGCATATCTCAGCTCTACCCTCGTTTGTCACCTTCTGGACAAGAAAGACTCCTATACTTTGTGATCTCCCAACTTCTGCAGTCACCTGCACAAGCTAGTCAACATTCCAGAATCTGTTGCACTTTCGTTTGTGAATCTTTGCAGTCTCTTTTTCTGGTTGAAACCCTTAATGTTCTAGTCTGCGGGTGTGTGAGCTTCTGGGCAAACGGTAGATACCCAGCCACTCTTTGTTTTCAGGTGTCCTGCACCTGAATATTGTTCTCTTTTTCTTTCCCAGGAAATTCTGACCAGTGTCCTCCTCCACTAACCAAACTAACTGTGTGTACTCTGTTATAAACAAACCCCAATTTTCCTGTGAAAACCAGAAAGAATTCAACAGGCTAGCCAAAAAAAACCAACAAAACCCAAACCATTTACCTCCCAGTATACTGGCATACCACACATGTTCTTTTGTGTGGTTCCTTTAGTGGGCTGATCCTGGAACATGCAGGATGTATGAATGTCTGTTTTTTATTTCTTAATAGTTGACCTTTCTCTTGTGGTGGTATCATGTCTGTGTGCTCCATCACCTGGGAAGAGGTGGAAGTTCATAGAAAATAAAGAAGTTAGTTCTAAGGGACTGGAGAGATGGCTCAGAGGTAAAGAGCACTGACTGCTCTTGTAGAGGTCCTGAGTTCAATTCCCAGCAACCACATGTTGGCTCACAACCATCGATAATGAGATCTGGCGCCCTCTTCTGGCATGCAGGCATACATGCCAGCAAAACTGTATGCATAATAAATAAATCTTTATTTAAAAAGGAAAGTTAGTTCTGACTTAGGCAGATGGTGTGTTAATGGAATTAACAAGAATGTTCTTTGTGGCTTAAAAGTGTTTAGCTAAGCATTTGCACTTTCCAGAGTGGATTAACAATAGAGGACAGAGTTGAGATACGCATTGCAAACTTCAGTTGTTCTGACAAACCTTACTGATTGCCTGTGTACAGTAGAGTTCACATCTCAGCGAGAGTCCAGTAGATACCAGTTTCTTGCTATTCTAAGTATTCTGAAAAGCAGTGATTGCTTCATTACAGGAAATTCTGCAGTGACATTGTTATGACATAAGGATATTTAAGACCCACTGAAATACCCTTTTATATATACAATCGGGCGAAGACTGTGGCCTTTAGCTCACCAAATAATTAGGCAAGAATTTTAAAGTCTCCCTCGTTTAGTTACTATGGATCTGCAAACATTTTAAGGAGAAATGGAATGATCTGAATTTGGCTTTATCACAATGGACCATATTCATTGACCACAGAATTTTAAACAGAAAGTGGGGGTGGGGGGTTCTGGTATTTACAGTTACGTGTGGAGGTTGCCTGTCTGGAGGCTCTCTGATGATTTGATTTATTTATTTTGTCCTTGGCAAGGAGGGACAAGCCCATGGCCTGGCTGCCTTTCCTGGCTGGGAGGAACTGTATTTCTTGAATTCTCTAGTCTCCCGTCAGCCACATTGATCCTGGAATTCTCCCTCTCTGCTTAGGTATCTCCACACTTTCTTGGACAATTAAGTGGAAAGGATAGTGCTTCTTTCCCTCTGCCACCATTTTTACTGTACCCAATCTGTGGCTTTAGGAGCACCAAGTTTTAAGGGTAAGTCTCTGGGAATCACAGAGTCTCTGGAATGGGTATGGCCATAAGAACCTGGAGCACGTAGGGAGAAGATGGGGTGGTTGGGGATGAAGGAGCATCCGTAGGGCAGAGTCCAAGACACTCGTGTGTAGCCTCACTCATGCTTGGGACAGAGAAGTAGCAAAATGCTTCATTCTTCGCTTGACTTAAAATATTTTGATGAGTCAGGAATCTTAGATCTATGTTGGGGAAAAAAGTGTGTGTGTGTGTGTGTGTGTGTGTGTGTGTGTGCGCGCACGTGTGTGTAATTTCCTTATTGTACAGTCTATAACAACACCAGGAAGAGAGCAAGTTGGTTAACACCTCGTGTAACTTTGTAAAAACAATATTTATTTTTCTCAAGTTTGAGCTTTGGGGTTCCACTGCACTATCTTGAATCTCCCTTCCTCCCTCTGTCTCTCCTCCTCCCTTTCTCCTTCCCTCCCTTTCTCTCCCTCCCTCATTTCTCTCATTCCT
>NC_022032.1:11373646-11384960 GCF_000317375.1 Microtus ochrogaster
TCTCTGTCTCTCCCTTTCCTTCTTTCTTTCCTTCCTCCCTCCCTTCCTTCCTTTCTTTTAACTTTAGGCAGTCTTGCTGTATATATAGTCCAGATTAGTCTATAATTTGCCTTCTCCTGCCTATGCCTCCTGAGTGCTTGGATTACCCACATAGACCACCCAGCCTGGCTACTGAGTCTTTGCTGTTTGTTAAGTACTGAGATGTTAGACATCTGTAAAATGTAGATTGCGTAGGTACTTATTTCATGAGGGTGTCTCGTGAGACAGGCAATTTCAAACACAGCATTTGATATAATTACAGAGAGCAAATATATGCTCAATAAATACACCTCCTGTTGTATATGTAGTATATACTGGATGACTTAGACAGTAAAAACAATAAACCAAATGTTTCTATAATGTGGGTATTATGGTAAAAATTTATCCGCTGGCTTATCTAGACACTTATTAATTAAAAGCTCTGCCTATAAAAGGTTAATGTGTATGCTGGTGAGGTAAGTGAGAATATTGGCTTCCCTTCCCCATTGCCAAGGAGAACAAATGAAGATTTGTTTATAGGGTGTCTCCGGTGCCTACCCCTGTTCTCATAAAATGGAGGTGTTGGTGTGTTGTGCCATATTGTAGTCATATTGTAGTCACTAACACCTATAACACTGGTCCATTTAATGATCCTGTAAGGCATATAAAACAGAGAATGCTGTGTCCCACCCAACAGTGCTTCCCCCCAACCCCAGTTACTGAGTGCATGGGCATTCCATGAGCCTCCAGGCCACCGAAGGCTTCAGTGCTGTTTTCACAGTGCCGGATGCTCTCATTTCTGTGTCTATTTTAAGATGCAGTGTGTTCGCATTCTGAAGGATAATAAGGCCAACGGGCCAGCAGAGAAGGGGGCAAGCCACGCAGGGAAGCATGGGCTTGCCCGTGGGACAGACATAGGAGGAACTATAGGCAACGTCCTTGATTTCGCAGGCAAGGTGGGCATGTAAGGTTTGGCTGGTGTGGATACAGAGGCTGTTGCTAGTTGTCTGTTGTCAGGCCCTGGGAGTGATGAGGGCAGGACAGTGAACCAGACTGGGAAAGCCAATAACAGAAGTGGGTGGGCTCTGAGTTGTGACCTGGCTAGTTTAGGTGTGGAAGACAGCCCTGGCAGGCAAGTTCATTATGGTCTCTAGGAAATAGATTCCTCCAGGGGGGAACCAGTTCCACCAAGATCAAGGCCCTGTACACATATCTCGGAACACAGAAAATAAAGATACAATAATTCACACTATAGCTTCACTTTCAACCTAGAAAACCAAAGATTTCGAACCATCATTTCTTTTTGCATCCAGAGTTGGGACAGGTGTTCCAGTCTAGGAATCTAGTTCTAAGCCCCAGTAGAGCCTTCTCGACTCCTCACTTCATGGACCAGCATCCTCTCTGGCAGCCCCTTGAGTGACCTGTGGGCTTCATGGGGAACCGAATCCACTCCCTTCTTCTCCCAGAATGCTCCATCTCTTCATTTCTGTCCCTGGTGATGGTAGAGTTTTGTACCTGTCTGTTCATGCTAGGACCTATATAATCTGTCACCTGTGACCATATCAGTGTGTCTTGACATGTGTGAGCCTTTTTGTTAGCTCTGTGATTTCCTCTGACTCCATATCCGCCAAGATTCCTGTCAATGAGACTCAACCTATCAAATCTTCATGTCCTTCAAACTGGTACTTTTTAAAAAGATTTATTTTTTTTCTTTTATGCATGTATGTGTTTTGCCTTCATGTATGTCTACATACCACATGTGTGTCTGGTTCCCTTGAGGGCCAGAAGGTCTTGGATTCCCTAGAACTGGAGTTACAGACAGCTGTGAGCCGCCATGTAGGTGACAGTTAATTGAACCAGGGTGTTCTGTCTGGAAGCAGCTGGAGCTCTTATCCACTGAGACATCCCTTGTCCCCTCTCCAATGTTTATCTTTTAATGTCAGTGCCTACCACATATCTCTCTTTTTAAAAGTCTGAAGTAACTCCCGGTGATTTTAGGCTCAAGTTCAAAGTGCCAGGCATGGCTCACAAGGCTCTTCATTGTCAATCTCTTTGCTAACTTAAGAGGTAGCACCTCACTTGAGGGGCAGTTGATCATGGTGGACCTTGGCTAGCTCTCAGCCCTCAGCTAGCTGTCACCTGGCTACCTTACCAATGAGAGTCCATTGCCCATGAGCCAAAGGTGTGTATCTTCTTTCCAGGGAGGCCATTCTCAACATTCCTAACTCTTAATCAAGTATTTTGTCTTGCACACTTCCTTGATGTTTTTATGCTATTTAATACTATACTATCATAGGAAGGAGCTCACAGTATCTTAACTACTTTTTTTTCCCGTAGCCATTCTCCCATCTTATTCTTTATTTGTGTAGCTCTGTTGAGTGTTTGTACCCTAGTGGGCATTGTGGCAAGTGTAGGGGAAATAACCTGCCCCTCAGAATCACAGAGTCGGAATCAAAGAAGTAGCCAGACAAAGGCATGCCAGTGCCAGATTGAAAGAGAAATCTATCTGATGGAAGGAACCATAGCAGAAAAAAAAAAAAGAACAGGTAAAGGTCCAGAAAGTGGCATTTGGGGTGGACCTTGAAGGAGTGAGGTGGCTCATTGAGATGAGAAAGCAGTAACGTAGAGAAGGTTGGGAATTTGATGGATGAAAAGTGTGATTGCTGTGTCCTGGGTTCTTTTCCCGTTGCCATGATACAATACCCTGACCAAAGCATCTTAAGGGAGAAATGGTTTATTGTGACTCACGGTTCAAGAGACAGTTCATCATGAAGTGGAAGTGAATGCAGCAGGATCTTAAAGCAGACGGTCAACAGCATCCACAGTCAAGAAACAGAAAGCTTGGCCAGGCAGGGGTGGCTCATGCCTTTTATCCCCTCATCCCATCACTTGGGAGGCAGAAGCAGGAGCACTTGAATTTGAGGCCAGCCAGGTCTATTAGAGTGAGTTCCAGGACAACCAGAGCTACACAGATAAAAAGAAAAAAAAAGAAAAAGAAAAGAAAGAAAGGAAGGAAGGAAGGAAGGAAGGAAGGAAGGAAGGAAGGAAGGAAGGAAGGAAGAAAAAGAAAGAAAGGCAGCGAGAGCTACTCAGTTCTCTGCTTACCTTGACCAGAATCCAGCCAGGGAATGGTCCCACCCACAGTGGGCTGGTCTTTTCCCCCCTCCCGCCCCCCCAGTCACTGTAAGCAAGATAATCACCTCCAGGCCCTTCTCTCTGGTGATTCTAGATTCTGCCAAGTTGACGTTAACACAGTTAACCATCAGAATGTGGGAAATGCCGCTCATGCTAACGGTGGAATGTTCCCTGGAGCAGCCTCGGTTAGGTGCTCTTGTGTTTCTCAGACTTCCACGTGGCTCTGGGGAGCAGAGGGCAGACACAACTGTCTGCGTTTCCGGAAGTTCATTGTGTTCGCCGAGGAAAAATAATTACTGCCCCGTGAACCGAGAGCTGGTGGCCACACCACTCCCTTAACTGCCCGAGTGAGACGTGGGTTTTTTACATGGCCATCCTCTTCCAGTTAGATGTATCATATTCTTACTGGAATTTGAGACAGTTTCGGAACCCTCCCTGCCAGGAGTTTATTATATTACTAGGTTTTTGTACACTTTCTTATGACTGAGAGCCAAAGAAACGAGAGCCAACCTCTCTTGTATACATCAAGCAGACATTCGAATCTTGCTTGTCCTATAACAAAGCTTAGCTATACCATCACCCTTGGGCATCTCACCCAGGGCCTGGTGGGATTGGTAAAATATTGAGAAACTGAGCCACGCTATACTACAAGAAAAGTACATTCCTGGTAGGTGAGTAATAAGCAGAGGCTTCTGGTTTTGGTGCTTTTGATATGAAGATTGATTAAGCTTATTCTTGTACGGCTGCAAGGGCACATTAGACAGATAGCAAGTTACTAGCCTCTGAAATAAAGCAGCATTGAGAGAGATGGAGGCCCGGAGCAGACCAGAGCCCCTTTGCTTCCATTGTCTTTGTATGCCATTAAAACACTTAGAAAATCCATGGCACAGCACTGTAGAAAGCAAGAATAAAAGCTGCAGCTCTCTGACCCCCCCTTCCCCCCCCCCGCCTTTGTTTCAATCAAATGCCACTGTTCAGTTGGCTGAGAATGCAGCAGAGTTTTCATCCCAGGCTCAACCACCCCCAGATTTCGGCTGACACCCTTGCTTGTAACACTCTAAATAAAAGCGTGCTTAATGGTGGTAGACAGCTATGCTCAGGTTGAGGCATGCATTTCTGAGCCTGGAGGGATTGTTTATGCTTCCGTGTGTGTTTACTGAGGAAGCAAGTCTGTGTTTAGAGCCTGTGCTTGTTCATTAGGAAGCTAGTTCATCCTCTGATGTTCCACTCAGGTAAGTGGTCATAGCCATTAACGTCCATCCCCCTTTATGGCTGACAAAAACCACACTTAGCATCACGGACAACATTCGACTAATCTAACTGCTACAGGGATTGCTTGCTTGGTGGGTCATCAGGACATCTTCGTGATCACAGAGAATTCTAGAAGCAGAGCTGGGAACCTGTACAGACTCGTTTAAGTCGTTTCTCTCTTTCCTTATAATCGAGACCGCTGTTCTCTCTCTTGTCGCTTTGTCTTCTCATCCCATCTAGGAAGAACGTTGGTGAAAAGCACAGAAACCAGTGACATTCGTGGCTGTGGAATTTCCATGGAGCAAGCAGAGCATGGGAACTGACTAGGACATCTCTTGCCCCTGGCGAGCCCGCCGAGCTCCCAAGCGCCTTTGGGGCCCAGGGTGAATCCATGCACTGGGAGCTTGCAGAGGACCCTTGGAGGGGCTGGAGGGGGCTGGGAAGATGGGGGCGAACATGGAGCAAATGTTTCACAACCTGAACCTCAGAACTGTGACCCTCCAGGGAGAGCGCTACTTGAAGAAAAGAAAAACAAAATGTTGAATGGCTTCTCAGGGATTTTGTTTTCCGTGCACACATAAGCCATAGTTCCAGTCCGGGTGGCAGTATTTCGAGCACTCAGATTTCAGTTCTGTTCAATGTGAAGGAGGGATCGACTGACGTTCATTGCTGTTCCGTCACTAGTGTAAAATATGTATATGTTAATCTTTATTTTTATAATATGCAAATGCATTTAAATTTATACAGTTTGGACGCCTCTAGCATTAGTTAACACTGGGTGCAATATTCTGCATGAGAACTGTGCCAAGATGGGGCTGATGTCTTCTTTTAGTGTTAGACTTTTTGTTCTTTCATCAATCACCCTTTAGGCAGAATGGGAAAGCTACCCTCTTCCGGTTAGTTTATGGATGGGTTCAGTGTTGCTTCCTAGAGTTCTCAAGTGATCCCCAGGCACATCCAGCCCACTGAGACAGAGTCCCCTCCCATCTTTTCATCACGCTCCAATACCTGTTCGTCAGTGGGTGTGGTGGTAAAGATCCCTACACATCCCCACTGCTGGGGCAGAGGGAGGCATTCCTAGGTGCCAAATGGGGTGGAGGCTCCATGAAAATCTGACTCTTGGAACAATTTGAGATAATCTGAGGTCAGTTCTCAATCTCTCAACTATTCTACTGTTCTGCACCCTTCCCCGTCCCCACCTTCCCACCCTCTCACCCCCACCGGAACAGTGTGCATGATTTAGCAGAGCCTTGTGTGAGTCCACCTCTGCCCGTGGACCTCCCGGTAGGAGCATGCTTTCACAGAACTCCGTCTCTCCTTGGCTGTTTATTCATTCAGAGCCTCGCGGAGGACATCCGCTGCCAAGATCTAGTAAAGCCCTTGTTTTGAAGTCTCCGGGAGGTAAACACTTAAAAACAAACCCCACGAATCACTCTCTCGTGTGCTCCTACTTGGGGCCAAACAGCATATGCTACAGTAGTGATACCACATTCTCTGAATAACGGAAAGGTTTCTGTTTACATCTACGGCCTCCGTGTGTTGACAGGAAGCATGTAAAACCAACTTCCTCACAAGAAAAGCAAGTCAGCTGGGTGTACTCTCTCCCTTGTTTATAAAGTATCGCCTCTTGGAATGCCACAGCACATGCAGTCACCACGAATCTTTAAGGGAAGTGCAAGCAGGCAGCTACACTGTGAGAAATTACCAGCCAGTTTGTGTAGAATCTGTCCCATTGACTTCCTCGCCCCCGGAGCCCGTTCCACAAAGGCAATTTCTTGGAAATCAGAATTGAATGGGAATCCTCTTTTTGTGTTTTGAATACTTGACTTTGACAAGTCTAGTTTAAGATTTCCTTTTCCTTTTAGAACACAGTTGCAGGACGAATCAGAATTTGGTTGATTTTTTTTTTGTCACAGTTCTCGTGTGTGTGTGTGTGTGTGTGTGTGTGTGTGTGTGTGTGTGTGTGTGTGTAAGTGTAAACCGAAGGGTTATCATTCTGTTGCTTTACGGACCACAGAATTATTTGGGCGATAGATTCGGTTGGTTTTGGTTTTTTTAATTGGCACCAGTCAGTTCTGACACCGTCAAATCAAGAAACTTTGACCAGTCTTATAATGTCACGTATGACTTTGGGTTTACTCCCCAGAGGGCCATGTTAAATAAAACTAAGGCTCCTTGGGGGAACCCACCCTGCAATTGGTTGTTGTTTTCACAAACACAGATGCCCATGTTCTGAATATCTGCTACTTCTTTTGACAAATGATGTTTTGTGTTGTCATCTGAACCCTAGAGAAGCGGTGTAGATGAGGGAACCTTGGTTGTCACGTGTGTGACAGGGTGGACATGGTCAGAGGGTCATGTGCCTGAAAAAGCTCCAGCAAAGCCTGAGAACTAGCCTCAGTGTGTGGGGGGAGGGTTGGAGAAACAGAAACCACTCCACTAAGAGGAATTCCAGGAAATTCTGTTTCCTCCTTTCAACACCTGGGAAGATTCAGCGGCCATCAGCTGAGGGGCCTTTCACTAAGCACAAGAGGCATGGTTCTACCTGAGGAGCCCCTTGCCTGTCAAATGCTCTCCAAGTTTGTTACGGTTTCTATTCCTACAACTGTAGTGGTAGCAAAACCACTTCCCGGGATTGTAAAAGTGCTGCCAGAATAAATGTTTTCCCCCTTCTAAGGAAAAAAAACAAACAAACAAACAAACAAAAAAACCCAGACAGTGCTCATATTTGACATGTGCACTGGACTCTTTTGAATGAATAAAGAGGAAGGGCTTGATGCTATTCCAATGGAGTGTGTCTTTTCATGCTGAAGTCTGTGGATCGTGGTTGTGGTTTCCCTGTTCATTGTCCTGACAGGGCAGAAATTAAAAAAAAAAAAATCAATAAAAATACAATGAAATGTTAAAGCCATGGCAGCTCCAGAGTTTATTTCTGGGTTGGGTTGGGTTGGTGTTTGTTTCAGTTTTATTGGTTAAAGAGAATAACAACTTTCTATTGTGAGCTCCAATTTGGGCGATGGGGAGCGGGGCTGGCTGTTTTTGTCTATTTTGGGCTTGGATTCCCAGAGGCAAAAAACTGAAAGAGCCACTATTTTAAATTTGTTGTGTTCCATTTATTGATTTGGGAATGTGTTTGCCACAGCACACATGTGGAAGTCAACAGGAAACTGGAGGGTCGGCTTACTCCATCAACCATCTAGGTCACAGAGATCAAACTCAGGTGGGCATCCTTGGTGCCGGGTGCCTTTGCCCACTGAGCCTTCCCTCTCACCCAAGAGTCCCTTAAAACTCTGCCTCTGGAACATTGGTTCTGTCTTTTGGGACTGGCGCCTGCTTCCAGGACCTTGTACCCACCAGGCAAGTGCTCTGCCCCTCAACCACATCCCAAACCCAGCACCATCTGTCCGTTAAGTCAGATTCTTTTATGTCGCGAACCGTTATGCTTCCAAACTTATTGACGTGAGATTGGTTCAAAAGTTCCATCCCCCAATTTTCCTTTTTAAGGCTCATCACAGGAAGCATAGCTTGTAAATACTGTCTAGGATCACCCTGAAAGGTTGGAATTACAGGCCCCTTAGGGCCTGTCCAGAAGCAGCATCCCTGTTTGCTTGTTTGTTTTAAAGTAGATAAAAGATAATGGAAAGAAAAATGCATGAAAACTAGATGAGTCCCAAGCTGTGTGCACAGACGTAGGCACAGGACCAGCTCAGACCAGAATGCTGAAAAAAAAAAAGTTCTGAGATTTTCTAAAAATCTCCGAAAAGGAAGGTGAGGCTATCGGGTGCCCTGGTTTAAATATTACCTCTCTATTGAAATGTTTGAAACCACCTGAGGTGGAAACAAGAGGCCTGCTTCCAGTGGAATGGCTCGCCCTTACAACTGAGCCCAGGTAAGTTCTGACAGCCATCCCTACCGCTGCCTGCCTGCTTCTGTCCGCGAGAGCAGAGTTTGAACATATGTTGACACTTGCGCCTGGATTTTATCGAGACACTTTGAGTTCTTTAAGCTTGCTCTGCAAGTCACACAGCAAAGAAGGTGTCGGTGGTAACAATGAGAAACGCGTTAGTCTTCACAGTTGTCCGTCCCTCCAGGGGCTGTTTCCTCATCTCAGCGAGAGCTTTCTGGAGTAGGCACCAACTTCACACAACTCCAAATCCATATAACATGCAAGGAGACAATGTCTGCTGAATCCCAGTGCCAAGGGTCCCTGTGCCCATTGCTGCTGACGTCACTCAGTGTTATCCCCCAGTGTGGTAGGGATGAGGGACTCTATTGTGCTGTGTGGGAAGGGGCTGTGTGTGTGTGTGTGGCTGAAGTGGAAGTGGGGGTAAAAGGGGCCTTTAGAAAGCAAATGAAATTATCTGGGTTAGCATGAGAAACTGCACCTGCTAATAGAACCTCATTTAACCACGTGTAAACTCTTTCGGGAAGGAAATCGCGTTTGTTTGTATATATACAAACATTCGTTTTTAGTGAAATGAAGATCATTCTAAACACTGAGCCCGAAAAGCCTGGAGTTGGCAGAGAACACCCCAAGACCAAGTTCTCGGCGCAAACATTTATTTATCCCAGAGGAACAAAGGGCGAGGAATAAGGGACAAAGACAGGGGACAGGAAGAGAAAGAAGGGAAAAGGAACAGGAGGGGGAGGAAGGGGTATTTGCCCCCAGGGACAAAGGGCTGCCTCTGGGAAGAGAGGAAACAGGTGGTCCATAGCCAACTGTTTATAAAGGGGGGAAAGGAAGCCTCGTGTTAGGATGAGGTGTTTAATTTTGAGTAGACTTCAGTACTTTGATAGCTGGACCTTGGTCATCAGCCTCAGGAGGAGGAAGTGGCCAAATAAGGGAAAATATCTTGCTGACAACTTTAGGAGCATAACCTAGTGGTTTTTGGCAAGGCAGAGGGGATGGGGGTGAAGGCCATGTCTATCAGAGCCATGTTTGCCATGCTCAGGCTGCTCCATCCCTTCAGAACCCTTCTTTTCCAAACTGGTCCTTAGAACATCTGATTTCCTCATTGCTAACACCTGCTTCACCATGGGCTCCAAGATCCAGACACTTTAAAACGTGTTGTGTTAAATCAAATGAGTCTTTGCTGCGGGATTCTGAGAACCTTCTAGATACTAATACAAAGCATAATAGTATACTTTATAGACCAGAGTGTGCTTTTGGGTGTGGGAGGAAGCCTTCTAAAATGGTGTGTGGACATGACCTGTACCAGCCAACGATATCTAGGGGAATGAAATTACTAGAATGACTGTGAGTTAGAAAGGGGGTTTATTAGATTAATTTACACAACAGGATCTAGGTAGTCCAAATGTCTGTCTGCACACTAGAGTGACAGAAAACCAGGCTGCTGGCTAGCCTGCAGAGTTTGATGTGGTCACAGTCCCACTCTGGCGCTGAAGGCTGGATTCCTGGAGAATTGCTGGTCTCTGGTTCACATTCAGAAGGCAGAAGAACCCAGATTATGATGTCAGTGAAGGATAAACACACCAGGATGAAGCCACGGCAGGCAAGTAAGTGGCACAGCGTTCTTTTGGTTATTTATTTGTTCTTTGTGTCTTTCATATCATGCATCTCCATCCCATTTATTTCACCATCCCTTTGGATCCACCCTCTGCCCTTGCATCCTTCCCCCCAAAAATAAAATCAAGTAAAACTTAAGAGAAAAAAGGGAAAAGAAAGAGAAGGAAAACAGCTTGTCATGAAAGCTGTGGTGTGTCACCGTGAGTCACACAGTAAACCCTTTTATTCATCTCTCTTTACATGCAAGAGTTCATGCAAAGAATCATTGCTCTGGTTCAAGGCCTCTGGTTTCTGCTACACTCTCGATGCTAGGCCCTCACTGGACCTCCTCTTGGTTATCCTGCTGTTGCCCTATGTTGTGGAGATCCTACAGCTTTGGAGCTGCAGGACCGGTCCCTTCACAGCGACACAGATCTTTGTTGGAACCTCTTGGCATCAGTGCTGCCAAAGGAAGGTAACCACTGTGGGAGGGGGTGTTCATTCTCTCAATTAATTTCTCATCAAAATGGCCTCATAGACCCAACCAGAGGTGTGTCTCTGTTGATTCTGAATCTGATTAAGTGGACAAAACGAACCATCCCATATCCCCAAGACCAGTGTGTCTAAAGTGTGGCAGACTTTAATCTGAATGGGTTGGGATGAAGTCTCTTCTCTCTCTCATATGTGTATGTGAAAGAGATGGGACAGCTAGGAAGTTGGCCTCCAAGATGCCGCTCAGTCTTGCCTCTGCCATCTATTATGATGTGCCCTAGTTTCCTTGTATAAAAAGCAAAAGGAACTGTCTATGCCACATAGTTATTGAGATTATGAAATGAGATGCTATATGTAAAGTACTTACTACAGTAAATGCTTGTTAAGGACGTTCACGCTTATTCCCTCACACACAGAGTTTGCTATCGCTGCATAAGAAATAGGCCCCTAGTGCAGCACCCCTCACAGTACCTAACTAGAATTTTTGGCAAGATTTGTTTCCTTTATAATGGCTAATTAGCTATTTGCGCTAATGATAAAAGAGTTTTGTTTAAAAATAGTACATTCAAAGATATACTCTATGTTGGTGCCAAGGGTAGAACTTAGGTCCTCATACATGCTAAGCAAGTGTTCTAGCACTGGACTGTACCCGGAAACATTTTAGTATAAACCAGAAAGTAAAGGTTATGTGAATGAGTGCAGGTAATACACAAGAATTGGGAAAATACTTGGACCGATTTCCAAAGCTGTGTAACTACTGTGTGCTCATGTGGATAATAAAAGAACAGAGTGGGGGAACCACTGGGCTAAGAAATTTGTCTTGGGTTAGCCCAGCTCACAGAAAGTCCAAGCAGTTTGTCTCCTTGTGTCTAAAAGACTCCAAAAGTTTTTAGAGATTTTTTTTTTTTTTTT
>NC_022032.1:11386929-11414674 GCF_000317375.1 Microtus ochrogaster
GGGGCATAAGCTAGCCAGGCGGCCGGGGTGCTGGGGACGCAGCCCCACCGCTCATATTACTATAGTAGAAGAACATTCCAGAAGTACATTGTAAAATTCCTTTCCTGAATTAAAGTTTTAAGGTATATTTAGCATCTTGACATCCTGTTTTTGTATAGTCAAGGATACCACCACTCTGAAAATGGGAGAAGTTTGTTTGATTTGTGGAAGCTAACATTTCTTAAGGAAGATGCCCTAAGTATGTCCCATGTCTCTGAGAGTTTTGCTGAAGTGAGAAACTGAACTCACACAATAGACTCATTAGAAAAAAAAAAACTTACTAATTGATTTCGTGAAATGGAACAGCACAAATTGTTTGGCTTTATTTTATGCTCAGTGGTTGAGAAATCACAGGGTGAAATTACGCTGCATGCAGGCCTCCGTGCACGCATGGATACAGGCCTTTGTGCCTGTGTGTGTTCCCGGACTGTGTGGTGCCCTAGGAATTGACAATGCATTGGCTTGTGCCTCTCCCACCGACAGCTGAGCTGGACTTCCCAGATGGCAGAGGACATTCTTGCCAGCACATTAGGGTGATGAGGAAAACCTGTTTTCAAAGACAAAAAGCAAAAACAGCCACTTGGAATCTTCAAAAAAATTTTCCCAAGGACATGGGGCATCTGGAGAAACATTTGTTCCGGAAAACGTCGGTTAGGTCTCCTTCCTGGCCCCCTGGTTTACATCTGTGGATTCAGCAGTGAAGCCTGTAAGAGAAATCGAGGATAGTGAATTTGCATAAGCTCATTTCTCATCATTCCCCTCTAAACGATGCAGTGTAGCCCCTGTTTATACCGTGCGTACATAGCGTCAGGTATGAGTAATCTAGAGGAGATTTCAAGCCTGTGGGAGGAGGCGGGCAGGTTAATATGTAACTACTGAGCTGTTTTACCCAAGGCCTGTCCAAGTGAGCATGCTTAAGCAACCATGGATTTGATATACAAGGGGAACTCTGAAATTCTTCTCCAGGATACTGAAGGATCTGTGTACTAAATATTGATAAGAATGATCAGTGTTGCCGGGCAGTGGTGGCGCACGCCTTTAATCCCAGCACTCGGGAGGCAGAGGCAGGTGGATCTCTGTGAGTTTGAGGCCAGCCTGGTCTAGAAGAGCTAGTTCCAGGACAGGAACCAAAAAGCTATGGAGAAACCTTGTCTCGAAAATAAAAAAAAAAAAAAGAAGAAGAAGAATGATCAGTGTTGACAGCATTTGAGAATACTGTCGCCTCCTTTACCATGCCTGTCCCTTATCTCCAAGCTCCCGAACCACATGATCCCACCCCATTTATCACAGGATTCTGGAAAGTTGGGAAATTGACTTGTGACTTTGTCTCTCATTTCTCCTACTTTGGGCCAAGAATGAAAAATCTTCTACAATGTCCCATTGCTTTTGTTTGTTTTGTTCCCATCACTCTGAGAGAAGGAAAAGGACCCGGTTTGGGGATAAGAACTGGTAACAAATAGATTAATTTAATGGTTTTTAATTTTTCTCCAAGGAAAAGATCTGGACAGGTAGCTTCATTAATATCTATCAGACATTAAAAGAACTATGTGCTGACTTGTTTATGGCAACTTGACACAAGCTAGAATTGTCTAAAAGGAAGGAACCTCAGTTGAGAAGATGCCTCCATTAGCTCGGGCTGTAAGGCATTTTTTTAATTAGTGGTTGATGGGGGAGGGTCCAGTCCATTGTGAGTGGTGCTATTTCTGGGATGGTAGCCCTGGGTTCTGTAAGAAAGCAGGTTGAGCAAGCCATGAGGAGCAAGCCAGGAAGCAACATTTCCCTTGGCCTTCCCCTGGCCTCTGCATCAGCTTCTGTCTCCAGGTTCCTGCCTCATCTGAGTTCTTGTCCTGACTTCCCTCAGTGGTGAACAGTGTTGCGGAAGTGTAAGCCAAATAAACCCTTTCCTTCCCAAGTTGCTTTGGTCATGGTGTTTTTGTCTTTAAACTAAAGCAAATTATTATAACCCTTCCAAACTACTATGTTGGAAAGCAACAACAACAAAACAAACAAACAAAGACCCCACAAACTGTATTTCTCATTACACAAAGATCAGCACAGATTTCCACGGCCTCCAAGTGTGCAGGATCATTCTTCCCATCCAGAAGCTGCAGTCACTTCTGCGGAGTATCTACCAGCTATCAGCCCATTCGGCTCACTCCCACCACTTTCGACCTGGCCATCACCAGACCCCACAGATTAGGACTCATTTTCCAAAACTGGCACCACCTCAGATGCCATCACCAGCCCTGGGTAGTTTTTCTTGTGCTTCTCACCATAAGTTCTAAGTTAGGGTTCGAAGTGCTGGTGCCTCCGAGAGCCAACTTCTCTACTAATGGACCGCCAAACTGTCCCTTCCTTTATCTTCAGCCAAAATTGTGTGGCATGAGCTGAGCATGCCCAGTGGCATTCCTGTCCACCATTTTAACCTTACATTTTTTTTCATGCAATCTATTTTTAGCATATTCTTTCGCTTCCCCCAGATTTTCCAAGATCAACCCTCCACTCCCTATCCACCCCACTCCATGCTCTTTCTCTCTCTTAAAATAAAAACAGAAACAGAAAACTATAGATCTATAGATCCGCTTTTTGTGGACTAAGTCCTGAGCACGAGGTCTTCCTTCAAATATGGTTGATAGACCAGTATCACCTTTCTCCACTTCCAACAGCCATCAATTATAAATATGTTTTTGGTTAGAGGGTGGGACTCTGTACCCACTTCCTCTTCTCTGTGCTGGACATTTTTCTGGCTTGAATTATGTAGGTTTTGTTCATGCCACCACAACCCCTGTGAGTTTCGTATGTGCATGCACCCTGTTGGGTCTGGAAGACACTGTTTCCTTGGAGTCTTCCATGGCCTGCATCACTTATGATCTTTCCACCCCCTCTTCTACATAATTCTATGAGCCTTGAGAGGAAGATTGTGATAAAGACATCTCATTTAGGGGTGGGCTGAGCGCTTCCAAGTTTCTCACTCCCTGTACACCATCAGTTGTGGGTCTCTCTTTTAATTACTACCTACTGCATGCAAAAGCTTCTCCAATCAGAGTCGAACCCGGCACTGATCTATGGGTATAGCAATATGTCATTAGGAACATTTTATTGCTATGTTCATTTAGCAGAATAATGGGTTTTCGCCTAGGGTGCATGACCTATCTAGTCTCAGGTTCTCGGCCTTATTAACAGTGTTGGATATGGGTTCCATCCCATGGAGCAAGCTTTAAATCCAAATTTAAATTGGTTACTCCCATAATGTTTGTGCCATTGTTTCACCGGTGGGTATATCTTATGGGTAAGTCACTTCTGTAGTTTGAAGTGGGTAAGATCAATGATAACTTTTCTTCTCTGTTAGCATGCACTTTCAAGCACTACGAATGCAAACCAGTAGAGATAAAGCCTCTAGTTGGGCACCAGCTCGATTTCTCCATGATGACATAAGTAACCAGTTATGGGGCCTCACCATCAGGTTTTAAAGGGTAACCAGGAGCATTGGAAATAGCTGTAATGTTTGGGGGTTTCTGTGGGCTCCCTTTAGCTAATGATTCAACAAGAAGTAACCCGTTTCTGCTACTGGTGATTTCTATTTGATTGGATATAATGTCTAGTTGGTTATTCTCTCCCCTATTAATATGATAACTCCATTTAAATTACTTTTATATATGCACATATTCTTAGGAATCCTTTATAGTAGTTGAAACATGTATTCTATGATCTTGAGCTAAGTGTGCCCATAAATATGCTTGTCTATCTTTCCTTCTTAAGTTAGACCTTAATTTAAACTAAAGAAAGACCTTAAAATAAACTGGGCATGCTCAGAAGGGTAACCCACAAGTAAATCACTTCTCCCTATGAATATATATAGGTTATCTGATTAATTACCCCTCCTCCCATGCTTCCTTATTTCAAGGAAGAACATTGCTTTAGAAATGACTTTAATAGTTTCCTTATTGCTGCAAGTGACATAGCTTTTGTTAGTATTCAAGCATCTGGACTGGCCTGACCTTGGGGTACACATCCTCAGCTTTAGCCACTAAGAGCACCTCCAGTGTGCATTCATTGTGTTCCCCTTTAAAAGGGCCCTGCCCACCTCCCATCCCTCCCTCTTTCTCTCTGTCTCCCATTGTCTCTCTCCCCTTCCCTCCCCCTCCCTTCCCCTCTTCTCTCTTCTCTTCAGCTACTCTTTTCCCCAGAGGCCTGTCTCCCCTTTCCCCTTCCCCCTTTTTCCCATTCACTTTCCCCCCAATAAAAAAAAAAGCCTCCACCTGCGCTTTGTCCCTTGGCGTTTTTTCTAGCCTACTGCTTTTTCTAAATTACAACATTGGTTCCCTGACTCGGCAAGGCTCTTTTGGCGCTTCCTCCTGCCCAAGGGCAGTCTGAGGCACACCCAGATCCTGGAATCCAGTCCTTGTACAATAGACTTGCTTCTTCTGGTCCCTTCTTGGGGGTCCCTCCATCCCAAATCGGTACCATTAGTGAGCCCCTCCCTTTCCCCTACCTCTGGCTATTTCCTGAGTGAGTATTCAACTTCTCTCTCCAGCATGGTGGTTTGCCTTTTGGCCTCATTAAGCCCTGGTACCATGCAACCACGGTTCTTTCCGCTCAGAGCCCTTGGCCTCTGCCTTTTGCGAGGACCCACTAGGCAGCCTGTGCTGGTCTCATTCTCGGACCCTTGGGTTCTTCCGCCCTGCCCCTTGACTGACAGACCACCGGGCAGCTTATGCATTTCTCATGATTCTCGATAAAAAGTCACTGGATCTTGTTCTGCCTCACTCATGGGAATAAACCCACCAAAATCTGCTCTCCGGCACTTTGTATCCTGATATTTTATGGGACCTTTGCAACATTCTGCCAGTGATCCCAATCTCTGTTGCATGCAGCGTGCTTGCTCAGTGGAAGAGCTCACTGAAAGGTAATTTGGTTCCCGGACCCTACCCACCTGCTCCATTCTTAACAGAGCCGCTCTTTCCATTGGCAACGAATCTGCTTTCTGATTCACTTGAGGCTTTGCCTTGCATTCAATATTGTCAATCGGGTCTTTGGTGGGGCTACCCGCCTCTGACCATTCCCCTGGATGTGAGGCTTCCTTCTCGAGCACAGTCCTCTCCTCCCCTTCCGGCTTCTCTCAAAGTCCAGGTACCAGGTGACTGTGTCTCTCTAGGGCTCAGAGCCCTTGGCCCCTGCCCTTTGTGTGGTGACCCGCTGGACAGCCTGTACCTGTCTCGAAACTGATCCTCGCTGACTTCTTGGGACGCTAGGAATTGCAGACCCTTGACCTTCTCTGCCTCACTCATGGGAACTGTGTCATCGTCTGTACCTCCTTGCTCCCATTGGGATGTTTTTCTGGAGACCCACTGACCAGTCCTGATCAGCTATTGTTACAGGACTTGCCAGCTGTTGGCCACAGAGCTAGAGGTTCAAGACCATTAAACATGTCCTGGTAATGCTGTGGTGATAGCAAAGGATCAGGTGTTTTGAGGCCTAGGGAGTCGACTTGGGTCCACCTCGAACAGCTGATCCAAGTTGCGACTAACAGTTCTACAGAGCCCGAACGGTGAAGTGAAAGAGCCAGATACTCCAGGATATGGCCAGCGACCCAGCTTTCCCAGGTTCCCCAAAGAAGAACGATGCCTTCCCAAGTCAGCAGGGAGTAGTCTTGAGAACACAGCATCCTCATCCCTGCCTCACGGGCCACCCCTTTCCACCTCCTCACGTTTTTATAATAAATAAACAGTGCTCAAGTATCTGGACTGGCCTGACCTTGAAGTATGATCCTCAGCTGGAGCCTCCAAGAGCATCTCCTGTGCACATTCAGTATGTTCCCCTTTCAAAGGGTCATGCCCACCTCCCACCCTTCTCTCGCTCTCCCCCTCTCCTATTGCTACTCTTTTCACCAGAGGCTGGTTTTCCCTCCTCTCCCCTCTCTCTCCCTCATTCACTTTCCCCCAATTAAAAAAAAAAACCCTCCACCTGAGCTCTGTCTCTTGGCCTAGTTCTCCCTTGTACCACTTTTCCTAAATTACAACAGCTTTCTCTGCCTTTTATGCCTTAACCATACTTGTTTTGGCTTTATACTGATTGAGAATCTATCATACTCAGTTTCACTATCACTGTGAGTTCAATTAATTTATTGATGTTTCCCATGTTTAGGAAAACACAGATTGATTTTCTTTTAAAAATATTATTTACTTTTATTACTTTATTATTTATTAGTGTGTATATGTGCATGTGTGTTTATGCACATGTGTGTGGGTGTTCATGGTCAGAGGTGAAGGATCTTCCTTTTCTTAATTAATATTACTATTACTGTGATGAAACACCATGGCCAACTCAACTTGGGAAGGAAAGGATTTATTCAGCTTGTGCTTCTGCATCACAGTTCATCATCAAAGGAAGTCAGAACAAGAGGAGCATAAAAAGGACAAGAACCTTGGAGGCAGGAGGTGATGCAGAGGCCATAGAGGGGAACCGTTTACTGGCTTGCTCCTCAGAGCTTTCTCAGCCTTCTTTCTCAAAGAACCAATGACAGCAGCCCAGGGGTGACACGATCGGTTGGTCCCTCCTGTATCAATCACTGATAAAGAAAATGTCCTACAGGCTTGCTTACAGTTGGATGTTATGGAGGCATTTTCTCAACTGAGGTTCCCTCCTCTCTGATGACTCTAGCTTGTGTCAAGGCGATATAAAACTAGCCAGTATACCCCTGGAGCTGGAATTATAGGTAATTATGAGCTAAGCAACATGGTTTTGGGGAACTAAACTGGGTACCCTTCTAGAGCACTATGTTCTTAACTACTGAGCTATCTCTCTAGCTCCAACATATTGATTTTTTTTTAAGACTACTACAAAGGATCAGGTGCAGCGACACAGGGGGAATGGGTACTGAACTTCCATGTGCTCTCTGAGAGTCTCAGCTTTCTAGAACCTTTATGTATTTACCTGTCTGGAAATCTGCTGAGCCCTGTTTTGTCTTTGGGGGGGTTCTAGGAAGACTTCATTGCATGGGAATCATTGTATAAGCCAGCATCAATAGCTGGGATGAAGGGACCCAGGAAAGGCCTGTCTACTTCTGCATTCTTAACTTAAATAACTGAGTCAAAGAAGAGAAACTGTTGCTTATGTCAGTCTTGTACTGCTTAGGTTGCCTAGCAGGATCCATTTGGAATGGGACGGTTTTATAACCTCCTATTAGAATGTGTTTCTTACCAAGACAGAAAGGTAGAGAGGTTGAGGTTGAGAGTTTTCATTGTAGGGAAGAGAAGTTCTCTCTCTCTCTCTCTCTCTCTCTCTCTCTCTCTCTCTCTCTCTCTCTCTGTCTCTCTCACATACACATTTATATATGCAATATATGTATGTATGTATATGTACCATATACCATAATACATTGGACATATATGACATCACATTTCCACAGCTCTCTAACTCAAAATTCCCAAAGAATCTGGGTGTGGCTAGAAAACTGAATTCAACAACACGTACAAGTAGTCTGTATTTGACCAAGCTAAGTTCAGCACAGAATACACAGGCAGTTTACATTTGAAATTAGTTCCTATCACATCTCAGCCCCTTGGCAAAGATCAAGTGTAGTATCCGTTGTTATTGGTTTAAGATCAGGTACATGCCCAGTCTCAGCACAACATATTAAACAGCTTTGGGAAACAGAACAGCGGAATTTCTCAGTTCATTCCACACATTCATCTGGTTCTCCCGAGCCCCCCAGGAATGGCACAGCCTCTTAGAAGACTAGAAATCAGTGTGTGTATCAGTAGATGTCTTAGTTAGGGTTTCTGTTGCTGTGAAGAGACACCATGACCACAAGTCTTATAAAAAAAAAAACATTTAATTGGGGGCGATCTTACAGTTCAGAGGTTCAATGTATTATCATTATAGCTAGGGGCACACAGGCAGGCATGGTGCTGGATAAGGAGCTGAAGTTCTATATCTTGAACTGCACACAGCAGAAGCAGTCTATGTCCATGCTGGCTGTAGCTTGAACATAGGAGAACTCAAAGCCTACCCACACAGTGACACACATCCTCCAATAAAGCCACACCTCCTAATAAACTCACTATGGGGACCATTTTGGCAGGACAGAAACTCCTCCCCTCTACAAAGAGGCAGGCAGACCTCTCATTTTCTTTTAAACCACCACAGTGGGATAAAACAAAAAACATGATTAGCACCACAAATTTCAAAACCAGTTAATATCCATTTGTGATGTAAAAACAAATGAACATTGACAAATGAGTGCAAGAAACTCGAAAGGGAAGGGAGCCCCCCTCAGTTTGATACACCCAGGCATGTGCACACTCACACACACACATGCACGTGTACACACACACATACAAACAAGCACACTCATACACACACACACACACACACACACACGTATTAAAGGTTTGTTCTTCCACACCCTGACACTTGGAGGTGGCTGCTTGAGAGGTGATTAAGTCACTAGAGAAGAAGGGACTAAGCCATAAGTGATGCTATGGCCGGATGGGATACTAAGAGATACTTTCTTCTTTTGAGTTGACTTTATCAAGTATTTTGTCATAGCTCTGGGACACTAGCATACCAAATAGCCTGAAACAAGAGCATGGGACAATAACAAATATTATTCCAACAAATAATATGGAACCATAACATGCCAGAAGAGGTACAGTGAGATGGTTAACCTGGAGTTCAGACTAGCTGAACTTCCCCCTACAATCTCAGCTACCGCCAGCATGTGGGCAAACTAGTTATTTGGGGGCTTTGTCACGTGACCAACCAGTAATTAAACAGAGAGGAAGGAAACATAATAAAAATCCTCCAGGTGCAAAACTGTTTACACAACTCTGCTGAGACAAGCTACTGTGATGGCATTGCCGAGGGGTGAGGATGCTGGGGTCAGGAAACAGCAGCTCTCTACCTACCTATTTTGCCGAGGGTTGCTTTACGTCTCATTGGAAACAAATCTTGCTTTGGTGTCAGCCCTCCTTTCGTAAGGAGCTAGGGAAATGAACCAAATCTTCAATGAGTTTTCTAACCTCCCGAGAGATGAATATGCAAAGAAACAGCCTTGACATTTAGAATGCCCTGGAAATTTCCACTAAGGATGTGCAGGTGTCAGCAGTATAAAGCAAAATGAAAGGTTTTCTGCGTGTCCAAGGCCCCCTTTCAGCCTGCTCTGCCAAGTCTCCGGAGCCCCTAAAGCCCCTTGGACATGGACTAGAGAGACAGATAATGTGTAACTAGAAAGAACGCTGAGCTTGGCAATCAGAGGACCTGGTTAAAGAGCGCCTCTCAGGCTCCTGGGATCCTAGGAGCATCTCTGGACCTCCTCGGGCTTTTGCTTGCTTGTGTGTTCTCTGTGATTGTCTTTTCACAGGCTTAACTTGAGTCCACGCCAGTTCATTAGGCTGCTGTCCCAAATCTATGACATTACTGGAACTGACCCATCAACATGAAGGTCACTTTCTAATTATGCTGACTCACATCCATGTCCTGGCCTGGTTCTCTTCATGACTCACCCTGCATCTGTCGCGTGGTGGCCTGGGGCCACCACAATGTTTTCTCTCGTCCATGCAGTGTTCAGGGCACAGCGTCTAAGATGGCAGCCTCCTTCTCACAGTCTGCCAGACAGCTAATGGATCAGTCCCTGTGATCTGCAAGGATTTTAGCAAAGTATTATTACTTATTTATTTTGATTTCTTGAGACAAGGTTTTTCTGTGTAGCCCTGGCTGTCCTGGAACTCAGAGATCCACCTGCCCCTGCCTCCTGAGTGCTGGGATTAAAGGCATGCACCACCATGCCCGGCTTCTGAGTATTATTTTTAACCTCAAGCAAAAAGAAGTAAATGTTTAAGTTCTTAGAAATGTTTGATATATTTTCTGTGAAGACATGATGGCTTGTGAGAACGGAGACATTTTACACAGCCAAAGGAAAACCAGAAATCCCACCTCACCCCAAATGCTCATGGCTTGGGAATCCTCTGCAATGCTGTCCTCAGAAACCATAGTGTGGAAAAGCAAAGGCTATCATGAGAGGGGATTCTGAACCCAAACTTCCTGAATGGATTCCCAGGCAGATTTGTAGTCTGTTATCAGAACTGTAAAATAAACACACTGAGAAAGAATAGCAATTGACTATGCTCTTGACACCTTATGCGATCCTCTGGACATTCCCACACGGTCCCTTTGAGTTTTTTTTCTCTTTTGACTCTCAGTCTGAGGCCAGGACAGCACGTGTTGTAGCACTCTGGGATGCAGGCAGGAAGAATAGCTGTCAAAGGTCGCCCACGTGTCTAGCTCTCTCATTAGGTCATTCTACTCACAGAACCTATCCCAAGAGAGTAGAGAGAGAGTCAAGCCTGTGTATAAAGATAGTTCCCCCAATAATGTAAAATATGATGGAGAAATAATTCCATATCATTTAAGCATGTGATGGGAAAGGTCACTAAAACGATGCTTTTCTGGTACACGTTCCAGTACCACACAAGCATTTTCTGCTGTGGACGCAAGTGGAAATGAGGCCGGAAGCTTCCTATGTGATATTCTTGACCATCTGAAGACCAAAACATAGGCGAGATGAAGCAAGGCAGAATGCTCCCGGGGATGATTGGAGATCAGTACAATCAGGGAGAGCAGGCTTTACCTTCTGCTTCTTCATGCTTCATCAGTTTCCCAGCTCACTCACTGAGAGCTTTCTCTAAAAACAAAACACCAAAACCAAAACGCCGGTCCAATCCCTTGGGAGAACCAACTGCTGTCTCCTGCTCGTCATCACCACTTTTTCCCACAGCCGCAGTGAGGAGTGGGCCAGAGCCACAGATTCGCCTCACCGCTGTCTGTGAATGTCACAGCCTGGGCAGACAGGTTTAGAGGAAAGTCCCAAGGCGAGCGTGCAGGAGCCTTCTGTGTCTATTTTCAAACGACTGTTTTGAGAACACAGGAAGAGACACAGCAAGAGGGTTGGCCATGCATGAGTCGGGTGCAGCCCTGAGCATGGCTTAGGGTCAAGGGGAGCGGATGGACTACCTGTGGCTGTGTGTGTGGGGGGGGGGGGGGAAGGGCAGGTGATGATGTCACAGTTTTTCTTATACTGTGAGAACTCCAGACTCTCAGCACTCCTAAGTTTATTCACCTTAAATTGGAGAGCAGGTGTTGAGGTTTGAACTTTATAGTCATGCCCGGTGTGTGGAAGTTTCTGGAAGTTTGGCTTATGGAGTAACTGAGTATGCTCTGTAAGTTTCACAATAAGAAAAAAATTAACAAACAAAAACTATCCAGGAGGGTGGGCCTAAGTACATACAGATCAGGAAGCTACAGGGAACAGATTCTAGAGGGAACTCCCCAAGGGTACTTACATTACATGCACAATGAAATTATTGATAAGGTGATTTTCTTATGGTATCTTTCTGTATTTTCTGATTTTTCAAAACTGCATGTATTAAAGACTTTGGTGATAGTGGAGATATATATATATATACATATATATATATGTGTGTATATATATATATATATATATAATTTGCATTTTCTAATTGCTTTACAATAAAACCAATTCCAATTTCTGCCCTAAAAGGCATACAGTTGTCTATAGACACACATATTTGAATATATGTGAATCTACAAAGATTCTAAAGCGCAGTTCATGCCTCTGCTGGCTCTCCTTTCATTTCTGGGGGAGGAAGGGAATTTTGTTAGTGCTTCTTTGGCTCTGGCTCATCAGGGACCCACATACCTCAGGTCTGATGCTGCTGCAATTGTTTATAGAGCGTTTGTTTAAAACTTAGAAGTGCACATGCCTTCCCTCACGTTCCTCATTCACTCCATTAACAGACATCGTGTGCTAAGCTGTAAGAGTATTGGTAAATGCATGTGTGTTTGTCCTGAACAAACTTTCTTACTGAGATCAAAGACGAATGAACCCACAGCTTCAGGAGTTCTTAAAATTTTAGTACACATCAGAAATTGCCTGCAGTGCTTCCTAAGTCGTGGTTGCTAGGCTCCGCGATAAGCGTTCAAAAGAGAGGTGTACAGTGCACTGTGGGCACACAATCGTGTCTGCATCAGATAGTGTCAGGGCTGAACGCTACAGAAGCAGAGATGAAGGGCAGGATAGGAGCTTTGAGGCAGAATTTAAAACCTGTCCGTGCAGTCTTTGAAGGTTCACTTACTAGTAGCTCTGGGCCACAGCACCACTTCTTTCCCAATCCAGCAACAGTGATGCTCTCTGAGATAGAATTTTCCCCATTCTGTTTTCTACTCCATCCCCTCCCCTCAAATTCTCCAGGCTTCAAAGCAATAAGGAGGGCTCCACCTTCCAAAACGGGCAGGTCCTGTTCGAGGTCTGTGTTAGTTAACTTCCTGCTTTAAGATGGATCCCACTTGGTGGGATCCAAGAAGGACAGATGTTGGTTTTGGATCACAGTTTGGAGTTTTCCGTGTGTGACCATTTGGCTTGGCTGCTTCGGTATGAGGTGGACCCGACAGTAGCAGCACACAGTGGAGCCAGATCATTCAACTTAAGGCCAGAGGCGAAGGCTGTCACATCGTTCAAGAGCCTTCAACTGGCACCACCTCTGACAAGTTCCATCCCAACATTTCTCTGAGGAAGTAACACATGGAGTTTTGGGGACATTCCTAAGCCCAACGACAGCTAACAACAGCAGGACTCGGTGCAGTTAAAACACCATTAGCTTCACAGAATGTGACCTCACTGCTGCTGAGTCAGACCTCTGGAATGCAATGCTTTTAAGAAAAGAGGCCTCACTAAAAATATCAGCACAGCTAGTTTCTATAGAGACCCCTCGAACGCTGCATGCATGGGGAGGGAAGGGAAGAAAAGAACCCAGAGCTACGAAGTCTACTGACCTTCGCCAAGGTACAGCGACCCATTAGTGACTCCATTTAAGGTGCATTCATCTAAGGATCATAAGTAAGAAAGAGTGCCTGTTACTTAAAATAGTAAGGCACTTATGAGATGCTTTCTATTTTTGTTTATTTATTTATTCATGTTTTGAGATGCTTTTATATGAGCGCTCCTAAAGTGATGGCAGTTTCCCTAGGGTGAGTCCAGCTGTTTGTAGCCAGACAGAAAGTGCATGTTTCATGACCTGCATCCATGAACCTTCTCTTTTGCTACTGAACAGCAAAAGGACAGATAATGCCGGAAAACACACAGAACAGATCATTTTGTGGCAGGACATGTATTCACTCTGCAATTTCATTTTTACATAACTGTGCAGTTTCATTTTGTTTTGGTGGTGCTAAGGATCAACTCTAGGACCTAGCATATGATAAATGGGTATTCTGCCTCTGGGCTACACCATAGCCTGCTGACTCTGTTTTATTTGTTGTTAGGGGTTATAAATACAATAGTTAATAAATCCATAATGATGAGGGTCTATATGTCATAATCTCCTCTTCAAAAAATATGGTGACCCCCAACCACAAAGTTATTTTCCTTGCCACTTCATAACTGTAATGTTGCTACTGCTATGAATCATAATGTAAATATTTTGGGAGACAGAGGTTTGCCAAAAGGATCATGATCTGTGGGTTGAGAACTAATGTCTAATCAAACAGGCAAGTTCTAGGTACAGTGAGAGATTCCCATTCCTCAAGGAGTTGGTGACCTCTGGCTTCCGTTCACATACATGTACATGTATATGCACACACACACGCACACACACACAGGAGGGTGCATGCACAGAAAGAGATACAACAGACTAAAGATGCTACCACTGATCATTTCTGGGAACATGAGCTTTGAAGTAAAGAGAGTCACAGATGTAACTCGCAGACTAAAATCAGAATCCACAAGTGGCGATATTGATAGAAACAAATGAAGAAGCATTGTTGGCGAGGAGTGGCTTGCCAGCTAGTAACTGAGGATGGTGGGACTAGAAATTCTCTTCTGCATCACCACCATTATAACCAGGCGAGCAGGGCTGGGGCTGGCAACCACAGCAGGTGAACTTTTGAAGAATAAAAGGCCCCTGTGTCTAGTCTGTCCATGCTGCTGTGTTTAACTACCAAGGGTGAAGTTGCCATTTTTAGAGGAGAACAGATCGACAGACGCCACCTTAAAGGATTAAATTTACATCACCAGATGCACCCATGTCCTTCAACAGGAGGCCCTAACAGAAAGCATGACATCACTCCCGTGATATTCTCACACGGCAACGTAGCAAGCCGATCACGAGGAAAACTCAAAATGCTCAACTCTGGTACAAGTGTTTGATCGGAACTCTTTAAAACGTCAAGCCCAGAATGAAGCATACTAGTTGACTATCTGTTAGGACCAGAATCTGCGTGTGTGTGATGTATGTAGATGAATAGACAGGCACCATATGTGTGACAGGTTACATTAAGTATGTCCTATAGGGCAAATGCTACGATAGTATTAATATTGTTTCTGACTTTTGAGAAACTGAATGTAGCTGAGGATAAGTTGGGTCTTGTTTCCAGGAAGGAAGAGGAATTGAGTATGCAATTTATAGGCAATTGGATCAGAGGAAGTGTGTGTGTACGTTTGTGTGTGTGTGTGCGCGTGTGTGTGCATGAGAGGGGGCGGGGGCAATATAAATGAAATACATTACTGATATT
Source organism: Microtus ochrogaster (assembly GCF_000317375.1). Classification (NCBI taxonomy): domain Eukaryota; kingdom Metazoa; phylum Chordata; class Mammalia; order Rodentia; family Cricetidae; genus Microtus; species Microtus ochrogaster. The sequence continues at coordinate 11,401,558 of NC_022032.1, forward strand.
TCAAGTCTATGTAAGTAGCATTATAATTAATCATCAAAACAATTTTTGCAACTTTCCTGTATCTTTGAAATCATTTCAAAGTAAACGGTAGCAATAGTGAGAAGAGGAAAAAAAGACTCTCAAACAAAGATGCCTGGATACATGTTAGCAAAGATGTTCATCGTGTTTACATCTGAACTATGGGCTGCATGCGACTTAAAAACTTCATTTGAAGTCAGACTTCCTTACGCTTTTATGTTTTATACCTACTCAGCCATACACATGAGTTTCGCTCTGCCTGTGTCCCTGCCCCTGCCTCTCTACTGTCATCGTCCCGCCATGCACAGATATACCCTGCTGGACTCCAGCAGCTGCGGTGGAGCTAAAATAGTTCCCGATGAGATAGTGACAGTAAGACAGCTGTAGCCTCAAGTGACTTGGAATGTCACATGGCTTGTTCCCAGGTGCTGAGGATACCATGTGACAGGAGGAATTCTAAAAATGGCTGAGTCTGCACTCTGCTATAGAAGCCCCAAAGCTCCAGGCCAGAGTGTGGACTTGTGTGTCTGCAAAAGTTGTCATTGGAATTAAAAAAAAAATTAAACTTGGTATTTATTACAGATTGATAAAACACACCCCTCTTAATGTTTGGGTACTTTGGGATACAATTCTTTTTCCTCTAATCTGGTTTGCTTGTCTGTATGTACGCACACGCAAATGCAAATGCGTGTGTGTTTCAACTTATTTATTTATTGTTTTGTTTTTGAGAGCGAGAGGCAGAATCAGCATATGGGAGGCCCAAGCTGTCCTTGAACTTGTGGCTCTGCCTCAGCCTTCCAGAACACTGAGTTCAAAGGTGTGTGCAACCACGCTAGCTTTGGTTATAGCTTTAAAAATAAATTCTCAAAGGGCACTTTTCCAATGTTGGCCCGAGATAGCAAAAAGTCAGCCAACGTGGCACTGACCTGATGGGGTAACCGCGAGCCATGGGTCCTCTCTGGGTGGCAGGGGCAGTGATAGCGCTGTAGTCTGAGCTGGAAGGCTGGAATGAGGAGACGGGCCTGGTAGTCTGACACAGCTCATTCCCAGCTTTGCAGTGTCTGCCACTTGGAACTGATATTAGAGCGTCACTGGTGTTTCTTTCGGTCTCAGACAGAAGAGTACTTATGACAGGATTCCAGAAGGTGGTTATTTCCACCCCAGCCCAGGTTCACGGGTAGCCCAGGTTGGCCTCGAACTCACTGGCAGCCGAGGATGTCCTTGAGCTCCTGATCTTCTGACGCTAGCCTCTGAAAACGGAGATTATCAACCTGTACTGCCACGTCTGATCTATGCTGCTCTGCCGCTCAAACTCAGGGTCCCACGCTTGCCGGGAAAGCTCTCTACCCTGCCAGCTGAGCTACATTCCTATCCTGCTTCTTCCTAACTTTCTCCAAAGCTTCTAGAGAATACTTTCCCCATACATCAGCAGGCATTTTGGATTTTTCATCAATCAAAATCCGCAACGAGTGTGTATCAGGCTTTTCATGTGCCAAAGGTGTTTTCTGCGACACTTTTGTGGTTGTTTGGAAGAAAACGGTCCCCCAAAGGGAGGGGCACTATTAGGAGGCGTGGCCTTGGTGGAGGAAGTGTGTCACTATGGAAGCGACTTTTGAGGTCTCTTTTGCTCAAGCTTCCCGCAGTGTAACAGTCCGCTAACTTCCTGCTGCCTTCTGGTCAAGAAGTAGCCATGTCTGCCTCTACACCGCCATGTTCCCCATTATGAGGATAACGGACTGAACCTCTGAAACTGTAAACCAGCCACCCCAAGTAATGCTTTCTTTATAGCGGTCATGGTGTCTCTTCACAGCAATAAAAACCCTAAGACAACTGTGTTTTTGAAGAGTCCCATGAGTGAATATGCTAGGTCTTTTTATTTTCTCCCTTCTTTATTTTCTCATTTCTCAAGAAATGAGGGGTCATTTCTTGACTTTATTCCCAGAGGCTGGCAGCATTCTATGCTGGGACATATTCTTGATCCCTCACTGGTCAAGTCAGACTTTGAGGTTCTGTGAACCTAATTTTTGAGCCACTTCCATGACTCAGGCACTTTGAGGCCTGCTTCTACGTTAAATAACGTGCATTTGGAAACAACCCAACAGACTTCCTGCTCTTTACAGACCACTTTAGGAAATCGAATAAAAGCCTTTGAAACAAAACCTTGGGGATTCCAAGTCTCCCCAAATAGTGAAAAGGAAATGTCTGACAGTGAAAATTTATTATTTTTGTCATTACAAAATAGTGAATGTGATACTATGTTTAGTCTTTATTTACTTGCAGAGAATGAAGGTCAACCATGGTGAGAAATTAAATGTAAAAATCTAACAAGATTATAAATGGATTTACAGGCTTCAGAGTGATTCAGATGTGTCTCTGCGGTATGTATGCATCACCACGACTTCAATGTTAGCAGTGCTCAGGACTCCGCTGTCCTCTGGCAGTAAGAATAGCTGGCAGTTACAGCCGGTTCAGGCAACTTCAAAGCATCAAATCACTAAGTCTTTGGAGTAAGCATATGAACTAGGTTCTAGCACATCCATTTGGCAGTGAAGGGATGGGTGTGAAGGACCAGGGCCCCATGGTGTGTGGCTGATGAACAGCAGAACTCACAGCCAGACCCTGAGCGCTGACTCCAGAGTCCAGACCTCTAGTGATGTGTTTGGCTATGTTTGAGCTATTATCAACAAACTCCGCTGTCCCCCCTGTAACTCATTGGGTGGTCTCCCTCTCATCTCAGACAACCAGCCTCAAAGGAGTGGATTTGTAACATACTGTAAAGTTTCTTCCCATGGACAAATTCAAGTTCCCAAGCTGAGATGAGACACACGCCAGTACCTCTCCTAGCACACTATTTTTTTTCCACATAAGCCCAATAAATGGCACAGCTTCAAGTGCATGGGAAATAAAATAAGAGCCAGGAAATGACAAGCCCTTTAATTTAAATATAATTTGATTAATTATACATTATGTAAATGTGATCGCTATAATTTAATATTAATTAAAACGTTAAATTTCTGGAAATTCACCAATTTGATCTCAAGATACCACTCTATCAGGTAATTCATTTTTCTGGAAGTTTTTTTTTTTTTAATGTAAAATTAAATCAAGGGTGAAACAGACGCTTTGGATTACAGTCTTTATGGCGTCTAACACTTACCGAGCCTTCCCATAAGCAAATTTCCAGGGTCACAAAACTGCTAACCTAAGGGGAAGTGAGTCCTGACTTCCACTACCCAGAGGTTTGCGTTCTGCTCTGCCACCTGGTGGTTGTTATTGGTAACTGTTCCATCTCGCTGAAGCTCCCCCACTCAAGCTTGGGGTTCTTGTTGAGCCGTGGGGTCCTTCTTTGCATTCTATCAGTTTCAGCTACTAATTAGGACTCTTTCAACCCATCGTCCCATATCCTAAGATCTTTAAAAGAAATTCCCACACGTGGGGGAAGAAGGCACTTGAGCGTCACGTGAGCAGTTTTTTCAACAAGAGTCTTCAGCATTGTAGCAAAGCTCACTTTGCTTCTGTTTAAGAGGTTTACAGGCACCTAGCGAGTCAGGATTTTGACCTCTCCACCTTGAGATTCTCTAGTTCCCGGACCAAATAGAACCGTAACCCCAGCTTCTATCCATCAATCCTACACTTCCGTCTAGACTTATTTTTAAGACAATGAAAACACACATCTACACTGTCAGTTGGAAAAGATTAGGGCGACAATGTTGCTTCTGCTGATCCATATCACAGATCCCTTCTTTAATGCGTTTAAAAGCAATCCTCTATCAGAGGCTGGCTGCCAATCATTTTCCCATCTGCATTCTTGTGTCTGCTACTTGGTACCCTTTAGTACCACAGACATCTGCCTAGCTCAGCGGTGGCCTGATTTCTTGGCTGAGTGGTGTAGCTAGAAGATGAAGGCGGAATCAGGGACCTGCACTGGAAAGGCTTGGTGGGGTACACGGAGAGGGTAGGGAACACTTCTAAAGCTCTGTCGATTGAGCTATCCCGGCTCAGAAGGGAACACCTTTGGAAGCATCTGATGAAACAGGGTTCTGTGGGTGCTGCTGGTCTGAGCAACTGGTTCTAAGCAGAAGGGTTGGCAGGGCTTTGCGAAGGCCATTAGCTGACCTCCAAGGCATGTGGAAAATTTGGTTAGAAGGAAGCAGTAACGGAGACCGAGAAAAGAAATGACGTCATGGAGGATTTTTGCAGAACCTGGAGAGCACATGGCTGTGAGGTCCGGAAGCAGCTATAAAGAGAAATGACACCAGAAACCAGCATGGGGCCAGATCTTAGATACCATTACCGTGACAAGAAGTGTGGACTTCATGTGTTTAGAAATAGAAGAACAGCCTTTTAAGCCAAGGAGGCAGAAGGCCAGATCCGTGTGAAGTTGTCCATCCAGCTTTGCGAGGTATCTGTGCCAAACCTGGGTAGCTTTCTGTGAAGTATGCCAAACTATTAGGTTTCTCACACAATGGTGACAAGGACATGGACATTTTAAACAAGAGCTACGGCTCCAGAAGTCACTTCTGCAACGCTCTGTCGTTCGTTAAAAGGCAGGGAAAATTAACCCCAAATAAGGAAATAAAAGTCATTAGAAGAAAAAGTCATCTCCAAAAACCCAATGAGGAAGAGTAAGAGGGGAAAGGAGTGGAGGAAGAAGAGGAGAGAGGCTAGGGGAAGGATGGGGGAGGGGAACTTTGAGGAGGCCAGAATAAGATCTGAGGCGTGAGTAGGGTCTAAGGATAGCCCAGGTGACACATCATCTTCCTTGGATGAGGTCAGCAGGAACAGGAAATTGAGATCTGTGGGAAGATAATTGACGAGATTCATTGATGTCGTGTGGGAAGCCAGAGAATTCAAAATGATCCAGAGAGCTTTGCTACACTTGACCTCAGCCGAAATGCCCAGAAGCCAGCAGAGAGCATTCCCCAGAAGTGATTTAGTGAAACATCACGAAAGGCTCAAATGTTCGAGTCACTGACTCAGTACGTCCACTCCCGGACAGGCTTGACAGCGCGATCCCAGATAAGCCTCATTTGTGTGCAGTGTGTGCACTTCAGTATTGTTCAGTGGAAAATGAACTAGGAACGAGATGCTTTGCTTATACCTGAAAGAATTAATAAATAAATTATCACGCTTGCCAAGAATGTTTAATGGCACAGCTAACCACTTTTTATGGCTGTAATTATGTTAAATTTAAAGCAGAGATGCCACGATTCACAGCGTATTATTCCAGCTTTATACCAAAACCTCCAGATGCATACATAGAAATTAAGGCAATACGTATAAATTACTAACTGTAGCTCTTTCCAAAGGGTGAAGGTATATGTTTATTATCCCTTAGACCTTATCAAGCACTCCAGTAATCTTATATAATTAATCTATATTGTTCTAATAAAAAGAAATAAATGTAGTAAAAGATAAGGAAGGAAATGACAGCACTTCGGCTTAAGTTATAGAAAACTGGCTAAAACTTTACATTTAAATACAGCTTATTATAAAGTTGTAAATGAAAACATTTTATCATGGAGTAAAATGTCAGGATTAATAAAAATGAGATTATACCTCTTTTAATTACAAGGTCTAGCATAATAGCTCTGATTCAATTATCAATTCTATTAAATTTCTGACAGAGCATGATGGGATACCAGGATTAGCTCCATTGAAACAGTTTTTAATAACACTATGTAACGGAGGCTCACAGCAGATTTACGGACATATTCAGTGTTTTAGAGTCTGAGCAACATTGCTTAGCCAGGTCTTTGATTGGAGAGCCTTATGAAGTTCATATCAATATGAACTATGTCATTTTGATGAAGTTATATAATCATGCTGCGCATGGCTCTCTTTGTTATGGTACTGCTTATAGCATCTTTAGGATATTAAACGAGAGCCAAGTGAAAATGTCCATGGCTAGAGGATATGACTAAGTGTGCTTCACATAGCGAGACGCCCCAAACTAGACCCAGAAATAGAACCCGTATTTCCAAGAAGAGCACTGATGTCTTAAGCCATCGTGTGCTTCAGAGATGTGTGTGTGTGTGTGTGTGTGTGTGTGTGTGTGTGTGTGTTGCTCGTTATAGGAACGGTTTCCTAGCTTTTCTCCATAGTGGTTCCAGGTCGGCTGGGATGGGGCAGAGTCTAGAAGCCCGTGTAATAAAATGTGAAGTAAGCCGCGTTGTTCCACTTGTGCGTGTGGCCCAGGAGACACTGGTTTAGGGAGACGGATTGTTGCCTGGTGCATCTTGCTAAACAATGTCAAGAGTGTTTCCTCATCAACTCATCCTATTGGGAAGCGCCAACAGTCCTGGGGTTCCAAACAGATAGTTTCCAAACTGGGGTGTATCCATTAGGTCAAACAGAGGGTTCACAAGGGCTACTTGTCACCTGTTTCTCAAGACCTTCATTGATTGAGCCTGGACTTCCTAGTGTGCTATTTCTGATACCTCGCCACCCTCCACAGAGGGGGCTGCTGTTTTCCACAAATCCTTTGTCCCCCTTTATTCCTCTCCCACCCAGCCTCTTTGTTGTCCTTCTGGCCAGCAAGCAAAACTTGATATTTGATATTGTTGTCCAGCTGCACTCTGATACCTTGGAGAAAATGTTTTCTCAAAAGTCAGGTTTAAAATAAAAAAAGGAAGTACCAATGTGGTGGCTGAAAATAACTTTTTATTATTATTGTATTTTATTATTCAAAACAAATTTTAAATTTAAATATATTCACATTCTTCCTCGCCCCCAAATCCTTCCAGATCATCTCCTCATCCCCACCCACCCAACTTTAAATTATTAAAAAAAAACCCAAAACCTAGAAAACAAAGTACAGTAAAATACAATAACATCCAAAAAGAAACAAAACAAAAAAATCTAAATAAAAGTGTGTGCATACAGCACACACACACACACACACACACACACACACACACACACACACACACCTATGGAGTTCATTATTTATTATCCAGCTGCTCCTGGACATGGAACTGTCCCTGGAGTGTTGATATACCCTTTGTCATTTCATTGGAGAAAACTTTTTTTTTCTTCTCCTAGGTAGAAACAACTGTTCAGTTGTTAACTTTTACCTTAGTGGCTAGGTTTTCATTCATTCATTAAAATAAAATAACAAAATTTAACAAACTAAAACAAAAACTATCAAACTGAATTTAGACACGACAAACCAGTGGAAGGAAAAGAGCCCACGAGAAGGCACCAGAATCAGGGACCCACTCCTTCACACACTCAGGAATCCCATAAAAACACTAAAGTGGGAGCCATAATATAAATCCAGAAGACCGTGTGCCAACCTGCACAGGCCCTGTGCATGCTGCTTTGGTCTCTTGTGTCCATAGGAGCTTTGCTCAGTTGACCTACAAGGCCTCCGTTCCCTAGGGATCCTCCGTTCCCTCTGGCTGCAAAATTCTTTCTGCCTCAGGGTGCCCTGAGCTCTGAGGGGAAGAATTTGATGCAGACATTCCATTTAGTGCAGGAGACTGAAACAAAGGGGCTCGGGTCCTCAAACCGCTTTGAAAGGCCCTGAGCTCTGGGCTTCTGATGCCATCAGTGATCAAGGGCTGCCTAGCTTGTGCAAGGCCCTGGTTTCCAAGCCAGGCCTGGGAATTAAAAACAAACAGGTTCAATCTGATTCCTTCCAGGAGGGATCTACTTTCCTGATGGAGGCTGCTGGTCCCAGCTCCTAACAGTTGACTCTGTTTCAGGTTATAACGGAAGAGTTCTTGGTCTACTCTTCCAAACAAATTCCAAGACTTGGGAGTTCTCTTAATTATACGAACGAACTTATTTCTTTAACAAGTTGAAGGAGAATGAATGTGGAATCACACTTTATTGTCATTTTAATTGTAGCTGCATGAACTTAGCACCATGTCCCCATTCTGTCTTTGATATACTTCTAATGGCATTGACTTTTTATATTTATGCTCCTTTGATTAAAATTATATGCAACTAATACAAAAAAAACCCCACTTAACATTTGGGGGCCTATAGTCTTAGGAGATAAAGCCTTTAAGTCTCTGTCCACAGACACAGATTTTTGTAGCCAAGAAATATGAAGTATAACTGAAAAAATACTTTGAAGTTTAAGGAGATGTGTTATATTAAAGGATAATGTTTTGGTAGAAATTATGTAAAGAGAATACAATGGAATATCTTAGCAATTATTGCTGACTGGTAAAAAGGAGCCAACACAAAATTACTTTAAACTTTTTTAGGAGAGATACTCAGGACCGTGGGTAGCCATGGTTCTTGAAGGAAAAGGAATCTCCAACAAAGTGAGTTTCTGATGTGTATAGATATTGGGGGGATAACCCCAACCTCATTACCTAGCTTGGACCAGTCTTCCTTCCAGAAGGCAAGGCAGAGGGCACAGAATATGAGTCAAGTTTTAATTTTTATTCAGGGTTATTTCGAGTTTGCTGGCACTATGCTGGGGAGAGAACCCTGTTCAAGCAGGGCCTGAATTCTGAGAGAGAGTGGCTGCTGAGGGCCTGTGTTCTAGCAAACTGCCTTACAAGGGACAAAAGGCTGATGTTTGTCCTCTTTACAGTAAATTATGTTAATTACTAAATCTCTATAATATTTACATTCCATTAAATATTTCAGTAGGTTTCCAGGGCTAGAGAAATGTCTCAGTGGTTAAGTGAACTTGCTGCTCTTGCAGAGGCCTCAGTTCAACCCTCTGTACCCACATGGCAGCTCACAACCATTTGGGATGCCAGGGGATTCAACTCTCTTTTCTGGTCTTCCTGGGCACCAGGCATGCATGTGGTGCAACATTCACACACACAAAAAAAAATAAATAAATAAATTTACACACATACACACACACACACACACACACACACACACACACACACACACACACAGATTCTCAGTTTTTGTGTTTAGAGGCATCACTTGCCAGCACAACCAAAGAGGAAGAAGGGTCCCAGCGGCCTGGGGCCTACTCTTCATCTTCTAGCAGACAGAAACCATTTTGTGAGGACCTGGGGAGGAACTCACTGCTTGAGCGAGAAAGGTGTAGGAGAGACTTGCATGGATAGCATTTGAATGTTTTCAAGGTTCTTAGAATTCGAAGGCCTGGGGAGAGGGAGAGAGGATTGCAAGTGGGGTCAGGAGCACCCACATGTCCCCCAGGTCCCATGGGTCATTCCCAGCTCATTCTGCCAGCTGGGTGCTCACTCAGAAGGGCCGTCTTGGAGTCTGTGCTGCTAAGTGTGGAGCATCCTGTTGTGAGTTCTGCCTGAGTGAGGGCTTCTCCTCTCTACCTGTTCTGCCCTCTTCCCGTCCACCTGTCCAGGGCTCAGAGCCATTTTTAACCTACTCTTTGTACATCTTAAGGTTCCTCTGGTTACTCTTCAGCACCCAGATGTGTTCCTTAAATCCAATTTGTCCATTTTGCTAGATTAAATGACATCATCACACAATATTTACATAAGGCATGTATTGTGTACATATGTACATACTGATAGTATTACAGGCGCCTCTTAATTTACAGTGACACCGCCATGCCCAGATACAAGTATAGCAAACACAACTACCCAAAGGATCATAATTTGATAATGCACTTATATAATTCACCGACGAGAAATTTTGGTTTGGCCACACTGTTGAATCTTGGCGGTGTTCTCTCTTTGTCTCATGTTCATTGCTGGTGGGGGCTGTGACTCAACCCGGCTCTAGTTTGTTTTTCTGTTTCTGTTCCACGCAGAAGCACTGAGGCAGATCCCAAGGGAAATGTCCTTTAACTGCACCGAGCACTCCTAGCAGGTGACCCTGGGAAATGGTCAGCTATTCGCAGAAACCAAGGAAACGCCGCACTCTCAGAGGCTTCTCTCATAAAAGGAAAGGACTTTTGAGTAGAGCTAAGGCCTTACAGCAAGATGGGATGCGACGGTCCCATGGCCTGAAGCACCTGTGGCCCTTTCCTTAGCTGGTTCTAACAGAGAGCCACTCAGCGCTCGGTCAAAGTGTGAGCGTGTGAGGTTTTTTGCTGAACGACTACACTTCCCAGCTTCCTTTGCGGACCGAGGACATAGGTTCTGCCCTTGTGAGGAGCCACAAGCGTCCCTTCTTCTTCTGTAGATATTTTGCACTCTGCACACGTGGATGACAAAAGTACCCCCTCGCCCAAGGTCAGTCCAAGCCTCTCTTCTTTCTGCCCTCTGTCTTATATAATCTTATAATCGAACAGGATAGAAGGCTGTGACAGAGTGAAAGTTTAGTGAGAAAGACAGACAGACAAGGAACAGACTGAACAAGTGCAGGTCTTTATCTTGAGGGGAAAGCATGCAAGGGAGCCGGGGTCTCAGTAAGATCAGAGCTTACAAGCTGAGGTAGTGATGGGGTAGAAAGAGCGGGTCAGGGAAGGAGGTTAAGGTCCCCTTTACTGGCCTGCAGATGGCTAAGCGTAGCCAGTGAGTCAGTTAAAGAATGGCAGGCGATTGATAAGTATCTCTGGAGGCTGGCTCTTACTTGGGGTCCCTAAGGCTGGACAGTCAAGAATGTGGAGGAACAAGTTACCTTAGGAAGCAAATTATCATAGTTATGCAACGTGTCACAGTTCAACCAAAATGGAGGAGTTATTAAAAAAATGCCATGGCCCTGGTTATCTGGTGACAGCATCTATGAAACTGGAGCCTAAGTTGCAAGGGACACCCTGGGTGGTGCATGGAATATATAGAGTGTGCTCCAAGGAAAGCAGAACGGAGCAGAGCCTACCCAAGAGAAAGACAATGTAGCACTATTCAGAGGCCTCTTCCATGAGCTCCACAGGTTGGACTCACAGTTGAGGAACTGGCGTCTGCCCTGCTGCGTTTCTTTGGTTAATATTTCCTTTCTATCCTCTGGTTCTCCCCATTGGAAATGAAATTTGGGGAGCACGTGACTTGAGCTTGTGGCTAAGAGGTAGCTCCAAGTTTCAGAAGAGGCTCTTGATTTGGATTTTGTGAATGACATTGGGGCAGTTAAGACTGGGATTTCTTGGCTAGGCAGTGGTGGTGCCCAGTCCCAGTACTGGGGAGGCAGAGGCAGGCAGAGCTCTGTGAGTTCGAGGCCAGCCTGGTTTATGGAGTGAGTTCCAGGACTTGTTACACAAAGAAACCCTGCCTTGAAAAAACAAAATAAACGAAGAAATACTTGGGCTTCTTGAAGTCGAACTGAAGGCGGTTTCCCTTATGAGGTGGTCATGAGCTTGCAGCAGCTAGGGAAGACGATTAAGATTTGGATTGTGAGGTCCCCTGTGGGTTCACATGTGTGAACATTTGGTCTAAAGCTGGTGGAACCGATTTGTGAGGGTCTGGAACCACTCGGTCATGAGGCCTAGCTGGTGGCCGCAGGGCTGTCGGGGTGGAGTCTGAGTGTTAAAGGTTCCCTGTTTCCAGTTCTCTGCTTTCTGGCCAGCATCATGTCAAATAGCAGCTGTCTCATGCTTCTGCCACCAGAGACAGGAGTGGTCCCACGGCCATGCCTTTCCCACTATGACAAACTGTTCCATTTGAAAATGGAGCTAAACCTGTTCTTTCTTAACTGGTCCCTATTTCAGCATAGTGAGGAGTGGGAATCAGAACTCCTGGCTCTGATGTGGTCTGTAGGTGAGCTACAGTGGTTTACCAGTGTGTGGGGGAATTAGGGAACCCCACCCTCTTCCTTATACTAGAGGGGTTTGCACTGTTCCCTTCCAACCCACTCAAAAGGGGAATTTGTTCCAGTGTGGATAGCTTCAATGGTGTTTGTTATAGGCTGTCACTGCAAGCTGCCTTTCCTTATTAACTTAGCCTAATGAAACCCAGCTGCTGACTTCAAAAAAAAAAAAAAACCCAAAAAAAAACCAAAAAACAAACCCATGTGTTTTTGAAGTTATTACTAATTATCTTAGACACTGTCCATTAACTGTGGAATAGATGTGATTAGTGCAAACGGTACTCGTGGAGCCTGAACACTTGCTTTGGTTCACGTGCAGTATATAGCACAGGTGAAAAGTGGCCACTAAGAACGGTAAGCAGTAACGCCAATATGCTATGCCAAGATTGTGTCTGTAGGTGGCAGTACAAACTCAAGTATGGGAAATACAGTCCCTCAAGACTAGTTTTAGTGGCCTCAAGAAAACCTGGATGCTATTTATTTTATTTTATTTTTTAAAGGCAGTGTTTTATTAGATTCACAGCACCATTTGGAGATTTCTAAGATCACAAATAGGAACTTAAAAATGTAGCTGTGTTCCCATAGTATCCCATCTTTCTTTTAAGAATCAGAGCATTGCTACTTGTAAACCTAGAGATGACATCAAAGCTCTTGGTTTTAAATTTCATTTTATTTAATATTATCTGGCCTGCATACTCTTGCTTTATCGTTACATGCAAACGTATCTCTTGAAAGCACCATCTAGTTTTATGTTTTCTTCATCCTGTCTGGAATCTTTCTCACTTGACACTGGCGTTTAGAACCTTTATGCTTCTTGCTGTGTGTAAGAGTTTTGGATTTCCTTCCTTCCTCCTTACTCCATATGCTACATTCATCACGCCCGCTATTGTTCAAGCTTCAACAGGGCGGTAGCTGTAAAAACTCTTCCCTTCCAAGCATCCTTTAGTTTATCTCACTCCCGAATGTGTAGCATCTCTGCGCCCCCGTGCTACAGTTCATTAACCCCTCCCCTTGGCCACAGCGTCACTCCCGGGCTCCTCCCACTGGAGCACAGGTTCTGAACGCTTCTGCTTCCTCCTTTCCTCTCCCATTCCCAACTTGGACATTTTGTTGGTAAAACTGGGAAGTCATCACCATTCAAAATCTCTGCAACATTTTTGGAAGTACTGTTATAATTAGGAAAATAAAAAAAAAAAATACCGCAAAGAGAAAGGTGTCTAACAAAGTCTGAGAGGAGCTTCTGCCTGTGGATAGAAACAGAGGTGGTTACGTGGTGGTTACGTGGGAACATGGTATGGCTGTAGCCCAGGCTGGCTTGGAGCTTGCTATGTAGGCAGGGCTGGCTTTGTAGTCACAGTTCTCTTGCCTTAGTGTCTCTCTCTCTCTCTCTCTCTCTCTCTCTCTCTCTCTCTCTCTCTCTCACACACACACACACACACACACACACACA
>NC_022032.1:11415201-11431286 GCF_000317375.1 Microtus ochrogaster
AGGCTGGCCTCGAACTCACAAAGATCTACCTGTCTCTGCCTCCCGAGTGCTGAGATTAAAGGCATGTCCCCCGCAAGCTCCGTTCAGCTTCTTATTAGGCCAATCAGGTGCCTTAGGCAGGCAAGGTGAAACAGCAACACATCTTTACATAATTAAACAAATGAGGCACAAAAAAAATGTAACACATCTTTACCTCATTAAAAGAATACACATAAACAAATTTAGCACATCTTTACGTAGTTAAAGTAATATTCTCCAATATTCCCCAATATAACAAACGTAACACATCTTTGCCTAAAATAACACCCCACGACAGTGACACACACAGTACAGTTGTCCATTTCATCAGTTTATACTGGTGGCCTTTTCCCACCCGTGGCCCATGTTCACCATTTGGGAGCTGACACACTAACACCCTCTTCAGCACTGGCCCTCCCTTTCCAGTTCAGAGTCCAGAGTGGGGTTAAGCATCACTTATCTGTCTTGTCTCTTTGGTGTCCTTTAATCGGAAGAGTGCCATCTCCCTGACATTTGAAACACAGAAGTTTCTTTTGTGGTATTTGCTATTGTTACTACATTGTGATTTTGATACAGGCTGTTCACTCTGGGCTCATTCTACAGTAGGCAGTGTTTCCTCAATGACACATTAGTGTCGATGCTCTGCTGCTGTCTCGAGTGCTCGGTCTATCTTTAGGAGGTGGTCAGGCTGTAAGAGCCATGCCTCATGTGTGGACTATCGCTCTTAAGATGGTGCCTTGCTCCTTCGATGGAAATTGGCCCTCAATAACACTGAATCTGCTGTCCTCAGACTTCTAGGCCTCAAGAACCTCAAGGAATAACTTTCTGTTATTCCAAGCCAACTAGAGACGGGTGATAGTTGTCTTTCATAGTGGCATAACTTTGCCACTTACATGGGTGTTTGTCTAATTTCCCCCCTCTATGGCTATGGCTTTATTTACCTCCTGTGCAACGGACAGTCTGGAATGAACTATACTGGATATTGTTTCATTTACACACACACACACACACACACACACACACACACACACTTTCCAATATGTGTCTATTACAAGAGTCATAATTTATTTCAGTGTAGCAAGAGAACACACTTCACATGACCTGAACTCTATCAAATGTATTATGATTTTTTTTTCTTGCAGGGTTTTACAAAGGTTCTACCTTTGTAAATATCACATAAACACTGATTGAATTTGTGTTCTGCTATTGTTGGGTGGCATGTTCTATACTTATAAATTATTACAAGGCAATCTCTAGTGTTGCTCATATTTTCTGCTTATTAACTGTCTACCCACCTATTAATCATTGAGAGAGTTACAAGTATTGAGATATCCAAGTAGATATAGACATTTCTATCTTTCTTTACAGTTTGTTTGGTTTTTGAAGATGTTGTGCTGGGTATATATACATTCAAACATGCTAAAAATAAAAGTATAGAAATGATTTACTATATAGATACTAATGAAATTACAGATGTAATAACTCTACTTATATTACATAAGACAGATATCAGGACAGAAATGATGATGTCATTACATTTAAAGTGGATTCTTTTTTTTTTATAGACAGCCTATAGGGTAGGCTTTTAAAAATCCAGTTTCTTTAGTACTGTTTTCTTTTAGTATGTTTAGATTATATCTAAGCCTGTTGGGAATGCTGTAGCAAAGTGTCATAAACTAGGTGGTTCTTAAAAAACAGAAAATTATTCTTTGAAGTTCTAGGGGCTTAGAATTCAGTACTGCAGACTGAGTGTTAGTCAGTACTAACACTGAGTTAGAGGGGAGGCTAACTGACTTACACTGAAGCAACAGGCATTTCCCACAGATGAGCTCTTCATAGTAACACCAGTGGCTCAGTCAGCCATGCCCTTGTGACCCCACTGCTCCTAAAGGCAGACACAGCGCTCCGACAACAGCAGATCATTGCAAGTCAGTGCGTCTACATGGTCCAGGTTAGGTGTGACGTTCTTACCATTCGCTCCTGCTCATTGCGTCTAGGGCAACCTGGGAAGGAAAAAGTGTCATTTGAGGAATTATCTGGATCATGCAGAGAAAGAGAGAGAGCGAACCAGTAAGCAGAATTTCTCCATGATTTCTGCTTTAGTTAATGAAGACATTTTTTTGAAGATGAAGGAAAAAGAAAGATTGGTCATCTATCTATAAGGACCAGGGGGCTTGAGAAACGGTGAGAAGGGGGCTCGGGTAAACACAGAGCTCCTGTAAGTCTACTTTCCCTAGAGGCCTTCCTTTTGAAGGCGTGTTGGTGGGTGGCATGTCCAAACAATACAAACAGTAAGAAAATGCCAGCAAGAATGGAAAGCGGGGTCCAGTGCAGATGAGATTAAGGAAGCCTGCTGCAGGCTGTCATTTCCACAGACGACACCTAACAGCTCTGGCACGGCACAGGCTCTACTTTCCATCCTGTTGCTGTGAGGAAACGCTCTAGTCAAAAGCAACTCGAGGGAAGGAAGGAATTTCTTGGCTGACCCCCCCCGCCCCCAGACATGGTCCATCATAAGGCAAAGTCAGGGCAGGGGCTCACACAGAAACATGAGGCAGAAACCATGGAGGAATGCTGTTTGTTGCCTGGCACACAGGCTCGTACTAAGCTAGCTTTCTTATAGCCTGGACCCAGAGGGTAGGGATGGTGTTCTTCATGCTGTGCCGGGGACTGGCCAATTGATTATTAAGACAGCCCTCCCTCCCCTCCCTGCTCCAGCCCCAGACATTCTTACAAGCCAGTGTCTGATCAGGGCACTCTCTTAGCTGAGGGTTCTCTGAGATAACTCTAGGCTTTGTCAACTTGATAAGTTAGGTGATTCAGGATACACAGGACAAAACTCTGGGGGACTTTGCAAACTAAATTATTTATGCCGGTTAGGGGCTGAGCTAAGAGTTTGAACTTTCTGTAGTCACCAAATCCAACATGGCAGGGGTGCAAGTTAGAGATGCTAAATCCACTATAGACATACACTGGAATCCAGAAACTACATAAACCCATGGCAGATGGTGGCAGCCAGGTTCTTCCCTGTTGGAGTGGGAAGTTACAGATAAGCAGGGGCTTGATGATCCATATGGCAATGCATTAGAGTGTGAGATGTGACGACGTCAGTGGGAACTAATTTCAGTTTCATTTCGATGCACGGTTCTAGGTGGAAGTGTTTATAGATATGCACACAGATAGGGTTGGCACCTGTACGTATTCTCTTGTTTGGTTAGCGAGAGCCGAGAAACTGTAATTCTCGTCTTGGTACCTGGTTCTTGTTTTCAATACCATCATCTGGGACAGGGGGGCTTGGTTGGGCTCCTCGAGAAGGCTCACCTCAGGGCCACAGCTGGAAATAGCTAAGATGGGAACATCCTGTGGGTCTAGCAAGTGAGGAGGTGCTCCAGTACAGCAGGACAGCATTGGCAGAAAGCCATCAAGAGCATAGAAGGCAAGGTGGAGTAATTACAGTGACAGAAGCTTCAAAGAAAGCAACACAGGAGTATAACAAGCAGCAAAAAATCATATCAGTGAGTCTAAATAATGGTAGGTACGTGCTTAAATGAATAAATAAACAAATGGACTTGAAAAGGCACATGTCCCCTGCCTTGGGAAGACAGTTGGCCTTCAAGGGATGTAGTACAACTCACTCCGTCTTTTTGATGTTTGGATAGTGACTGCTTTAAACCTTGTCTCTTCCGCTCCCTCTTCCCTTCTGGGATGCTAGGAAGAATACCCAGATGATACCTTAATTGAGGGCTGCAGGAAATTCAGACACTCAGTCCCTAATCGCTATAGAGAATTTGTTTTCTATGTTGCCCCCTACGCCTACCCCTAGCCAGTTATTAGGTGTAATATTTATTTAGCTATCTTTCTGTCTGCCTGTTAATTTATTTACTTATTTTTATGTGTATGCCCTGTGTGGGTGGGTGTCCAGGGAAGCCACAGAAGAGAGCATCTAATCCTCCGGAGGGGAGTTACAGGAACTGGAGTGATGATGCACAAACGTTCAATCTCTAGGGCTGTTTACATGACTTGCAGGTAGCCTAGCTGTTTGTAGAACACCCTTTCCTAGCGATTGGTGGTACTCACATTACCTTAAGAAGGGGCGTGTGCAGGGGCAACAAGATCATGAAGGTGGAACCACAGAGACAGCTGACCTGAGCTCTTGAGAGCTCACAGACTCTGGACCAACAGCTAGGGAGGGAGTCTTCATGGGACTGACTAGGCCCTCTGCAAGTGTGGATGGCTATGTAGCTTGGTCTGTTTGTGAGGCTCCCAGCAGTGTGATAAGAACCTGTCCCTGGGGCTTAGGCTTTTGGTGATCTATTCCCCTTGCTGGGAGGCCTCACCCAGCCTTGATGCAGAGGAGGAACTTGGTCCTGCCTTAGCTTGATGTGCTGTGCTTTGTGGATGTCCATGGGAGGCCTGCTCCTTTCTGAATGGAGATGGAGAAGGAGTAGATGGGGTGGGAGCAGAGGGGAGGTGGGGGAAGGAACAGGAGAAGAAGAGGGAGGGGACACTGCGATTGGGATGTAAAATAAATGAAAATTTTAATTCATTAAAAAAAAAACAAAAACAAGAAGGGACTTGTGAAGCTTCAGCATTTCGGGAACTAAGACTTCCGGGTTTGGTCTACTGTCTGAGTCATCCGAGCCTCTCTCCTCATGTTTTGAGGGAACCGATATAGGGAATGTTTCGATTTTCAGGGAAATGCTCCACAACACCAAGTATGCCTGTGTCTGTTCTCATTAATTCAGCCTGGAAATTGGCGAGCACTTTCTAACAGAAATAAATCTTCAGCTGAGAAATGCAGAATTGTATGCTCAGATCTGCTGGGGAGGACTTTATATAATGATGACATCCCAGATGCCCACTTTCAAGCATCATAAAACAAGCCCTGGCCACTGCGCATGCTTGAGAGCATGCTGCACTCACCCGCTTGGCGGTACTAGAGTGGAGGCGTGTCTTAGTCGATTTTGTGTTGCTGTAGCAAAACACCTGATGCTGGGTTATATATACATCTAAAAGGTTTGTTGGGCCACCATTTTTTTTGGTGGCTGAAGCAGTCAAATGGCATGGTGCTGGTGCCCTAGCAATCATCCTCTGGAATCATCATCATCCAGTGGAAAAACACAGAAAACCCTCCCAATATGAGACGGGCTCCAGCATATGGGGCCTATTGCTTTACAGTAACCTGTGCACACAGTGCTGATGTAGTCTTATGAGAGCTGGACCCTCTCAAAATAGCACTGGTCTCTGCATAGGAGAGTCGACCCTGTGACATAATAGCTCCTATCTCTGCACCTTCACACGAGAGGCAACTTCCCAGCCTAGGAACTTCTTTAGGATACAACCCGTGACAGAAATAGAAGGGATCCAAGCGATCATCATAAACAGCATCTGAGAGTGAACTGTGAGAACCTTGGATGGACAGAAGGAAGATCCCATCCCCCCCCCACACCCTCTATACCTCCACTATACCTCCTCTATACCTCTTGCCCCACAGATGCAGCAAGACTTGTCTGCAAACGGAGCCAGGAACAGGCTCTGTCCAACAGCCCAGTGATGATCAAAGATCTGGCTACCCTAGCAACAGTCCATCCTCCAACAGAGCTGGCTGGGATAGAAGTGAGACAGCTCTAGGGAGAGGTCAGAGCAGCATCTCTGGGTACAAAGATGACCCGAATGTCATCCCAGCAACAGAAGAAAGAAATCCTGGGTGCAAACTATCTTGTGGCTCTCTTTTGACAATAGAGTGCTTGCTTCACTACCACTGCCTTAGAAGAAGGGAAACTGAGTCACCAAACTGGGAACCTTTTTGGCAGGCTGGGGTTGCCCCACCCCCTTCTGGTTTGACAACTCTTTTCGGATAGGTCCTATTCTACACTTAATTTGCATACCCCCAACCCATTAGGGTCCTCTGGGCTCTATATAACGAGATACAACACACCGGGGAGCTAGTCAGGCTCCCAGCTTGAGTCTGTCTCTCTTCCCAGGAGCCTGCTTCTAAGCTGTTCACTAGGAAAGGAAGACTACAACCCACTGGAGACAGAGCCCTTAGGGAAATCACTCCAGCTTCTGCTTCTACTTCAAGAGACACTGTTTCTGCTTCAGAATCCATAGTTCTTGCCTTGGCTTACAAGGCCAGCAGCTTTAGCTGTAAGCAAGGGACACTTCCTTCAGCCTTTGAGTCTGGAGACAGGAAAACTCCTGTTACGCTGTGGGAATTCCTTTAGCCAATAACCTTCAAGATACTGGCCCACTTTGGGCGTGGCCATGTGTACTATATATACAGATGTAAAAACATGCATGGTGGGGGGGCCTCCTTGGCTGTTGGATTCAGTTTCTGTTTCCCAGCTCATGCAGAGGACTGCTGATCTGTGAGTCTACTCCTAAATAAAGAAACCTTTATTATACCCACTCTGAGCTAGCACGGGACTACTTTATTATAATCAACAATGCTGCTATGCTTGCTGGTGACCTATTTCCAGGTTGCTTTGCAAGGTGCTGTTCTCAGTTGACATCTTAGCATCCTCTAAGACTTTAGAGCTGTAATGTGTGTTCTCACTCTCTTGGTGACATCTTGAGGAAGTAGCATGGGTGACTGCTGGCAACCTGCTGCTGCTGAGGGTCTCAGGGCCTACGGTCCTGTTTGATTTTCTACTTTGCTCATCCTTTGCTATTGGCCCACTCTGTCCTTAGAGGAAGGGAGAGGCCAGAATCTAACAGGAGAATGTTGAAATTAAAAACTTTTGGTTAGGGAAATAGCTTAGTGGGTAAAGCACTCACCCCTGCAAGTGCAGAGACAGTTCATCTACATAAAGCCGGAAGCAGTTGTGTATATCTGTAATACCATGCTCTTCTGGAGAGACAGTTAGTCACAATGTTCTCAGGAGCTCACACATATGCGGTGGCAAACTGAACCTATCTCAACTAATGTAGAAGGCAAGGTCTGACACCCCAGCCTGTCTGCTGAGTTCTACTTGCATTCAAGGTACACATAAGCCTGCCCTTACTTGTATGTACACATATAATACACATACACACATATACCATACACTAACATACCAGCATTTGAGACTTTCAGGTAAGATGAGAGATTGCAAGATTGGCTGCTGAAACACTGAAAGAAAGCAGCCAAGGCAACACACAAGAGACAAGTTATTAAGCCAAGGCAGAGGCCTGCAGGGAACCGGGCACGCACTCTTGAACTGGTGCCAGGCCTGATGTGCCAAGATGCCATAGAGAGAGCAGTAGCAACTGCAGTATAAGTGCTGATCCTCACATACCCTGGACCTGCAGAATCAGGAAAGGGTATGGTGGTGATATGGGATGCCCTTCTGTAGGCTCTGAATAAGTTTTATTACCATCGGTTAATAATGAAGCTGCTTTGGACTATGGCAGGGCAGAATGTAGGGAGACAGGAAAACATGTAAGGAGAGAAAAAAAGGCCAAGTCAGGGAGATACATGCAGCTGCCCCCAAATTAAGAGGTAACAAACCATAAGCCTCATGGGAAAATATGAAATTATAGAAATGGGCTAATGTAAGATGTAAGAACTAGTTAGAAATACAGCTGAGTCATCAGGCAAGCAGTGCTGTAATTAATATAGTTTTATGTACTCATTCACGTCTGGGTGGCTGGGAAATGAAAGAACAGTCTCTGTTACAAGGTGGGGCATAGGGGGTCTTAGAGAACCGCCAGGAAAGGACTTGCATCCTCCCCTCCACCAAGAAAGGCACAAACAAGGAGTCTATGGAGATGGACGTCTCCACTCTTTTTTTTACCAGTCAGCACAGGGCTTGAAGTCTGTAGGAGATGGGGGGGATCCGAGCACTTCACTGTCCAAGTCATACAAATGTAGCAGAAATTCGTAAGTACTCTCTTTAGTTCATATTTTCCATGTCAATCTCCAAACATAACAGTTTTGCTTTTGTCTGTATATTGCTTCGTGAAGTCTTAGGATTTTTTAGTGTGTTTCTCTACCCACCCTCCCATTAGGCTCTCCCTACTATACTTTTCAGCCACCTCATTAACTCTACTTATTTTCCACACCCAATCCTAGTAACTAAAGTCTGGGTATACATCATACTATCCCAGTTTGTTTATCGCTGGATAGTCATGTAAGCCAGTGTAACATTTGCGTGATGAGAAGACTCGGCATCTGTGGGCATTTGGGGCATTAAATAGATAAGACCAGAAAAGAACTTACTTGTTATATTATAATTAAAACACTAAATATATGGAATGAAGAAAGTGTATTGAAAGCAGTAAGAAATAAAGACAAAGTCACCTTTTAGGCAGGTCCACCATAATAGCATATTTCTCAAATGAAACTTTAAAGCTATAGAAGCAGGACTAGAATGATACAGTAGCTATCACTCATAATAGAAGGAGATAAAAATACTTTCCATGATAAAAATAGACTAAAGAAATCAATATCTACTAAGCTTACAGAGGTACTTAGAAGAATCCTCCAGACTGAAGAGAAAAAGAAATCCACCCATGAAGATGCAGGAAAGAATAAGCCACACTAGAATAATAAGTATCAGAAGAATAAAACTACAAATCAACAACAACAAAAACTCTAGAACATGCAGAAACTAATGTAGACTAAACAAATGCTATTGAATAATGAATGCATTCTTGAGGAAATCAAGAAAATAAAGTTTCTAGCATTAAGTGAAAATGAAAACACACATAAACATTTGGAATACAAGGAGAGTAGTCCTAAAAGGGAATTTTATATCTCTAAGTGTCTACATGAAGAAATCAGAGAGATCTCAAATAAATAACTTAATGATGTACCATAAGGTCCTGGGGGAAAAGTGCAAGCCAAATCCCAAATCATCAGTTAGAGAGAAATATAAGATCAGGGAGGACAGTAGTTAATAAAATGGGAACTAACACAAGCAATAAAATATAAGGAATCAATGAATTAAAGAGTTGATTCCTTGAAAAGATAAACAAGATCCATAAGCTTTAGCTAAGCTAACCAAAAGAAAGGGCAAGAAGATACAAACTGGTAAAGTGGGAATTAAAGGGAGCCATCGTGAGAGCTATCAGTGAAGTTCAGAAAATCACCAGATCACACCTTACAAACAATATTCCACTAAGTTAAAAACTTCTGAAGAAATTTGGAAGATATATATGACATACCAAAATTAATCCAAGATGAGATAAATGAAGCAGATCTATAACAAGAAGTGAGATTGAAGAAGTAATTTTTAAAAATCTCACAACTAAAATAGGAACAGGCCCAGACGGAGTCACTGGTGACTTTCACTAGACCTTTAGGGAATACTAAGTTCGTGTTCCTCAAACTTGTCCAGAAAATAGGAAAGGAAGGAACAATGCCCAACTCTTGATGGAGTTAACGGTGTACTGATACCCAAGCAGATAAACACGTAACAGCAACAACAAGGAAATTAAACACCATCCTCCCTAATAAACAGATACAAAATTTCAGACAAAATACAAACTGAATTCAAAAACATTCAAAAATACTATTTATTATGCTCAAGTTATCTTCATTTTAGATATACTTAGATGATTTAATATATGTAAAACAATAACTGTTATATATTATATAAATGGGTTCAAGATATACCATACCATAATCTCAATAGACACAGCATTTTCTCATGAGAATAGTCATAAAGAAACTTAAAATGTGTTTTAGTTAATTTTTTTTCTGTGAAGAAACAAAAGCATGACCAAAAGCAACTTGGAGAAGAAAAGATTTATTTCACTTTACAGTTTGTAGCCCATCATGATGGGAAGTTGGGGCAGAAGCCCAGAGGCAGAAACTGAAGAAGAAACCAAGTAGAATTGCAGCTTATTTTCTTTCTCTCCATGACTTTCTTCATAACCCAAAACCACCTGCCCAGTTAGATGGGTCCTCCCATTTCAATTATTAATCATGAAAATTCCCCATAACTAATAATAGATCAGTCTGATGGAAGTAATTCTTCAACTGATGTTTCTTCTTCCCATGTGGCTCTAGTTTGTGTCAATGACAAAAGCTAACCAACACAGATCATGATCTAGTAGTATTGATAGGGACAATAGTTAAGTAAACCAAATTCTCTTTTTGATGAGGTGAAAGGAAATTAACACTATTTGCTTCTGCCAGGAAAGAGAATGATGAAAAGAAATTAATTGTTCAGCAACCCTGGCCCTGAGTAAAAGCTCTGGTGTAGACAGTAAGGAGGGGCATCTGAGAGGCACTGAGCATGGAGCTCAGGTTGGGGAGTGGCCATAAAGCAAGTGTAGGAAAGAGAGAAGAGAAGTGATTCAATTACTACCCCACTGGACTCTAGACTGAACCACCAATGCAGGGTAAAGACAGTACAGAGATGTTAGAACCCTATGTTATAAGTAGATGCTATTTCCAGTGTCCCCAAACACTTGGCTGAAAACTTTCCATATCTGGCTATTTGGAGTTTCCTTTTCATAATTTTATGCTGCAATGATGATCTCTATATTCATATTGCCTAGAATTCATATGCTGAAATCTAGTCACCAACACCAGCTGTGAGGATGGAGCCATCCTCAATGAGATTAGTGGTCCATTTCAGTCTATAACTCTGCCTCCAGCTGTTGGGGCCCCAAGAAGACAACCTAAGCCAGGCACAGTCATATGTTCTGTAGCAGAAGCATAGGCTTTAATAAATAAATTTAATAGGGGGAATATTTCAGAGCACACAGAAGTGAATTTGTTTCACCTTGGCTAGAGGTTAGAGAGTTCAGGCCTATTCTTGCTCCTTCAAGGTTATGACAGGAGATTTGACCCAGAGTGTGGCTACCTACAGAATCCTTAGCCTAAGGTGCAGTCACTGCATGTCCTACCTAAACAACAGAATACTTAACTCAGGATATAATTAGTTGATGTTTTGTGTATTGAAGAGACAATTACTTTGTTTGTTCCTTATTTGTCTTATGGTAAAGAAGTCTTGCCTTCTTCCCCCCTTTTAGATTGGGGTATATAAAGCATATTAAAAATAATCATGGGAAAATTCAGTATTCACTGAGTTGCCCTTTCAATTCTATTCTGTGTCTCTTTCTTTTTATCTTGTATATCTGTTTTTTTCTGACTAACATTTCTACTCTACTCTACCCTGGAACATATGAACCCATTGAGACTGGACCCCAACACCCAGCATCTTGTATCTTCTACCACAAGAAGACACAAACCAGACCTGCCATCTATAAACCAGAAAGGAAGTCTCACCAGACATTGAATCTACTAGAGCTTTGATTTTGAACTTACCAGGTTCCAGAACTGTGAGTCCTGGTCTTTGCAAGCTCTTCAGCTTGTGGTCACACCATTGCATCTCAGATCACTGTGCATGATAGAATTTACAATTGTTGTGTTTTAAGTAGCAAATGATAAACTATAAACAAAGCACCAACAACACACTTTTTATTCCTTTCTACAGCTTCATGGTCTTGTCTCTGAAGTTTGCATTGCATCTTCATTACACACTCTTTGGAGAAGCATGGGAAAAGGAGTTAATGAAGACAAGCCTGAAAGGGTGCTAGTAGTAGTTAGCCCATGCTATGGTCGATGGCATTTCAGTGTCTTTTTATAAGTGGAAAGAGTGACATTTTAAGTTGAAATGCTTCATGAGTGACTCAAGTTTGGGAAAGGAATGAAAACAAAATGGTCATTGGTGAAGAAGTGACTTATCACTAAAATGGGCACAAACACAAATATCAGAGTATCTGGTGTCAGCACTAGATTTTGCCAGTCACCTGTTAACCACATACATGTAGGAGGGCTTGGATGTGATTCTCAAAACGTGATATTAAATACAATGAGGGTTCTTGCAAAGTGCTAGTTGGCCACATTAACCAATGAGCCACTGAGAAAATTCACCCATATTTGAGTCCTAAATAAAGCCCCTTTGTTGGCTTTCTTTTCACAAAATCTCCTCCTAAGTTTCTTTTCTTTCTTTAAATCCTTTTAGACTCTTATCTCCTAGCTCTCAGCCTTCAACATCTTTTTCCTTTTGTTGTTTTGTCACTTATGGAGACACCCACACACTTCTCTGTTATTCACCATGAATAAGTCTATGTGCTGAAGAATGAACTCACTGATTCACTATGCTTAATTAACAGAAATTAGCAAAGTTTACAGTTGGAAAGTACAATTCAAGTCAACTTAGTCACTGTAGTATTGATAGCTTCTATAAAGCTGCCCTTGTATTTTGTCATTAAACTCATACTTTGGAATTTCTGCCAGTGAATTTGAAATATCAAACTACATTCATGATGGTCACATTCATCAGATTACTGTAGTTTATGCAGTTACTGTGCTTAACACATGCTCCTGTTCATTAGTCATTTTTTTTATGTGTACTCCATTATTATGCTATTTTTTTAGTCTAAGTTTATGCTTGTGATTGAGTGGGATGTATTTTTTTTTCTCAGAGATGCAATGTTGGCTTACCATTTTAAAGTGTGGACCAATGTAATACACCATATTAACTAAATAAGGACCAAATTCCATGATTATCTTAATACATGTAGAAAAGACATTACACAAAATCTAATGTCCATTTATTATAAAAATGAAGAAAACTTTGGTAATATTGTGTTTGTACTGTAACAAATAAAAATTGCCTGACTATCAGAGTGCAGAGCTAACCACACTAGTTAGCTATAGAGGTCAGGCAGTGGTGGCACACACCTTTATTCCCAGCACTCAGGAGACAGAGGCAGACAGATCTCTCTGAGTTCAATACCACCCTGGGATACATAAAACTGATCCAGTTTAAAAATAAAGCAGAGCTGGGTGATGGTGGCTCACACCTTTAATCCCAACACTAGAGAGATGGAGACAGGAAGGGCTATGGCTGGGCAGAGAGAGGAAAAGAAGGCAGGAGGAGAGAGACACTCATTGTATTCAGTCTTGGGACTTGTAGATACATGATACTCCATTCAGTTTGAGGATTTCATAGAGGTAAAAACTAGTGGCTGACTGCTCTTCTTCTCTGTTCTTCCAGTGTTAACTCCTATATCTGACTCCAAATTTTTATTGTTTAGACTAATTAGAATTTGCACTAATGGATACTCCCTAACATGCATGAGAAACCTACTGTTGATAACTTAATAATGCAGGAAGACTGAGTGCTTCCTCACAAGACGGAAAATATCTCAGCATTAGAAAGCCTAAGGGGAGACTGAATTTACCAAGTTTGCATTCCATGGTTGAATCCTTCTATCATGGAAGCCAACAGGGTTTAACTGTGGGCATTGGTGGGAGGCAGGGACCAGGCACAAGAGGGAAATGCAGATGCTTTTGGGAAGGGCCCATATTTCAAATGGTCAAAAGATCAACTGGGTATAGATTTACAGTAAGACCTTCATACTCTAAATATCATGTTGATTTTTTTCTCATTTCTATGCTTTTTAGAGTGTATCTTTGATTATTCAGATAATTGTGTGTGTGTGTGTGTGTGTGTGTGTGTGTGTGTGTGTGTGTAGAGTATAGATCAAATTCAGGTATTTTCCTCAATCGCTTCTCTACCTTTCCTTCTGAGGCAAGGTGTCTGACTTAGTGTGGAGCTCCCTAAGTGTCCAGACTGGCTGTCCTTTAGTCCTTGGGATCCCCTGGTCCCTGCCTCCCCAGCACTGGGATTACAGGCATGCACCACTATGCTGAGTTTTTTTACTTATGTGCAGGAAATCTCAACTTGAGTCCTCATGTTTGTGTAGCAAACATTTTACCTCCTGTGCCATTTCTTCAGTCCTCAGGTAATGTTAAAGTTTTGAATTATAAGCATTAATGTTATTAAAGATGTGTGATTAGTGTATTTTGAAATAGAGGTAGTTGGTTGGCTGGACTCACTCCCCAATGCTCCCCTTCCTGGCAGATTGTGTGTAAGGTGACTCTCCCCTTCTGTGGACAGTAGGAAGAAAGCCAGCAGGGTGTGTCAGGTTTCTAAGTTTTAGTTGAAAAACTACTGCCTCATCTAGTTAGAACTTACAGAATTACTGTATTAGCTACCTTTCTTGCTCTGACAATGTAGCTGGCCAAGGTGATTTAAGAAATGAAGGGTTTGTTTTGACTCAGAGTTTGAGGGTAGAGTCCGTTATGTTGGAGAAGATACAGTGGTAGGGATGTGAGGAAGAGGTCCCATTCCACCTGTTCAGGAAGCAGAGAAATTCATGCGATGCTTCACTGCCTTCTGCCTTTCAGCCTCTATGTCAGCCTGGAACCTCAGCCCATGGGATAGTGCTGCCTACACTCAGGCTTAGTCTTCTGTCTTTCCCTTGGCATCTCTGGAAAAACACCCTTCACACACACCCCAAAGTGTGTCTCATAGGTGATTTAAAATCCAGTAACAGTGAAGATGACTATACTACACTTGCAGCTCTCTGCCCACAGCTGGATGGCTCCTTCATGATTCTCAACCTATACCTAGTGTGTATTTTTGTGGACCTTTGGATACTAGGCTATCACCAACCAAGCTGCAGTTGATGTGCGCTTCCCTTCCTTATTGTTTCCCTGTGTTGAATCAGCTTTTCTTTCCCAGGACACCATGGACGGGGAGGGGTAAGGCACTGTCTTTAAATTACTCCTTGAAACTCTTCAGGACCCTTAAAGTAGACATTTTGGCAAGATTGTGAATTCACGTTAGTGTCATTTCCATATCATAATCTTTTTATTCTTATAAGTTTCTGCAGAGCAAATGATTTCAGATGAGAAATTTCATTCCTTTATCATTGTACTTTGAATCTTGTCAGTGTTTTTGCAAATGTGCATTCAAACTGGGAGTGCACACCCTTAATTCCAGTACTTGGGAGACAGAGGCAGGCAGATCTTTATGAATTCAAGGCCAACATAGTCTACATACTGAGTTCCAGGCCTGCCAGCAAGATCCTGTCTACATTTAGAAAGAAAGAGAGAGAAAGAGAGAAAGAGAGAGAGAGAGAGAGAGAGAGAGAGAGAGAGGTGGGGAGAGAAAGGAGGGAGGAAAAGAAAGAGAAAAATGTACATTCAATAAGGTCCCTTCTTTGATGTGGGATTCCCCTCTGTATGCTCTGAATATGTTTTATCACCATCAATTACTAAAGAAGCTGCTTTGGCCTATGGTAGGGCAGAATAGAGCTAGGCAGAAAAAAATAACTGAATGCTGGGAGAAAGAAGGCAGAGTCAGGCAGATGCCATGTAGCTGCTGAAGGAGAAAGTGCCAGAGCCTTACCGGTAAATCATGAACCTTGTGGTAAAATATATATAAAAAAAACCAAATAGATTAATTTAAGATGTAAAAGTTAGTTAATAAGAATCCTGAGCTAAGCCAGGCAGTGGTGGGGTATGCCTTTAATCCCAGCACCCAGAAGGCAGAGGCAGGTGAATCTCTGTGAGTTTAAGGCCAGCCTGGTCTACAAGAGCTAGTGCCAGGACAGGCTCCAAAGCTACAGAGAAATCCTGTCTCAAAAAAACTAGAAAAAAAAAAAAAAGAATCCTGAGCTAATAGGCCAAACAGTGTTGTAATTAATATAGTTTCTGTGTGATTATTCAGGTCTGGGTGGACAAGAAGCAAATGTGCAATGTCCATTTACAGGAATCATTGTAACTCTCCAGGTACTTATTGCTCTGGTCCCGCCTGTCTATATAGCTTTGTATTTTGCCAATACCCTGTAAAAATCCCTCACTCAAGTGATTCTGCACAAACAGTCTTTTTTAGAACCTTCATCTGTGCCTTCACATTTTCTATTCTTATCAACTGTAATGTTCTTTATATAAATATCTTATCTATTCAATAACATCTCAGTTTAATGTACTCCTTGAAGCTTTCCCAGACTGTGCCTCTCCCACTCCAATCCTTGTCTTCCCATGTTTGCATCATGGCACATCCTCCACGCACGTTCCTGGACCACACTTATCACACTGTTCTGCAACCCTGGCTTTGCTAGTCTGTTCCCATTGTGGAAAATCTTAGGACATGTATTGTTTAGAGTTCTCCTGACAAACAGAAAGAACTGGACAGATATGTAGACAGATAGATAGATAGATAGATAGATAGATAGATAGATAGATAGATAGATAATAAATAGATATATGTATG
>NC_022032.1:11431875-11440953 GCF_000317375.1 Microtus ochrogaster
TAGATAGATAGATAGATAGATAGATAGATAGATAGATAGATAGATAGAAGAGAGTGAGAGAAATTGACTTCCATGAGGGTGGAGGCGGAGACATCTCATGATTTAAATTGACTAGGTCTGAGCATGCTTGTAGTTTTATTAATCTTGATTATAGTGACACTTTTGATATTGGGTTCAAATAAAAATGTACCATATATATTTCCTGTTAATTCTTCCTAGAGTTGATTAAAGGCTAAGGGACTAAAATTTAAAAATCAGAACTAAGGCAAGAAAAAAAAACTAAGCTAAAAATATAATACTTTTATATTTTTTTTGTGTCTATGCATGTATGTATGCCACATGTGTGGCCAAAGAGGCCAGAAGAAGGTGTCTAATCCCCTGGAGCTAGAGTTCTAAGAGGTTGTGAGCCATATACCATGGATGCTGGGAACTGAAGTTGGATCCTCTGGGAGACCAGCAAGCACTCTTAACTGCTGAACCATGTCTGGAGACCCCAAAGTAGAATGTTCAATAGCAGTTCAGCTTAATATTTATTGCCTATCTCTATTTAAAATACTAATTACTAAGATGTTGGTTCACTTTCAACCAAATATTGAATTTTATGGAAGCACAAACTTTTATTATGAAAATATTTTAATTTTCTGCATAAATAGATCTTAACTCTAAGGCTATAATCATAAATGCCAAATCTACTAGAATATGTATAAAAATTGGAAAACCAGAATAAGAATTTTCTAGGAAGAATCTTAATCAGGCATGAAAAATTACTTAATAGAATTATAGATGTCCAGGGTTTGAAGTCTAGATTTTGATTTTCCATGTGGTTCAAATTCAGTAGCAATCCATTTATTTATGACACTATTTACAATAGCTGCAATGGAAAACTGCAAGTTGTGTCAATGGTCACAGACCCTGAGTGTATATGATCTCACCTAGTCTCAGAAGCTAAGCTGGGTCAGACTCCGTTAGCTTTGAATGGGAGAAAAAGATGTGCCTGGTTGAGCCACAGCAAATGTCAATAAAGCATTTGCACATCAGGAACATCTTTCTCTAATGGCAGAAGGAAACAGGCCTTGGGATACAGAACAATGGGTCCACTCATGCAACAATTTTGAAGTTTTCTTATCACGTATTATATATAAATATGCTAGTGTTGGAGAGATGACTCAAGTCAGTAGGGTGCTTGCCACAAAAGCATGATGACATGAGTTCACAACCCCAGCTAAAAACAATTAGTGTGCCAAGGTACCTGTATAGTCAAGCGTCAGATAAGCAAGGACAGACGGATCTCTGGAACTACCTGGCTAGCCAAGTAAGAAGCTCTAGGTGCAGTGGGAGACTCCGCCTCAAAACAGGATGGAGAGTTGTTGTAGGGAGGCCCTTGTTTGTTTCCTGGCTGCCCAGCAGCTCAAACCTAAAATAATCACACAGAAACCATGTTATTTAAAACACTACTTGGCCTATTAGCTCTAGCTTCTTATTGGCTAACTCTTACATATTAATTTAACCCATCTCTATTAATCTGTGTATCGCCACATGACAGTGGTTTACCAGCAAAGTTTCGGCATGTCTGTGTCTGGCAGTGGCTCCATGACTTCTCTCACTCCACATCCTTTCTCCCAGCATTAAGTTTAGTTTTCCCCACTTAGCTCTACTCTATCCTATCAGGCCAAGCCAGTTTCTTTATTAACCAACGGTATTCACAGCATAGTGATAGAGGAAGGGACTTGACTGATAAGTGTCTGGTCTCCACACATGTGCATATCCCCTACACGAGTGCACATATATGATCACACACACCTAATATGTTAGATGTCAGGGTTCAAATGTAGTTAGGACAAGATTATTGCTTGAAAGAATTAAAACTCTGGGAGTCGGGGAGATGCTCAATGGATAAGTTCCCATTTATTCAGAATTCTAGCACCCACATGAAAACAGACGATATTGGCACAGCTCTGTAACCCCAACACTGGGGGAGGCTGATGCCAAATTGATGAGTTCCAGGTTGAGTGAGACCCTTGTGAAACACTAATGGAAAGTGACAGAGGAAGAGACTCATTTTGACCTCTGGCCTCCACACATAGGTACATGGCCACTCATATCCACACACATGCACATGGACATGCATACAACCACACAACACACACATACACTTTCAACTTTAAACAATAAGAACTTTCAAAGACCCTGGATACTAGATCTGCAAAGAGACAGAGTTCAAACTTGTGCAATAGTATCAGAATGATGACTAGCATTGTGTTTTTCTAGATTAGGTCAATTGAGACAGGGAGACCATCCTAAATATCGGTTCTGGACTGACTGTGAATGCCAGTAACCAGCAACCTCAAGCACTTGCCACCAGGATCAGCTCACCGGGATAGACTGTACCCTCAAGCTGGGAGCTAAAGCTCTGTCCCTTAAGGAGCTTCACTACAGAAGCAGTAACTTATATAATTGGTGATCCTCAGACTGCCAACAAAGTTAATATTTTTAGTATATTGCTGTTCAGATAATTAAAAATGTTTTAAATGTTTATGCGTACAGTGTTCTTAAGAATTAAACTTAGGGCTTTTATGTTGGGAAACAAGTATTTAATTTTTCTTTTCTCTTTTTTAAATTCTTATTTATTTATTGTTTGAGGACTGGGTCTAATGTATTGCAGGCTGTCCTTGAACTCACTACGTAGGTGAGGCTGACCTTGAACTTCTGACCCTCCTGTCACCACCTCTCACAATCATATATTTCTTTTAATTCTAGTAGTATTTTATAATTTTACTTTACAAATTTTTGAAACACTTAATTTTAATGCTCACAAGGTGTTTTAATACCATATGCATAGTGAAATGATTACCACAACCAAGAAGCTTGTTAGTCATTTCACTTACCCCACCTATTTTTATGCTATAAATACTGAATATCTATCTACCAGCAAATTTTAAGAAAAGTGGCATTATCATGCACCATAGATATAATATGGTACTTTACTTTACCTGAACATATTAATCTTATAACTAAAATCTCATAACCACTGAAACGAATCCCCCCATTCTCTGTTCTCTTTTTTTTATGAATTGGACTTTTTTGGGTTCCTGTAGTATTTGCCCTTGTGTACCTGAATTATTCTACTTGGCATAATGTCTATGTTCACTCACACCATTGCTAGTGGCAGAGCTGCCCTCTTCTGTGAGGCTGAATAATATTCCACTGTGTCTACACACCCCACAATTTCTTTGCCCTTTTGCTCAATGATGGGAGCTGAAGCTGTGTTCTTATCTTTTCTCTTCTGTATACTGCCACCGTAAACATGGGTGTTATCTCTTTGAGATACTGCTTTCAGTGCCTTAGAAAGGATACCCAGAAGTAGAATCGTTGGATCATACAGTAAGTTCCATTTTTATTTTTTTAAGAACTTTGTTGCTGTTTCCCACAATTCCTGTAAGGTCCTTAGTAACTGTGCGCAGTCCCTGGATTCTACATCCTCAGCAAGGATAGATATGCAAGCATTCCCAGCAATCTTTAAAGGGAGCACTGAGCTTTGAAGGGAGCACCGAGCTTTGAAGGGAGCACCTCAGAACTGTCTGATGCTCAAAGGCTTGGGAAGATGTGGTTGTCAAACAAATGTGATGCTCATTGTCACTTTAGCAAAAAATTCACAGCATTTGCTGCCAGTGTTGAAGTTTAGACCTTCAGAGAGAAAATTAGAATTTCCAAAACTTATATCTAATATCTTGATCTCATTGCTTTCTCAACAGTGGCGTCATCTTTCCTGATGACATCGTTAGAAATGTTAACAAATGCAATGTAAAAATACTATATTAAGAAGGTGTGAACAGGCCTGGAGCGATGACTCAGAAGTTAAGAGCATTTGATGCTCTTGTGAAGGACCAGAGTTTGGTGCCCAGTACCCATGTTTGGTAGCTCACAATTCTTTGTAATTCTAGGTCCAGGGGATCCAATGTCCCCTTCTGGTCTCCTTGGGTTCTTGTACAATGGTAGCTGGTGCGTGTGCACGTGTTCACGTACACACACTTTTAAAAAAGTTGTTATTATTTGGAATGTCCTCATATCCTAATGAACCAGCACAGCCCAAGAGCCCAAATATTGCAAAGTCCTACACAGAGGAAAGATCTACACCAGCACAAGGTCTAGGAACGATGTTAGTAAGACAGTATGAAATGCTGACAGCTCCAGATCCCACATGGCAAGGAACTGTTAGGAAACTATCACTTCTTAAGTTTTGATGTTAGTGTCTGTGCTCATTTCCCCGAGAGACAGAAACATCTTGCCTCACAGTTCTGGAGGCAGGAGTCTGAAATAGAGGTGTGAGTGGGACCATGCTTCTTTGAATCTCTAGGGGGAGGATCCCCCCTGTTCCTGCCAGCTCGTGATAGCCCTGGGTTGTCCTTGGTTTCTGACATCACACTCCCTAACTCTGCCTCAACTTTCCCTAGCATTCTCTCCAGGTCTTTCATATATCTTCCCATGCATTTATACCCAGATGCCTTGCTTCTATGATATTAATCCTATAGGATGTGGGCCACCTCATCACCTCGTCTGAACTGGTTAAATATGCAATAACTGTGTTGTCAAAGAAGACGTGTTTGGAAATACCAGGAGGTCGGACTTCAACATATATTTTGTGCGGACATGTATGAGCCATCGCCATTAGAAAGGCAGATCTACTATATCTGGAAAAGCAATACTTTTTTTTTAATGGCCAACCACATCTCTGTGTCTGACCAGATTTTATTCATAGACTGAAATCAAAATACCATTTCCTAACAGACTGAGTTTGAGAGCCCATATGAGAATGCAGCTGTCTTCTGTGAAGGTCAGCAAAGAGATTTTTGACAAATCTAAAAACACCGTGGTTGTGCTCATTGGCTTATTTTAGAAAGAAAAACAATGATTTTCCATAAATATGTTAATAACATTAATATGTGACAGCCAGTAGGCTTATCATTTTTATTAACTACAATTTTAATTTTTGATATGAAAAATATTGACCGATACTGATAAAACTTGATCAAGCTTCGTAGTGAGGAGAGGCCTTCAATAGCTTTTAAGCCTTTGTTTTAGGGATAGTAACATGGCTATTAAATAACATCGCTGAAACTCAAGTGTATCTGAGCTGTATCGTATTAGTGATTTTTCCTCATGCCTTTGGACAGAACATCTGACAGAAACAACTTAATGGGAGAAAGATTTGCCGTGGCTCCTGACTGGTGCTTTCGGATGGTCCAGCCCATGGTAGCAGGAAGGGCCAGCAAGCAGAAAGAAGGGAGTGTCAACATTGCTGGGTTTTCCGTTTTCTTTTTTAGGTCTATCCAGACCGCTCATCCATGAGATGATGCCACGAACTCTCAGGGTGCGTCTTTCCCTATACCTTTAATTTCCTCTAGATATGTCCTCCTCCCAGACACACCTGGAAATGCGCCCTAAACTCTGAAGTGAGCCTAAATCCAGTTCAGTTGGAATGAAGACCAGCAACTGTCAACTCCAGGGACTGTCTAGTTTATGGCTTTGTAATAGCTGTATTTTGTCTGGTGAATCCCAGCCTGTAAACGGACAGTTTAGAATGCAGGAAAGAACTCCAGGGGACCCACCCATACTCGGATGCTGCTGACCATCGTCTGTGTCGCTTCCTGTTCTCTAGCTCTCTAGTCTTCACGTTCTGGCTGCTCCAGGCTGTCTCTTCAGTTCCGTGTCCCCATCTGCTTCCAGCATCGGGAGAGGACTCTGCAGGGAAATGTCTAGACACTACAGGGCTCCTTTGCACCCCCTTCTCAGGGATTACTGTCTTGTGTGCTCTCTGCCAGGTTCCTGGAAACGTGTCTCATGGTTTCCTCAGGTTTCTAGGTACATAAGCTGGAAAGTCTGGCAAGTGTTTTTGTCAACTTGACCCAATCTAGTTTCACTGGAGAAGAACCTCAATTGAGAAAATGCCCCCACCAACTAGTCTGGTGGGCATTTTTTTAATTAATGATTGATATAGGCAGGTTCAGCTCACTGTGAAAAGTGCCCCCCTTGCCCGCCCTGGGCTGGTGCTTCTTGGTGATTTAGAAAAGCAGGGTAAGCAAGTCCTATTTCCAACCTTTGAGATTTCATTTAATTGTGCTCAGATTATACTTTTAATATGAAAGTATATTATATTAAACACCCTTATCAACATCAAAATCAATTTTCTTCATTTGTGTTGTACTGAAAGTATTCCTCAAATGGGCTTCAGATGAACTTTTCAGAACTTGCTCTGTGTGGTAAACAAAGTCCCCCTGACCCCCAGGAAAGTACCTCGTGATGCAGTAAAAATGTTAGACAGTGGGTGGCTTCTTACCTTCAGTCTCCCTGAAGGAGACTTGGAGGTGAAAATTTTAGTAAAAGTGGCTTATTTTGGAACATGATTGCTGGAGAGATGGGGTGGGGGTGAGTGAGAAAATGTGACAGAGAAGAAAACGGAGCCCAAATGTCACCCGGCTGCTACTGTGGCCAGCTGCAGGATCATGGGAAAACATGCTCGCCAGTTATTCCGCTACACAGTGTGGGTTCTCAGCTACTGGTGTCTGTTAGCCACAGGCTGGTGGCTGCTTCTGGGGAGTGTGAGTTCCTATATCTCACCTGAGAGGTGCAGGAGAATATGAAACCAGGGAATGGGGGTCAGCAGCTGGAGGTATGTGAAGAAACGGTGATGTGTACGGAGGCTCAGACGGGACAAAAACTTCTGCTACAGATAGGAATTCAGTTGAGGGGGTTCTCATACCTTCATTAAGTAGCATGCAACGGTGCTGACAAGAAAGCTACATGGACTCAATAGGTTATGTGTACATGTACATGCACATGTATACACATTCATGCACACATATAATGTGTATATTATATAATAATAATAAAAGAGACCATGAATCTGGAAAGAAACATGGCAGAAGTTATAGAGATTCAGGGTTCAAGTATGAAGTCCCCCCCAAAATTTTAAAAAAATATGATTAATTTTTCATCTCTCTATAAACACATGAACTCAAAGTTCATCAATAATTAAAATGTAAAACATGCCATAGGCATAAAAGCAAAATGTAGATAAGTAAAAGAAGAGGAAGAAGAAGAAGAGGAGGAGGAGAAGGGAAAGGAGGAGGAGGAAGGCAGCGTATCATGCAATGCCCTTTGAACACTTGAGTTGGCATACCTGAGTGTGTCAAGCCCTTGGATGTCACATACCTTTAAAAGTTTAAAGCATTATTTACTTTTAATGACAAAAACATTCTTTCCCTCTACATCACCGTTTATCTTGGAGTTTAGTGAACGTTCTTCTTCATTCTTGGGTTACCCATCAGAGATATAACTGTGTTGTCTCCCTTTTCATCCTGTTGACGTCTTCAGCAGTAAAGCCAGCGTGATCATTCACTGTCACAACATTCCAGTCATCTCAAAAACCTTCCAGTGACGTCCAGCAGAACTTCCTGCAATGGTGGAAACATTCCTTCTATTCCTTCTGTGCTTCTCTGTGTAGCATGGAGCCACTAGGCAGCCATCAGCTGCGCATTAGTTTGGACCCTGAGAACATATGGTTAGGGGTGGGCTGACTACCTGATGGCACATTCGCTGTGACCTCCCGGAGCACTGTGTAAAAGCAGCCTTTGCGATGTCTATCACCACCTCTGCCCGTTAGACTTTTACCAGTTGGGCCACAGTTGGCCCCTCGGGAAGAAGGACCTTTGCTTGAGAAAATGTCTCCACCTGATTGGCTCGTAGGCAAGTCTGTGGGGCATTTTCTTGAATAGCGTGATGTGGGAACCTCAGTGGTCCAGGCCCTCCCACCCTGGTCCGCTAAGAAAGCAAAATGAACAAGACATGGTGGACAAGCCAGTGAGTAGCATTCCACCCTGGCCTGCTTTGTTTCCTGTCTGTCTACATGTTCCTGTCTTGATTTCCTGCCCTGGCTTCTCTGTGTGATGGACTCTAAACTGTCAGCTGAGATAAATCCTTTCCCCCAAGCTGCTTTTGGTGATGGTCTTTACGATGGCCTCTTCCACAATTCTGGCCTCCACTTGCCCCTCACTCTCTCTCTATGGACATCATCGCTTCTCAGTCTTGCTGCTCCCACATGCTCCCTGTCTTCTCTGCTTCCAGTGTTCTTTCCTTAAATATCTGCATGGCTCGGTTCCTCGCTTTAACTACGAAGTTTAGAACATTTACATTTTGTGTGCTTATTGATTGAAATCTATGCATCGCCACCTCCCATGTACTGTTTGTTTTTCATTTCTGCCATCTGTGCCTTGCTTCTTTTTTGGCCCCCTCTTCTTTCCTGCTTTTTTTCCTCAGTTTGCTAACACTTTCTCCTTCGATGACCTTGTATCTCCCATGTCTCGTTGGCCTTTTTGTTTTGTATCCTCAGTGGTTGTTGAGGGTTTATAATCGTCACCTTAAATGGATCACATTCTAGCTTCAGATAGCATCCCAACACTGAACCCCCTGCAGCAGACAGTCACTTTCTCATTGACACGCTGCATGTGTGTGTGTGTGTGTGTGTGTGTGTGTGTGTGTGTTCCTGGCCTTTGAATCACCGTTGCCAGAGTTTTCTCCTGTTTATGTCAAGAATACTAAAATTTGCCACGATTATTTTTTGCTTTAGATAGTTACCTACTTTTCAGAGAAAATAAAAAATGTGATGTTTAATATTTCCGTTGTCCTTTTTTCCTTATGTAGATTCAAGTTTTTGTTCTCAATCTAGGGTCACTTCTCTTTCACTAGAAAAAGTCCTTTAAAAGCTCTTACTTTCTTTTTTTTAAGGTTTACTTTATTTTTATTTTAACTGTAACAGTATTTTGCTTAGATGTATGTACCTGCATCATGTGTGTTCCTGGTGCTCAGGAAGCCAGGAGAAAGCATCAGATCCACCACCCCCAGACCCCCACCCAAAATGGGAGTTACAGACAGGTGTGAGCTGCCATATAGGTTCGAGAAAGTGAACCCAGGTCCTCTGGAAGAGCATTCAGTGCTCTTAACAACGGAGCCATCTCTCCAGCCCCATCCTTTAGTGTTTTAATTAAATCAGTCTGCAGTTGACAACACCACTCAGCTTTCATT
>NC_022032.1:11441094-11445157 GCF_000317375.1 Microtus ochrogaster
TGCGCCACCACCGCCCGGCTCCTCTTCAATTTTTTGTGCAGAATTTTAGGCTGACGTTTGCTCCCCCACTGCACCTTCCTTTTCTGTTTTTTTGCTGTTAGTACTTTAAAGACATCCCTGTGTGGTTTTCTGGCTGGCAGAGTTTCTCCCAAGGATGCTGCTGCTGCCTTTGCCTTTGTCTCACTGCGTATGTATCATTTTGCTCTGTGGCTTTTAATGTTTTCTCTTCATGGTTGACTTTTTATTTTTTTTATTTTTCAAAGGACATTTATTTTATTTGTGTGTATGTGTATTTATGTGTATATGTTTATGTGTGTATGTGTGCATGTGTTTGTGTATTTGTGTGTGTTTTTATTTATGTGTGTGTATTTGTGTGTGTATGTGTGTTTGTGTGTGTGTGTACTTGCACACACGAGTGAGTTAGTGACTGAAAAGGCCAGGTGTCAGATCCCCTGGAGCTGGAGTTACAGGTGATTGTGAACCACTTAAGTCCTCTAAATTGCTGAGCCATCTCTCCAGCATTGCCCACATACACACCAATGACTTTTACTTACCTGTTTGTGAAGACTGTTGGGTTAGGCTTTTGTATGCACTCTGCTTGAGTTGTTGAGTTTCCTGGGTGTGTCATAAACTCATCTAACCTATAGGAGGTGCTCTTAGGCCTTCAGCAAAAATTTTAAGGTAGCCACAGATATATAAGTACACAAAACAAACACAGCATATTTAATATTTATTGGCAATAAATCATAATAAAATTTTGAAATAATTATTTGGTATGAAATGTGATTTTACTATGTGAAAATTCACATATTGAGACAAATGTACTTGTTTTTTTTCTATGAAAATTGATCTTAGCTGAATATGTGACATTGTGACATGATGTTGTCAACTACAAAAGTCATACTGGAGAACTATTTTTTTAAGATCACACAAACATTTTTTAATGCTTTAAGTAAGTTTACAATTTTGTGTTAGGCCACATTCACAGTTATCCTTGCCTACAAAGTGGACACTGGTGACAGAGTATCATTTAGTCTGGGAGGTTAGTGTTTATTTATTTGTTTGTTTATGCCAGAAACTCTATGTGTAGACCAGGTTGGCCTTCCTTAAACTCACAGAAATCTGCCTACCCGTGCTTCTCCAGGACTTGGAGCAAAGCCATGTATCACTACTATGCCTCAGCCAGGAATGCTTGCTGCTTCCCATAGCCGTCTTGGACCTCTGATGTCTCTACCAGATACTTTAGTGCTGGTTGAAGTCTTTTCATCCTTGCTGGAGAAGACCCAGTTCCTTGTAGGAACATTTTGGAATTGCTTACGATAAGATATACGTTCATGTATTCATTTTTAATATGTATGTGTGTGTGTGAGCCTGCGCGGGTGGAAGTGTACCATGTGTGTAAGGGACCTTGAAGTTCAAAAAGAAGCACAGATCTCCCGGACGGAACCCAAATCTTTTGCAAGACCAGTAAGTGCTCTTGAACACTAAGCCATTTCTTCAGCCCCTGAAGAAGGTTTTCTTTCTCTTCTCTCTCCTGCCCTGGCCTAGTTTCATGGCGTTTTACACAATCTGTACAAGAACTGGTTCAGCATCCTCATGAAGGGTGCTGTGTAGAGATTTCTAAAACTTTCTTCATATGAATTCCTTCTCTTTGGGGCTCTGTCCTGAAATTCTAGCATTCTCAGCCTCCCTGAACTCTCAGTATGCTCTTAACAAGGCTACACACAGGATCTGTGTTTTTTTTGTTGTTGTTGTTGTTTGTTTGTTTTTTTCTGGGATCCAGCCAGGAAGTTACCTTCAGGGGAATAGTAGGCCAATTGTTTTCTCTCAGTGGTCACCACTCTGAACTACCTGCTGTTTTCTATATTCCATCCAGTTTTCTTGTGGTGTATGATGGTGCTTTCCAGTTCTATATTCTCCCAAAGAGAAGTTTTCCACTGTCCTCTTTTTATGCAGGTGACATCTTCTCCAAGAGGGTCACATAGCAATGTTCTTGAGCATTGAAACGTGACCCTCTACTTTCGCCAACACTCTGTATTCCTCTTCCTTTATTTTCTCCACAGGCATTATTGCTTTGTAATAAACTATGATACGTGCTAATTTATCTTACTTATCACATGTCTTTTCCTTTACCCCCTTTGCCGGCCACATTTACTAGAAACTCTACAGGTAGATAGGTATCTTGTCTGTGTTATTCATCAGTGCATCCCCAGGGCCTAGAACAATACTTGGAATATTAATCAATACTATGATCAATGATACTCTGTGATCTTAGAGTTTGAAATGAAATATTCCCCAAATGGACACATTTTGAACTTTTGTTCTCAGTTGTTGATGACGTTTTGGGAGGCTGTGGAACATTTAGGGGCTGTGGTCTAGTTGACTGATGTAGGTCACTCCAGGTGGGCCTTTGGAGGTGATGCCTAGCCCTGCTCTCACTGTTCTCGTTGCTTCCTGGTCTGCCATGTTGTCAGGAGTCCCTGCTTCGTACTCCTGCTGCCATGATCTCTACCACGCCCCACCACCACGGTGGGCTGAAAGCCTCGAAACTGCGAGCCAAAGTTAATCTTTCTTCCGTTAAGTGATTTCTGTCAAAGGGGGTCACAGTGAAACAGAAATAACTAAGGAACTTAAGGCTGGTTGACATTCCTTAGATTGGCACCAGGAGGTCTGGATTAAAATACTGAGAAAGGACAGCATAACAACAAACAAGCAAAGAAACAAATAAGCAAAATAAGAAATAGTTTCTGAACTCAAAAAGCTAAGGGCCCTGGAGATGGCTCAGCAGGTAAAGGCACCTGCCGCCCAGACTGACTACGTCAGGTCAGTCTCCAGGAACTATATGGTGGACTGAGGTAACCCCACTTCTGTAGGGTTTTTATTGCTGTGAAAAGACACCATGACCATGGCAACTCTTATAAGGTAAGACATTTAACTGGGGTGACTTACAGTTCAGAGGTTTAGTCCACTGTCATCATGGTGTGTCATGATAGCATTCAGGTAGATATGATGTTGGAGAAGGAGCTGAAAGTCCCACATCTTAATCTAAAGCAACAGGAAGTGAACTGGCACACTGGGCATGACTTAAGCATAGGAGATCTCAAAGGCCACCCCCGCAGTAACACACTTCCTTTAATAAGACCATACCTATTCCAACAAAACTACACCTCCTAACAGTGCCACCCCCTGTAAGTTTTGGGGGGACAATTACTGCCAAACTACCATAGCCATATAAGCCATTGCCGGCTCTGAGTATTAAGATGTAGACTATTTTTATTGGGTGGGAAATGTCCTGATTACCACAGACTTATAATAAGAGACAAAATGTCACACCTGGAAAGAGGGAAAAAAAAGTAAAAGGACAGCAGATATAACTAAAGAGAATGAGATTCAAGAATAAAATGATTTAAAGACAAATTAAATGTTATTTATTTATATCACCTATGTTGGGCTGGAGAGATGGCTCAGCCGTTAAGGCTAGGCTCAAAACCAAAAATACAAAAATATATCACCTATGTTTGCAGTTTCTCTGCTGCTAAGAGCTTTTAAGAGCCAATGCTATTTATAATAAAAGCAATAAGGCAGCCGTTCCAGTGTACATATGTTATAGTCTACATGTTTGTGTCACCCGCAGTTCACGAGGTGAAATTCTACGATGATGACATAGTATTAGGGTCTGGAAACTTTTGAGCTAACTAAGTAATGAATGTGGGACCCACATTGTGAGATTAGCAACTAGGTAATGAGGGTGAAACCCCATCATGGGATTAGTAACTAGGTAATGAGGGTAGAACCCCATCATGGGATTAATAACTATACAATGAGGGTGGAGCCCCCATCATGGGACTAGTAACTAGATAATGAGGGTAAACCCCCAACATGGGATTAGTAACTAGATAATGAGGGTGGAACCCCCATCATGGGATTAGTAACTAGGTAATGAGGGTGGAGCCCCCATCATGGGATTAGTAACTAGACAATGAGGGTGGAGCCCCATCATGGGATTAGTAACTAGACAATGAGGGTGGGACCCCATCATGGGATTAGTAACTAGGTAATGAGG
>NC_022032.1:11445627-11446808 GCF_000317375.1 Microtus ochrogaster
CATCATGGGATTAGTAACTAGACAATGAGGGTGGAGCCCCCATCATGTGATTAGTGCCCTTTCAATGGGCATACAACAGAATTTGCTTTGTTTCTGTGTTCTTCTCCATGTGAGGATTTGTCAAGAACAAAGCCATCCGCAGAGTAGGAAATAGCCCCTCAGCAAACCATGATTTTGCCAGCACCTTCATGGACTTCCAACCTCTAGAATTGTAAGAAAAGAAATGTCTGTTGACCAAGTCATATATCTATGGTAACTGTGTGGCTGAGACAGCATATAATCTCATTTAATTCAGGAAAGGTCCCAGGTGTGTGGGCTTCTGATACCTATCCCGTTAGCCTTCTGTGAGAACAAGTCTATATTCTCATGGCTCTGATTGCCTTTCTTTGACATTGAATATCATTAAATATATAAAATAATATGATTCAGAACACGGATACTTCAGAAAGAAACCAATATAATATCTTAGAAGATTTTGTTTAAAAAAAAAACAGGCAATTTTTAAAAAGTTGGCTTATGCAATCAGAGCACACAACACATTCAAAGAAGACTTCAGAGCATATGGCATTGTGGTGTCTCCAATTCGGTGTGATGGGGCCACAGTGAACATGAAGAGGAGGTACTAGTTAAAGCGAGGCTGTTGGCCTACAGCACTGCAAATACGGTCTAAGGAGACACTTTGCAATTCATTTTTCTGTTTCTATTTTTTTTCTAGTGCTTTATTGCTGTCTCTCATTCCTATAGACTAAAAATGCTCCTTGCCAGTTTAGCATAATAAATTCTAACTTCATTCTGTTCTTTCCAAGAAGCTGACATCCACCTCT
The DNA here is from genome assembly GCF_000317375.1 of Microtus ochrogaster. Classification (NCBI taxonomy): domain Eukaryota; kingdom Metazoa; phylum Chordata; class Mammalia; order Rodentia; family Cricetidae; genus Microtus; species Microtus ochrogaster. Next base: position 11,446,452 of record NC_022032.1, read on the forward strand.
CCCAGATTGCTGGAGAGAAAGAGTGTTGACTTGGCTAAGAAAACAAGGTGGGAGGTGCAAGGTGGGAAGCGCCTGTGAAAATTCCTTCACCCTTCCTGAACAGCGGCGGGAGATAGGATGACCACTAGCTAAATTCTGCAGGCTCTCTTGGGATCATGCTTAGCTCGGTTCAAATTCAACTTGCCCAGTCAGTCACATGGACTGAACCAGGAGTGCTGTTCCGGACTTTAGCAGTGAAAGAAGGGTGTCTTTAGAGTCTTCATCACCATCTTTGAGACTGGGTCATAGAAAGGATTTATTCTGCCTAGGTACACAGAAAGGAGGGTTGGGGGGAGGGGGGAAGTGGGGCTGGAGGAG
>NC_022032.1:11446908-11457986 GCF_000317375.1 Microtus ochrogaster
GAGAGAGAGAGAGAGAGAGAGAGAGAGAGAGAGAGAGAGAGAAAGGAAGGGAGAGAGGATGAGAGAAAGCGTGCGCCAGGGTGAGAGACCGGCTGAGACAGAGAGACAGAGGGAATTCTATGCCTCGCAAAGTGAGGGAAGAGCACCTGGCACACTGCATCACCTGAGAGGCAGACCTGCTTCAGGTCTGTAAATGTAAAATCTCTGAGTGAGATTTCCAGCAGACCAACCCTTTCCATGTCCCCCAAGAGCCAGCTCCCGGTGAGCCTAGCGCTGTTTCCAGTCCTACTGACGATCGGGACACAAAGTCCCCACCATGCGAGGAGACCTTCCAGGACAGCGGCAGGTCTTGCCCTGATAGTGCGCGCACAAGATGCGCACCGGCACACCCCAGGTTGGGATTCAGCAACCTGCAAGGAGGCGTGGGAACTGCACCCCCGCCCCCTCCCCCACGGCGTCCTGCACTCCTTGCCTCTTGCTCCTCCCTCCCGGGCTTTCCTCACTCAGGCGCCAGGCGAGAACAAATCCCACAGTCTAGCCTTCCCAGGCATGCGGTGCCGGATGCTCCAGCTCTTTTTCTCGTTGATGCTGGTATCACTGGGCAGCGTCGGGCTCTCAGGGGCAGGTGAGTGGGGCCGGTGTGCAGGGGCGCCCTTGGAAGGGTCGCAGCTCGGGTTTGCGGGGTGCAGAAGGTAGGGTGCAGGATAGCAGTAGTGTACTAGCAGCGCGCTGCAGAGGCAGACAGAAGGCGAACTTCAGGCGGTCTCGCTAAGTGTGCTGTCTGTCCCCAGCTGTGTGTAGGGTGTAGAACAGTGAGGCTGAGCATCCTACAGGAAGGGACCTGGATCACCCAAGGTTGCCAGGCCCTTTGCAAACCTGTGAAAAGGAGGAGAGGTAAGATCAGGGACAAAGATTTTCTTTGCTTCCGCGGAGTCACCCAGCAAAAGTGCAAAAGGAGCTCTCTCCACCCCTGAGTACTTAGAACACCTTACCTCTTAGATTCTTCCTTCCTTTAAGTCCAGACCCGGTGGGACTCTCTTCCTACCTCCAGTTTCCCACCAGTCGCCATGGGGTGGCTGCTAGGCACTGAGAATAGCCGCTCTCCAAAGCTGCTGGGAAAGAGCGGACAGGAGCACTCCCTGCAGCACTGGTGGATGCCACTTTTGTAGACAGATCCAAAGGTGGCATCTGGGAGAGAGACGACGTGTCCCGGGTTGACTGAGACAGGTACAGTTCCCAGGGGATGAAGTTGCTAGCTGCTGATGCCGACAGAGGTCAGAAGCATGCAGCTTTTGAGAAGCACCTGCCTAGTGAGGCTGGCAATCCCACCACACCGATGTGCCCGAGCTTACCCCGGGCACAAAGGGGAGAATGCACAAGTGAAGTCGTTTTATGTTTGCATCTTGTGTCTTGACCAAGCCGACGTAAGGTTCTGACCCTCAAAATTTGTGCCTAACCTGCTGCAGCATCTAGGCTGTGACTGGTCTCCCCATCACTTCTGAAACAGGATTTAAAATCACTTGTATTTTTTTTTAACTAAGCAGTGATTTTACTTCGTTGAGTATAAAGTACATGTGCTTTAGGACAACACTTATCCGTGTACTTGATACCATGATTACGAGCAAGCCACTGTAAATTTAATGTCAATAGATGTTAGTAAGTACTTTATAAATGCCTTTATAGTAAGCACCTACTTGTATTGGGAAAGTATTGGAAAACAGTCCGCAAGTAATGCCCAGATTTCATATGTATTTTGGGTTCCTAAACAGATCATCTCTGAGACAAAGTATTCTTCAGTTGTGGTTCACCTAATAGTCTCAGTTTTTGACGGTGAATTGCAGCCCTGAGATCCTCCTGGAAGGATTGGCTACAAGAGGTAGCAAAGGAGCTAATGGCTGATGAGCATTGATTTAGCAGCTTCTGAGCCAAGCCGCTTCCTGTTCGCTTAAGCCTTCCATCTCCTTTTCAGGACCCCATATAGCCTAGCCTCATTGCATACACAACAAAACCGAGATCCCATTATCCATGTGCGAGAGGATGCACGGGAGAAGAGGACTTGGCCACTCCACAATATGACTAAGGTTTTTCTTGTAGATATGAGAGAGAGAGAAAAACAGCCAGAGACATCTGGAAGAGTCTAGAGCAGAGAGAGAAAGAAGTAGCAGAACGTGGCCAGCAGAATGGACCTGGTCAGGGTGATTGAAGTTGGAGAGAACAGAGGAGCTGGCAACACAGCAAGAGATGGAGAACAGAGTATAGTGAGAGAGGGGGCGAGAGAAAGTGCTGGAAGAGTAGAGAATAGCCAGGCACAGAGAGGGTGCAAAGCTAGGAGGAGGGAAGGGCCGTGAGGCTGGTGTGGGGACTATGAAACGTATAACAAGTACTTGGGGATAGAGACTGAGGGAGCCTGGAGGCCAGCACTTTGTTATGCACCCACAGATCTATGTCAGTGGAGCCATGTGTCCCCTCTGCCAGAGGTAAGGGGAACGACTTCTTAGGACACATTGGAGTCAGTCACCAGAAATCCCCCTGTAGTAGTTCAGGTTAAGCTCGTTTCTGGATATTCAGACACCTTGAGACCTAACAGTCAGTCAGCAAGTAGTCCAACCAAAATGCTGCAGCCCAGGTGGTTTGTGGACTGAGCTTGTTCCCATAGTAGCAGTAGCCAGACATTAAATGGTCTCACCCGCTTTAGTCACACAATAGCCTAGATGGAATAGGAGGAGATGCTAGAGGTGGCAGCTAATCCAGTAATAAACTCTATTCCTGGGGGTTTATTTTAAATGCTTTCTAAAAACTGAATTTGCTTTAAAATCGACCGAGATGGTGACACAATTGCAGAAGAGAACCTGTAAGACTGGAATCCAGTTTCTTGGGAGGAGGAGCTGTCTCACGTCCGCTTTCACGTCCACTTCCATCAGTTAGCGACCCAGGCTGCTGCTGGGAACAGAACTTGCTGAGTATTCCACACATGGTGCAGGGACTCCGGCAGGGACAGGCCGTATAGCTTACGTTTTCTAGGAACCAACGATTGTCTTTTCCTCCCTAAGTGTCAGTTCAATACTGTAAATGAGTACTCAGACCTTCCTGCAGCTTCCTTCCGAGGCTACTCCACTTCTGGCTTTTGGTAACCATTGAACACCAAACAATAGCTACAAGTTCATGACTTGAATGAAATAATATAAATTCAGTCTTTGAAAGCTTCCAAGTATTTATAGCATAGCCGTGAGAGAGATATTGTTAAAAGAATGTTGTGTTGGACCCTGAACGTGGATCTGTACATGTCTAAGATTAAATGGAAGTACTTAGGCTCTAAGGTTTTGAGCCTAGACATCTAACTTATACGTGCTCACTTTTCATGGCTTTGTGAGCGAATTAGATCTGGCATTACTGCACCTATATCTACTGGTGCCCAAGTGTGAGTCTCCTCTAATCTAACAGAGAACAGGCACACAGTAAACCTCCCTGAAGCAACTCTATGACACCAGGAGGACCTGGTTCTAAAGAAATTTCCTAGTGAGCCCAAGTGGAGTGGGAGGAAGAACTTAGTCTTCCTCAACACAACACTCCATGGCTTCTTATCACGGAGAAATGCCGTCTTAGGCTGTGGGGGCCAGAAACTCTCAGGACTCTGCCTCTTGTTTATTGACTGCAGGTGAAATCGAGTGTAACAGGACCCGGCAAGTGGCTTGTGGTGAGAAGTGCATTCCTGTGGCCTGGCTCTGCAATGGCGAGCAAGAATGCCCGGATGGGACCGACGAGCAGTGTGGTAAGCACTTCTCGAGATGCTGTCGTACACCAGTCCTGGCGTCCAAGCCCAGGACGAGCATCCCCGACATGAAAATCTGAAAGGCTCTACAACCCAAAGTCGTTTAATACAAACATGATACCACCATGGGACATTCCCTATCTGACTTCATGTGATGGGTCTCAGCCAGAAGACAGGTTCACTTAAAATAGCATATAAAATTACCTTCAGATTGTGTGTGTGTGTGTGTGTGTGTGTGTGTGTGTGTGTGTGTGTGTGTGTGGAGTATGTTTGAAACACAAGCTGCTTGGGATGCTGAGACAGGAAGATCGTAAGTCCAAGGCTGGCCTAAGCTATAGGCTGAGTTCAAGACAAACTGGAAGAATTATCAAGAGCCTGTCTCAAAATGAAAAGCTGGGGGGATAGTATATACAATGTGCAAGACCCTAGGCTGATCCTTAATGCTGTAAAAAATAGTCAGAATTATTTAGATTTGGGCCCATCCATGTGATACTTCAGTGTGCTTGTGTGTGTGTGCGTGTGTGTGTGTGTGTGTGTGCAAAATAAATGGAAAAATCTTTAATCTGAAATACTTCAGAAAGGTCCCATCATTTCAGATATAAGGTATTTGATGTGTCTTTGTCTGACAATGTCCATCCTCGTGGCTTTTGTCCCTTGAGGGAATAGTCAATCATGAGGAGTGTTCTGAGTGTCACAGGCTCTCAAAGACGAATCCAGTCGTCCTCAAGTATTAGTGGCGCCACTGTAAGAGCAGAGTTTGCACCTTAAATTTAGGCTTAAGCATTGGTGACCATATTTATTTAACTAGACTAATCCAGAGGCTCTTCGGAAAGCCTTGTAGACCTTAATACACAAAGCTCTTTTGTATGCAAATTGAGCAAACAAAGTACAAAACTTTTAGAAGCCAAGTTAAATATTTGGCGAATAGTTTGCTGCTCTAAGGCCCTGTTCTCAGTGCTTAGTGTATTTGAAGCCCCAGGTGGGTCACCTGAAGGCTAGTACAGACAGAAAGCATAAACGATGGATCTTATTCAGAGAGAGAGAGAGAGAGAGAGAGAGAGAGAGAGAGAGAGAGAGAGAGCGAGAGAATGAGAGCACCAATGTATTGGTGAGTATGCCCTTTCTTTGTTTATCCCATTTTCTTCTTCTTGGGTGGATACTTGCTGTCTCTAACTTCACATGAAATATTTGGTATGAAAACATTCTCAGGACTCAGGGTGAAGCTCCAGGGTTGAGGGTCACATGCAAATCCTGGGCTAAAGCCTCAGAATCCAATAAACAAGCAAATGAACAAACAGAAACAGGCGTATGTTTGTGGGTTGGAATACACTTCCATGCTTGCTTTGTTGTGTGGTCCTTGGGCATGCTACCCTGACTCTCTAAGTCTCCTTCTTAAGGTGAACTATTTGAAGGTGGGTTTGCTGTGAAATCTACTAGTTCCCCGGCGTTGTCTTTGATCTGAATATAGTCTTGGCGATCAAAGGAATTCAAAGAGGTGGACTGTCTTGGCTTCCAGCCACCTGTAGGGGTCAGAATGTACCTGAATGGTTAGATATAAATAAACTTCAAGCCTGTTGTGCAAAACCCACCTTTCCTGTGTTTGTTTGTGGTGCATGGCTAGCTGCCACTTTAGACAGAACGCTTATAAAGTATCTCTGCCCCAAAACTTTTGCTAGGCTACAGTGTTCTCAACAATGGAAGGGAGGCTAAGCTTTGAAGGCTCCTGGGTCATTCTTCCTTGTTAAAGTAGATTAATTGGTTAATCGTCAATTTCAGCTTGACCAGCTCTAGAACCATCCAGTAGGCACATTTCTGGGCATGACTGCAATGCAGCTTCCAGAGATTAACAGAGGAGGAAAGACTGGCCCTAAATGTAGGTGACGCTTTTCCATGCACTGGTGTCCCAGAGTGAGTTAGGAATAAAAGGGGGGGGGGAGCCAAGTATGAGTGTTCATCTCTCCGATTCCTGACTGAGGTTGTACTATGACCAGCCACCTCACACTCTGGCCACCATGCCGTCTCTGCCATGACGAACTGTATCCCTTATTCAACTGTTGACCGACATAATTTCTCCTTCTCTCAAGTTGCTTCTGTCGAGTATTTTGTCACAGTGATGGGAGAAGTAAGCTATACCGTAGAGTTGCTGTCAGGAGTGTGAAGGGAACCAGCAAGTTCACGGTTGGGGCCAGTGTCGAACTCAGAAGTCTTCATTGCTTTGCTATTTTAAATGATATGACTTGAAATCCAGCAAACGGACGGACTCTGACAAACTCGTCTTCCTCCTTGCCTGCTCTTGAATCCAACTCTGGCCTGCAGAGGAAACTTGCCTTGGGCACCGGCAAGCCTGGCAGTGTGATGATGGGAAATGCATTCCTACCAGCTGGCTTTGTGACGGTGCCAGGGACTGCTTAGATGGCTCCGACGAGGTTAACTGTGGTAGGTATGACTTCCTTTAAAAATCGCACCCATTTGTTATTTATGTATGCGCCTGTGCAGGTGGTATACGCATGCATGCATGGACCCCATGTAGCACCCCAGAGGACAACTTGGGGAGTTGATGCTCTCTTTCCACCGCATGGGTCCCAGTGATTGAGCTCATGTCAACAGGCTTAGGGGCAAGGACTGTTACCTCCCAGGCCATTTCATCAGCCTTGTACCACTATTTTCAATAGTCCATCATTGGTCTGCTCACTCACATCATCTGTAGTGCTAACTGAAAGTAAGCCACGGAATAGCCTTAGGTTGTATGGGCTAAGCCAGATGTTATATTGTCTTTGGTGTTATAAAAGATTCTCAGACCTTTTCTTTGTATTTTTTTTCCCTTCAAATTTATTAGCTTTATTGACTTTTTAAAAACTTATCTTGGGGAGAAACTTCAGTGCAGAAAGTCACAACCATGTCCCTAATGACATCTAGCTAGCATCTCTTAGCTATTGGTTTCATAGATGGAGTTCACGGCATAACCACAGTTCTTGCCTGGATAAGCGTGTCTGTCATTGTCCCGCAGTTCTGCCCCGCCCACCTAATTCCTGCCTTTCAGAGATCTTGACAGCGTGTCCCGACTACAAAATCCAGTGTCCGGGAAAGGCTCAGTGTCTGGATGCTTGGGAGCACTGTGATGGCCATCAGGACTGTGACGATGACTCCGTAAAAGCACACTGTCCCCACAGCCGTTGCTTGGCGGGGCAGTGGCAATGCCGGAATCGCGCATGCGTCATGGCCAGCTGGAGGTGTGATGGCATTGACCACTGCGGTGATGCCTCGGACGAGGAGGGCTGTGGTACGTCTGGCAAGAAGTGGACTGCTTTGTGCAGGCTACATTTAATCCCTATCCCTGAGGCTACCATCCTTTATCTAAAAACAGGAAGCTCCCTAGCAAGAGCTGAGGCTTAGCTACCGCGGAAACACAGAGGGCTGGGTAAATAAAAACCCATGTAATGTATATGTTAAATAAGCACTACCTGGAATGTCCCCAGCGCCGAGGAGCTAGCAGTCTCTAGAACACATGAGCACTGGTTTCTGCAGGGAGCCTAGCAATCGTTGACACTTGTTCTCGCATAGTGAACACTGTCAGTAAAAAACTCCCACTAAAAAGCACGAAACCCAACCCCAAAGTGTGGCGAGCACCACATTCCTCTCCTAGATATCCTCCCAACCCCAGAAAAGTGCAGCCTCTGGTTTCCTGGTGGACTGAAATCCTATCCAAACTTTTGTGGAGTTAAGGCTGCAAAATTAAATGTGCTCAGCATCTAACATTTTGTACAATTAGGTGGTTTTTTTTTAGAGGAATACTCTGTTTGGGTCAAGTGACTGACTCCAGTACAATTTTAATTCCAACTATTTAAAGCTAGATCAATCAAGTTTAGCATGAGTGCCCAGATGTCTCGCTATTTTTACGATGGAGTCTAAAGCCCTAAATCCCTGAAAGACAAAAATCAGTTTCCAATGATAAGCTTTTCCTTTCCAATCCTCAATTGCTTGGGCTACGGAAATATTGGCAAGTAACCTACTGAAGGGATAGTCCCTGATTACCCTCCTGGGCTATGAGCAATAGTGAAGAACATTCAACTTCCTCCCCAGCCACCTGTCCAGAAGGCGCTGTTAGCTGTGACGGAGGGAAATGCATCCCAGACTCTTGGATGTGTGATGGGAAAGCTGACTGTACAGATGGTACTGATGAACCCAGCACGTGCGGTAAGAAACCGCTTCCTCAGCTTAAGACGGGAGGTGGGAAAACGGGATGAACTAGCTTACTGCCTTAGTTACTGGATTAATTACTGCACACTTGGCTGTGACAGAAGCAATTAAGGGGAGCAAGGATTGATTGTGGCTGGCAGTCACAGGCTGGGTTGAGGGTGGGTTGTGCAAGGGCATCCTGGATGTGTGGCTGCTGCTTTTCTCATTTCTGCAGAATGGGAAGCAGAGAAACGGGGCTGAGGCTGTAACTGTAAAAGACCTGCCCCCAATGGCCCACTTTCTAACTAGTGAGTTCCCTGGTCCCAGAGGTCCCATGTTTCCAAGAATAGCACCATTATCAGGGGAGCGCACGTTCAAACTCAGGAGTCGGTAGGCGACGTTTCAGAATCCATCCCTAACAGTTATCATCCGGGCTGACTCCTCGGAAGAATGCTTAAAGTGAAACGCACACACAGGCAATTGCCTTTGTTCCTTACATTTTATCACATCACATTTCATCTATTACATTAAGGCTCCTAGCTTTGCTCTTGTGAATATGAGGAAAATCCCCTACTTGCAAAACTTCAAGAGCAATTTTCATTCTGTAGCTTTAAGGAGATGGGTTAGGTAAAAACCTAAATACTACACTGCTTCTGAAGTTTGCGAAAAAGCCAGCAGTGTATCCACTAATGTTGGTAGAATCCACGTCACAACAAGGGCCACGCCCTCCTTTGAGGGTCAGCCATCTGCAGCACTATGCTCAGACTTCACCCAGTCTAGGGATCCCTGTCCAGAAAGCCTTGGCTGAGCCTGGTGCTCACTGCTTTTGTTCAGCTTTCAGCTTGGGGATTTTTATAAGATTCAATACAGCTTTGCAGATTCAGTACAAGAAAACGCACAAAACCAATGGGAGCAATAGAAACCATTTGGCACCTGTCTGGGGGAGGAATGAATCAATCTGTTTAAGAAAAAAAAATAAAATAGAATTCTCCAAGGACTTAACTGAGAAAAACCTCAGAAAGCATGTTTTCTGGTAAGGAGAAAGGTTGTTGAAAAATAACTCTGATTTTTTCTATCTTTTTTCCTTCCTTCCTTCCTCCCTTCCTTCCTCCCTTCCTTCCTTCTTTCTTCTTCTTTTCCTTTTTTGAGACAGGATTTCTCTGTGTAGCCCTGACTGTCTGGAACTTAATATGTAGATCAGGCTGGTCTCAAACTCAGAGATCCACCTGCCTCTGGGATTAAAGGCATGTGCCACCATCACCCAGCTGTAACTATTTTTTTTTTTTTTTGGTTGTTGTTGTTCCAAGACAAGGTTTCTCTGTAGCTTTGGAGCCTGTCCTGGAACTCACTCTGTAGAGCAGGCTGGTCTTGAACTCACAATTATCTGCCTTTTTCTGCCTCCCGAATGGTGGGATTAAAGGTGTTTGCCACCATTGCTGTAACTGACTTTTTAACTTTGTGGTTTGCACTAGAAGAATCACTGCATGATCTTCTAGGGAAGTTTCTTAGCTAGGGTTGCTATTGCTGTGATGAAACACCATGACCAAAGAGCAAATTGAGGAGGAAAAGGTTTATTCAGTTTACACTTCTACATTGCTGATTATCACCAAGGGAAGTCGGGATAGGAACCTAGAGACAGGAGCTGATGCAGGGGCCATGGAGGGGAGTTGCCCACTAGATGGCCTCCCCTGGCTTGCTCAGCCTCCTTTCTTATAGAGCCCAGGACCACCAGTCCATGGATAGCACCACCCACTGTCACCCAGAGTGGTCCTTCTCCATTGGTCACTAATTGAAAAAATGCCTTACAGCTGGATCTCATGGCGGCATTTCCTCAGCTAAGGCTCCTTCCTCTCTGATGACTCTAGCTTGTGTGAAGTTTACACACGAAAGCAGCCAGTGCAAGAAGAGAGAGTGGGCATCTCACCTCAAGTCATTTTGTCATTTGTCTCCTGTCCCCCATGCTTCTGTAGCTTTGGAGCCTGTCCTGGAACTAACTCTTGTAGACCAGGCTGGCCTAGAACTCACAGAGATCCACCAGCCTCTGCCTCCCGAGTGCTGGGATTAAAGGTGTGAGCCACCATCGCCCTTCCCCCCCATGCTTCTTAAGACTCCCCTAAAGTCTTCTGAAGAAACTTTGTACTATAAGAACACAAGTAAGAGTTATTAAAGCACTAATGGCCAAAGCTAAGTACAACTTTGGGTCTGATTATTTGCATTCATAAATAAATAATACAGGGCCAAGTGTCCCCCTTACCCACGGACCCCACAGAAAGCACATAGGAGGGTCTCCGCTTTTCTACAGAAGGGAAATATAAATACACCAACCCTTGAAATTGTCTACATGATATCTTGGAAAGAAATGCCTCTGCTATGGTCCTGGACTTTGTACCTTTCCTGTTCCACGTAGTCTTCCCCTAGCCCCGTTTTCCCAGCTGAGAAGGCAGGGTCAAAGGTTGTCTCTGAGTGCTCATCTGCTCCTCACCCAGCCCAGAAGGTGCCTAATACAATATGGTTTGTAAAGCATGAACCACTGAGCTCAATTGTTTTGACTGCTGCCTTATCCCCACAGGTAAAAACTGTTCCCTGCTGAATGGTGGCTGTGAGGGGTCATGCAGTGATACCCGCTGGGGTGTCCAGTGTTCCTGCACATCAGGGTGGCAGTTGCAGCCGGATGGATGGAGCTGTGGAGGTCAGAGCTGGCTCGTCCTCTAGAAACGTTCTTATTGTGGTGACATGTACACAGCATGAATTTCAGCATTTCAGGCGTTTTCAGTGTGCTGCTATTGTATTGGTGTTCATGTTTACAGTGGACTATTCTCACCACCATGCATTTCTAGCTCTTTTCACCATTCCCAACAGAAATTCTCTGTCTATGTAACAATAGCTTCCTAGACCCCCACATGCCTTAGCTTCTGGTAACTTCTCCTGACTTTCTCTTTCTGTGAGTTTGTATATTCTATGCATCACCACGTAAGTGGAGTCGCTCGGTGTTTGTCCTTTTGTGTGTCACATGTCTCTAGGGTTCATCCATGTGTCAGTATTCCCTTCCTTTTAAAGACTGAATGTAATTCTAGTTTATGCTGGTTTATGCTTGTAGCACATTTTCCTATTTAGCTATTAATGGTGCATTTGG
>NC_022032.1:11458086-11466387 GCF_000317375.1 Microtus ochrogaster
GAGAGAGAGAGAGAGAGAGAGAGAGAGAGAGAGAGAGAGAGAGATCACGAACAACACTAGCATGGCTGTTGCTGTAGGAATATAAATTTGAATCCTCCTTTTCAGTTACCTGACTACACTCCACATGTAGAATGGTGGAGCACACGGATTTCCACCAGGAACAAAATTCTAATTTCCTTGTCGATTCTAATTATTACTCTAGCTTGTGGGAGTTGCAAGTCAATTATTGACCCAAGACCAAAGACTTAGACACTAGACTTAAGTTTAGTGTCCTACCTTATGGAGCATAAAGAGCTTTTGCCATTGAACAAATATCCTTGTCCCTTCACAGCCAGTCCCCAGGTCTCTGCCACCAAGGATGGAGAGCCTGTGAACTAAAGTACATTGTATCTTTGTTCTGCATGTCCCTTTCAGCTGACCTTCTTCAGGTCATTTAATCCTTGGGTTTCGTTTCTCTCTTTTGTAAAATGGAGCTATAGACCTGGGATGGCTGACATAAGATTTACTGGTCTTCATTATTCTTAATAATGTAAAAAACATATGACCGGTAGCCTACAGCATCTATCTAGAACAATACAGGATGATAATTTCGGTTGAAGTATAGCACAAGAATAAAGGATCTGCTGTGTTAACTATGTTCACCCTAAGGACAGGTCGAGCTCTGCTATCAGCCCTGTCTGTGTATTCAATGCTCTCTTTATGATGGACCTGCAGGTCTACCCACCTGGGAAGGCTATATAGGAACTTTAAAATTGCCTTCTGTAATGGCTTTAATCTTAAGACTTCATTAAGAGATGTTAGGAACCTACTTTTAAATTCATCGCTTATAATTAGAATTTAATAAATCTTAGTAATTAAGTTTATTGTTTAAATGAAACCAATACTTATAAGTTATAAGATTTATGAATTCTTCATTAGAAGCTGGTCATGGCCCTCAGAAGCATCTAGGTAGGGTTGTAGCACACTTTTGGTGTTCTGACTCAAAGCAAGGCTTGGCTGGCCATGAACTTGACTGTGGCCATGCATCAGTTGTACTCCTGGGACTGGAAAGTGTTGTTATGTCCCAGGACTTTGTGGTTTAGGAGGAATAACATCTTCCTAAAATCTCCCCAAGGAACCATTTTCCTACCTATTAAAACTAAATAAATATCTCATCGTTTTGTCGATTATCTGCTGGAGAGTCCTGTGTGGTTTTTGCTCTTTGTTTGAAACAAGGTCTCATGTGGAGCACGGTAGAACCGAACTTAGAATGTAGCTGAAGATGAACTTGAACTCCTGATTTTCTGGTTTTCATCTCCCCAGTACTTGATGCGTTTCACCAAGCCTAGTTCGTGAGCACAAGCTGTGTAAACCAATTGCACAAAAGCTCAATTGGTGTCCTATCCATGCACATGACCTTCTCGTTCCTCTTAGCTGAAGTGTTCTGTGGCACGAATAGTGTTCACACTAGGTCCTAACACTTGTCATTCTGAATCAGATTCTGGTGTGACTGGGAACTAGGATAGCCTAAGAATGTTGCTGGATTAGCACAGATTGCATTTCATGGCAGCCAAACTGCAGGGCTCCCTGTCTGGGAGCTTCTGGTAGTTTATATTCACACGGATGGGAATTCAGTGGCGAGCCCGAAACTCCTGTGCACTGAACTACAGAAGCTGTAGTTCCAGAGCCATCTCTAACTTATGACTCTCTCCCAGCAGATGTAGATGAGTGCTCTCTGGCGTATGGTCCTTGTAGCCAACTGTGTCATAACACACCAGGCTCTTACTCCTGTGGCTGTATTCAAGGTCACCAGCTCTACAATGGCACAGACTGTCGGGTTACAGGTGAGTTCTAGAGTCAAAATGAGCCCAGCTTCTGCTCTGTTCTTAAGGGTAATTATAGAGAAAAGTGACCCTGGTTATTTAATTTAAGGTTTAGTGCTAGACACGATGCTTTTCATTCCAAAGAAACTGCTACTGTGGCAAGCATTGCCTAGCCAGAATGTCAGTTACACTGAGTGTCTTTAAGATGATATAGTTACTCCGTGAGCTACAGAATTGGGTGCTCCAGAGAACCAACCAGTTGAGTTTTAATTTGGCCTGAGCTTCTTTGCCTTGGGGACTATCACATGTGATTGCTATGTGACAAGCCCGTATCAGAGTTCTGTCTAAGGGGAAGCAGCTGAATCTGAAATCAAATAAGGCAATAAATACTATTCCAACAATTAGCTTTAAAGTGCTGGGATCAGGGGAAGGAGGGACTAGGGCAGCCCACAAATCTCCCCGGAGTGTACTTTGTCTCTGCTTTAGGGAGAAGCAGACTTCGGTAGAAAAGAAGGAATAGCTTCTTTAGTTAAAGGGAAAGCCATAAAAGAAAGCTTCAGAGTAATGTGTTACCATCTTCCTTCTACTGCAGATGACGATGTTAAAATTCTTATAGCAGCAGATAAAGAGCTTGGCATCCTGGACCGAAGAACAGGCATCTATGAGATGCTCATCCCTGTAAAGTCAAGGCCCAGTTCTGTTGCTTATGACCTGAACAGAAACATGTACTTCTGGGTGGATAAAGTCTTGAATGTGTTCATTCTTGGGAAGCCAAGCTCTGTTCCCCTCTACCCAGGTATGGTTTTGTTGTGGTGGTTGTTTTTTTTTTTTTTTTTTTTTTTTTTTTGGCATTAAACATTAACTTCTTAAGGCTTCTTATGGTACTGATATGAGATTCCTGAGATCAACAATCTTAAACAACCTTAAAATTTTTGAGCCTAAAGCTTTGGAGTAGTTAATTGGCAGCATATCATGGCAGAAGTGTGGAGGAGAAAGCTGCTCACTTTGTGACAGCTGGGAAGGAAAGGGAGAGAGGACAAGAACATCATTCCACATTTCCCTTCAAAGGGATCTCCCAACGACCTAAACATCCTACTAGGCCCCCTCATTTAAAGGTTTCTACTACCTGCCAATAATAATGCCCACAAGGTGGGGACCAAGCCTCTAACCTATTGGTTCCTTGTGATACGTCCATATTCAACTTATAGCTTTTCTTAAGCATACTGTAAGGAGTATCTTTATTTATAGCTGATCTATATCTAGATCTTTAGATGGGAAAGCTTTTATGACTAGTCTGTCATGAAGCATAAGAGTATATAAAATACCAATATGAGACATGTACATGGTAGGCTGGCTCTGTAAGAACATCACAGAACCTTGCTTGGTCCATGAAAATGTTTTTAAGAAGGATAGAAATCTTGGGATTTAGCCTTAAGCCAGAGCCTTCTCTATCACTAGGTATTTGAACTTGGCTCTTCCTTCCTTTGACCTGCCTCTCTAAGATGAAGGCACTAGCCAGAATTTGTCTCCGTAGGTAAAGGTGGGGATTAACCAGGCAGCATAGTGAAGAAGGGCATGGCCCAGTAGGTTTAGTGGCAGACAGAGCTATTCCCGGAGATCCCTGTGGTGACCAGTGTCTGAGCCGAGGCCACATGCTCCATATTCATTAGCTGTGCTTGTCCTTGGGTCCTGCATGCATATTAGCCACTCCATGGAACACCTCTGGCCATTATTTTTTGGATCCTCTCTGCCTCGTCGTACAGATCCTAATGAGTTGTTGAGGAGTCTTGTCAAATACCGTTCTCAAGGCAAACATAGCCATGAAAAGCTACAGGTGTCACTCTGTCTCCCGTGTCGGCAGAACTCCCACCCGTGAGCAGTATTTCTCTGGACTGGTTTACGGGTCAGTTGTACTGGGCTAGTAGCTCTGCGCGGGTCATCTGTGCTGGCTTAAGCGATGGCAGAGGCTACGTCAAAATCTTGGAAAAGGATCTTGTGCCGGAGGAGCTCGTGGTGTTTCCTGCAAAGAAGTAAGTCGTATTTCTCTTGGAATGTACCCTCAAATCTCTTGGCATTTTACAAGCTTAAGAAGAGAGAGTGCCAGCCTTTAGGTTTCACTTGCTCCACAAGATTCTTCTTTGCACATCTTAGACTGAATTCCATGTAGCCAAACCTTACCATGCCTGATGGATATGGGGAGCTCTCCAGCCTTGGGGAGCAGGACAGAGACAAAGCTCATAGGAGAGGGCTAACGGAGTTGTTGAGAATAATGTGTGTACGCAAGCGAGGGCATTTTTGAAAACTGCGTACTCCCGCTGCTTGCAGGTATTTGTACTGGGTAAATCGGAGTGAGAGCGGAGTGAAGACAGTTGAGACTGCAGGAATGGACGGCTCCGACAGGAAGACATTAGCAGTGGTGACCGCAGAGGAGCCTTTAGGGCTGACACTTGATTACGTGACTGGCAGACTCTACTGGATCGGTGGCTATAAAGAGGTACTATAGATAGAGCCAGAGGAAATGGGAACTCTCTTTTGCTAGGAGCTGAGAATGGGTCTAAGGGATGCACGTGCTTCTCTGATGACTAGCATTAACTCCATGAAGGAATTTGCATTGCAAAAACAAGAAAAGCAAGGTTTAATTGCACAACATTTTCGAGTAGAGCAGACTGTACCAACAGCTTGGGAGACATGGTGTGCTTTTTTCTTTTTTACATACTCTGTAGCCCAACAGTGCTAATTTTTTGCAGTTATAAAGGTCACAATTTATGTTGTACCCATGATACAATATGCTTTGAAGACTTCTGGGAGCTTCCACAGAAGCATACATTTCCTTAGGCACTTAAGAGCTGCACTCGGATTTCCAAGGCCTAATGTTGCAGTTTATAACATCCCAATTTGGGAAATGACAAACTAAAAGGTCAATACGACATAGTGACTAAAAGCAGAAGCTCACAGCCTGGTGAATCACGTTTCCAAGTCTTGTTTCCTAGTTGTGATATGGCTGATTAGGATGTTTCTGTGAACACTCACGGCTCTCTCTCTGAGAACACATGAAACACCTACATTGTGGGCCAATTACAGAATAGAGAGAATGGTGTTGGTACCATGTCTGGATGTAGAGCATGTGGGATAGTTGTTAAATCTGGACAAAGACCACTCTGTGCTGACTTTGACGGTAGAGTCCACAGGCTTAGATGAATTCCTCCCTATTGACTTGATGTCGCAGGGATATCTAGTCAGCAACATCAGCAGCCCTTGCTGACGCTCTCCTAACTCATGAGACTCTAATCCTTCAGTCCATAGAGACCGTGAAAGTGGACGGCAGTGGGAGGCACACCTTTCCTGGGGTATTTTTGGAAGATGAAGATCCCGTTGGTCTGACTGTGTTTGAGAATGCTTTCTTCTGGGCAAATCAAACTCAACTGGTCCGGACCTCGCCCAGCAGTCCGAAGGAGAGAGAGGTGTTGCTCCACGCCTCCGGTGCCTCCGTGTCTGCTCTCTCAGTCCTCCACAGATCTCAGCAGCCCAAAAGTAAGTGATGCACTTGCTTCTGAATTGCTGAGGTGGAAACCGCCCAAGAGGAGATCTCAGTATGTTGTTGGAACTTGCTGTTTGGAGGCAGGGACGTGTTTAGCCCCTTCTCCTTCCAGTCAGCACACAGGTGAACAGATATGGTGAACAGAACAGAAGCTTCACGGGGAAGCTCTTTCCAAGTCCTGGGCTCTGTGTCTGGCTAACGCCTCAGCTGGGTTTTTAGGGTCTGGGATATTGGAAATATAAGCTCTGGGCTGGAGAGTCGTCTCAGCATTTAAGAGCACTAACTGCTCTTGAAGAGAACCTGGGTTCAATCCTCATCACCTGATGTGTGGCTCTGAACTGTCTGTAACTCCAAAACCAGGAGATCCAATGTCCTTTTCTGACCCTCTCAGGTACCAGGCACGTATGTGGTGTGCATGCGTGTATACAGGCAAAACGCTTATAAACAAAAAGTAATAAATCAATCTTAAAAAATAATTATGAAAAAGAAAACATAAGCTATCCATAGAGGGTGGGGATTATGCTTACCAATGTCCTGGAACTGGATGTGTAGACTGGCTGGTCTTGTAAGCACACCTCTGCCTCCGGAGTGCTGGAATCAAAGGCATGTACGCTAGGCTAAGTGTGTTGTAGCAACTAACCATGGTGGAGAATACAGATCCATTCAAGGAGTCTCACAGTAAACCAATGGAATACTCATTCTGCCTTAACTTGAAGGGAGAAGGTGCAGCTGGTTAAAGTTTGTTGGTAAGTCACTTGGACACTTATCTGACAGTCAGTCTGGAGACAAGCTTAGTTCATAGGTCAGCACACCCATGAAAGATAACAAGTAGATTTGGAGTCTTCTTAAGGCAGACCATCTTCCCTCTTCTCCAGTACTGAGTTTTGAATGGTTTGGACAGAGAGTCTGAACTACATCTACTGTTTCTGTTTGAACAGGTAGACACTCGGCATGTGTTCCGGGTTCTTGCAGCCATCTGTGCCTCCTGTCCCCCATCCATCCCAAGGGCTACAAGTGTGTCTGTCCAGAGGGACTGTTTCTTTTACCTTCTGGCACTTGCAGTGGTAAGTTCCCTGGTAAAATGGGTACAGTTCAAGAAGGCTTGCTGCAGGTGAGCCCGGAAATAGAGCAGATTCCATTGCTGAATCGATCCCTTCTGCTCTGACAAGTTCCGTTGACGACCAGTGTGTTGTCAAAATAACTTGATTCCATTGCTTTCTGATTGGTTTGAGATCGGGTCTCACTGTGTAGCCCTGAAAGGCAAAGAACTCACTATATAAATCATACTGCCCGCAAAATTCACAGAGTTCTTCCTGCCTCTGCCTCCCAAGTGCTGGGATTAAAGGTGTGTACCTCCATGTCCAGTCCCCTTGATTTAGTTTTTTAATAGTGCTAAATAATATAGTACCCAACAAAAACTTAACATCTAATTATTTTTAGTTGTGTGATGACATAAGATGCATTCATGTTGCTGTGCAACCTTCATTACGATCCGTTCCCAGAAATTCTTCATCTTCCAGAATGAAACTCTTTATACCTTAGACATCAGCTCTACTCTCATTCCCCTCTAGTTCCTGCCAATCACCATTTTATTTTCTGTCTATGGGGACTGGCTAATTCTAGACACCGTATTTGGTGAAAGTGTATGATATTTGACTCTGGTGCATGTCACTTAGAATATCTTTGATGTTTGTCTTAATTAGGGTTCCTATTGATGTGATAAAACACGGTGATAAAAAGCAGTTTGGGAAGGAAAGGGTTTATTTGGCTTACACTTCCATTTTGCTGTTCATTGTCAAAGGAAGACAGGACCGGAACACAAAACAGGGCAGGGACTTGGAGCCAGCAGCTGATGCAAAGGTCATGGAGGGCTGCTGCTTACTGGCTTGCTTCCCCTGACTTGCTCAGTCTGCTTTCTTATCGACCTCAGGACCAGCAGCCCCGGGATGACATCACTCACCATGGGCTGGGCCCTCCACCGTTGGTCACTATCTCATGGAGGCATTTCCTCCACTGAGGTTCCTTCCTCTCTGATGACTCTGGCTGGTGTCAAGTTTGCACAAAACCAGTCAGTCCAATGTTACGACTCTCTATTCTAGCATCTCATAGAATCTCATACATATACACCCTTTTGGCTTTTGAAACAGGCCTTGACATACAGTCTTGGGTGGCGTTGGGTTTACTATGTGGCCTGTGCTGGCTTCAAAGTTTCCCGAATCCCATGATCAGCAGAATGTACCACAACTCCTGACTCCCTTCCATTTTATGTTTCAATTTTGATGATTATTATTGTGAGAGGAGCTCATGGGCACCATTGTGTGCACGTGTCCATCAGGGGAGAGTGGTGTGGAGTTGGTCCTGTCCTCCTAACTGTTTGTGGGCTCCAGGGATGGAACTCAGGCTTGTAGACTTGCACACAGGCGCTTGTACCTGCTCGGCCACCTCACTCACCTTTTATCCCTTCTGAAGGCTGAGTGATGTTCTACTTTAGGTATATAATTCATCCATTGCTAGGACAATTGTATTTGATTTTTAATGCATAAAATGGCATGTATACTTCAGGTTTGCATGAAAATTTTACAAGTAAATTAACAGGAGAATTACCTTCTATGATCCCTATTACATATCCTGTCTTAGTTTTTAAGTGGTCTCTGCTTGAATGCTGTTTTAGTCCAGCAATGTTAACACAAATTCCCCATGTTGCTGTTTTATCGCCAAAATATTGAAGGCTACACAATCTATTGACTTTTTCTGCCCAACCGTTGGTGCTTTTGAAACTAGAATATGAAAGTTTTAGGAAGAATAAATCATGTAAATATGTTTATGCACCAACTTATTTTTAAAAACACAGATCACAGGGATGGTTTTGGATGAAACCATGGTGGAAAAGGGTGTAGTTGCTAAGCAATTAGCTCAGGTTTAATTTTGAGCATTATATATTGTATGCTGTTAAATCCACAT
>NC_022032.1:11466802-11484978 GCF_000317375.1 Microtus ochrogaster
GAGGCCAGCCTGGTCTACAAGAGCTAATTCCAGGACAGGCACCAAAGCTACACAGAGAAACCCTGTCTCAAATCCCCCAAAACCCCCCGCCCCCCGCGCAAAAAAAAAAAACTGTCTATAAATAAATAAAATAAGCAAACAAAAGTTCTCTAGGAGCAAGACATTACTAAGGAGTGATGCACGTCAGTGATTCAGTTTTATCCTTCCACTGAACGTCAGAAATACCCCGTGCCTCGGAAAAGCTGACACCAACACTGGCCATCTTCCCAAATAGCTCATCTTTAGAGGCTATGGTGGTGATAGGGTCATGTGTGTCTGCTACACAGGCGGGGATGTAAGACATTTGTGTGGGTGCCCGAGCTTGAGATGAGGCTACTCCCCGTAGGGAACCCGGCATTTGTCTGAATGGTCAAACAGCAAACCTCTCCCTTCCCTTTGCAGAGCTGAAAGTTGTGTTTTCTTCTGGCAAGCGTCTATACTTGCTGAAAGTCAGCTCTATGGGATCTGCTATAGAAAGAACTCTAGTGGAGGAGCATGCTGGGAACCTCTACTTACTGGATGTGGACTGGAAAAGAAAGTTCATCTATTGGTCAGATGCCCAGGGTCATCTCATTTATTCAGAGGGATTTTCAGGGCAAAAGCGAGAGATTTGGACCCAGCATACAGGTGAGCTGTGGTAGTCATCTTGTTTTCTTCCTTTATTTTCTGGGTCTAAAATATGTAGGACCAAAAAAGTGCACCCATCCCTGATCTAAACGTATTTTCATGCCTAAGACTAGGTGTGACTAACTGAATGTGATATCAGCTATTGACCCGTTGTTCTTGGGTGTGACCACTGTCATGAGGTTAAATAGAGGGATAAGGTTTTTAGGTTTTTGTTTTTGCTTTTTTTAATTTTTGCTTTCCCGACCTTTAGTCAGGGAAGAATAGAAAAAAAAGATCCTTTCGTTCTTCAGTTTTGCATTGCAGATTTTTCATACTCTAATTTAAAAGTCATTTGCAATGCAGATTTCAGAGAGAAAAAGCTAGATATTTTCTTAATATGGCAGTATATACTTTCCCTTCCCACACTCCTAAACGCTGCACCTCACCCTCAAGTTCTCCTGATTCTGCCTAAACGCAGCAAACGTCTCCATCGTAAAGGACGGAGCCTTGAGCTCTGGGTGAGTAATGAGATTTCTGAACATCTGTCCCTGTGTGCTCTGCCAAGTGCTAAGGCTCTGCCTTGAGAATACAAGTGCCTTTGACACTTTCCTTGGGGTCCTACAGGACCCAGAGGGCTGGATAAGTACAATGGCAGGTGAGTAGCAATTTCTAAGGCCCCAGTCAGAGGACAAACTAACCGTGACAGCACCTAACAGCTATCTGTGAGATGCCCGATTGCAAAATGTCTTCCTACCTAATGGAAATGTTACCTTCTCTCCGCTGGCTGGCCATGCTAATTGGCTTCTGTGTTGCAGTTATATCAAGGACTGTTGGTTTAATCTGAGCTGGCTCTATTGTAGAGCAATGATAGTTCTCCATAAGTATAATAAATGCCCAAGGTGATCAATTTGTAAAGAGAAAATCCTAACTGAACAAAGAATGCGTAAGTAAATGAAAGAAAAGGTTGATTTTAGCTCTTAGTCCATTTAGGGTTACTCATTATTTTTAGGCCTTGGTGGTGGTGCTGGTCGCCAATGTTGGGAGGAGAATTGTGGGCCCAAGGCCACAGAAAAATAAAAAAGGAAACGAAAAGGCAGAGACTGGAAACCCATAGACCATTTGAGGGCATATATTCCCAATTACCTGATTGTCTCCCATTGGTCCTCATCCATTAAAAGTCCCACAGCATCCCAATAGCAGGCTGAGCATCAAGGCACTAACACATGAACCTTAGTGGGGTATTTGAGATCCAAACACACTGCAACAGTGGTTCAAACAGAACAAAGACAACAGTCTCACTCCTGCTAGCCAGACAAGTCCACAGATTATGTGGCCTCTTTAAAAGCCATCAGTCCATTTGAGTACACTGAGGTCAGTGCTTTCTCTTGAGCACATTACTCTTACACTAAAGTTGAAAATTGAGACCAAAAAAAAAACAAACAAACAAACAAAAAAAATCCAGTTAAAATTCTTAGTGAAAAAATGAGAAGATCTCGTAGTATGTCTCTCTAAAGTACAAATATGGCATTGTTCAAAGAACGTTATGTGAGCCTGGAAAGGAGATTTTCAACCTTGAGTCTGCAAAGGGCAAAGATGAAATCCATAATTCAGTATAAGAATGAACACTCTCTGTACATTGCAGAGCCTGGCAAGGGAGAGAGCGTTGAGCTTGGGCAAGAATGACTTCGCGGATATGGAGAGGATTCTGCCCAAATCTGACAGCGGTTCCTCCCACGGGAGGTTGTGATGTAGTAAAGAAACACATCACCCGAAAGGAAGAACAATAAGTAGCGTATTAAGGCTGTGTGTAGTGGCTTCCCCCCGACACCACACCCCCTCATCCCGAGTCACCACGCATGTGTTTCTCCACCCCTCAGTAGTTAACACTGAGTTCTCGCTATCGTGCCCAGTAGATGGGTTGAACAACTGGCTCTCTGGGGCTTACCGTTTGGATAGGAAATGAATGCCACCCTCTTCCCAGTCGTATGTTTTATGAGGACTTTCAGGTGGTATTGTTGAGATCGAATCGTCAGGTTGCTAACCTCATCAGTAGATTAAACCAGCGAGGAATTCAGAAACGAATGGGCTGCGAGAAGCCAGAACGTGCCTGGGGGAAGGAGGCTGCTGGGCTAGGCCTTGGAAAGTACAACTGGTCTTCTCCCTGCCGACTTCCTGTCCATGATGCTGTAAACCCCATCATTCCAGTGCGTGCTCTCTGCCGCCTTGTCCTGCTTTACCACACAGTGGCCCAGAGACAAACAGCTGGAGAGTAGACCATGGGCCGGAATAAACCCTTCTTTCCTGACTTTTTTCCCCACCTCCGGTATCTCGTTGCAATGCCTAAGAAATAGAAACAAAAGCATAATAGGAGGAAGAACCATGCATGCACATTCCCTGCTATATGCTTATAATAAAACTTACTGACAAATCAAATGCAGTCCATGATTAATGTAAAGCCCTAGACTGAACCCTTGATCTGGTAAAGTCGTAGAGGAGGTGTAGTTTTGACTTGAATAGCATTTCATACTTTTGTTTCTATGAACAAGTGAAACAAAGGTGAAGTGATGAAGACACAATGGAATTAGTTCACCAGTGCCATAAACGGTGGCTCTGATGACCTGATTAATACATTATAAGTGCTAGAAAATGATTCTTGGATTTGCTGGCTACTTAGAGTTGAATTGATCTCACATGTAGGTGGAATCAGCATTGGTAACATGTTTGCTTTCTTTACATTTCTTTTATTTTGTGGTGTGTGTGTGTGTGTGTGTGTGTGTGTGTGTATGTGTGTGTGTGTGTGTATGCATGTTTACACATGTGTGTGAGTAGATCAGAGGAGAGCTTTCAGGAATTAGTCCTTGCCTGCCACCACGTGAGTGCCAAGGATCAACCTCAGGTTATCAAACTTGGTGGCAAGCACCTCTACCCATATTTCTTTTCTTAAGTAAAGACTAAAGATTGACAAACTTTGCATGAAATGCCAGTAAGAATCACCATGTTTGGTGGATATTTGTTATTATATCATGAAAAGAGCATTATACAGTGTATGAACTACTAGCTGTATTCCCATGAAAAGTTATCTATATCAAAAGGCAGTGGACCAAATTTCACCCAACGTCAATTATTTATCTATCTCTAGTCTGGAGAACAAAACAAAACCAACAAGCCACTCCAAAACAAGTACGCCCAGATCAGATGCACAGTGCTGACAGTTTTCATGGCGTAAACATGGTGTAAACACCCCACAATGCCAGCTTCCAAGCTACCATGTGACACGGTTAAAATGGGTTTCGGAATATTCATGGAAGCAAACTTTACACAGTATGTTCACCCTTCAGGAATGATTGACTATAAAAACAAAAGTGTGATAGGGTTTGCCATAAAATCTCAATGTCCTCCATGATGCGATAGGTGGGAAATTCCACATCTGTCCTCAGTGAAGTGCAGGCAGTGTTTTATAAGACTGCTTTGAGGCTATATATATAAGGTAAACAGGAAACAAAAACAAATATCATGTTTAGACTCATGTCCCATTCGAAGCCAATCTGTAAAAAGTCCAGAAAGAATACCAAGTCCAGAGCCACATGCAGTTTCATGATAAGGAATTCGAAGCCAGTAATAGTAAATTGCAATAAAACAATTAAGAATATACTAGTCAAATTTTTATTACTACTGTAAATCAATATGATTAATTTAATTACTTTAAATTAATCGAACCATCATCTTGCAGATTTCCTGGCACTTGGCTGTTGTAAGCTTGTGTGGTCAGCTTTAGTAACTTACCGTAAAATAGCAGTCACTATTCTAAGATTCTCTGTTTTAGCTCTGTTTGTAATAGCCTCATGAGAGAAGCATTCTTATAATGGATTTGAGGAAACCGAGGCATAGAAACAGGATTTCGCAGGAGGCATTCTGACCTTCTAGCTTGATTCTGCTCTTAATCTTAATGACTGGGTACAAACCATGGTAGATCAACTCTAGCCTAGCTCTGCCATAGACCTGTTGTACTGGGCATGAGAAGGAAGGGAAGAGTGTTGGAAGTTAGTGCCTGATTCAATTATTCACATCTGATAAAGGATGCCTGTCTTAGTTAAGGTGTCTGTTGCTGTGAAGAGACACCATGACCATGGCAACTTTAATAAAGGAAAACATCTAATTGGGGCTGGCTTATAGTTCAGAGATTTAGTCCATTATCATCATGGTGAGAAGCATGGTGACTTGCAGGCAGACATGATGACGGAGAGGTAGCTGAGGTTTCTACGTCCTTATCTACAAGCAGGAGGAAGAGAGAGCAACACTGGGCCTGGCCTGAGCATCTGAAACCTCAAAGCCCACCCCCAGTGTCACATTTCCTCCAGCAAGACCACATCTACCCCAACAAAGTCCCAACTCCTAATAGTGCCACTCCCTGTAAGCCTAGTGGGGGCATTTTCATTCAAATCACCACAATACCCATATTTTTTCTGAGCTTGGTCCTTATCATACCTGCATGTTCTCAGTGTAGATTTTATTCCTTGTCTGTGCTCTCTTGGTGACCTTGCATTCTATCTGAAATGATGTCTCTTGTTTTAGTCAAATCTAACCCCTTAATGTATAAATGACTGATTTGCATATTGACTCGCCAGAAGAAGGGATGTCACTCTGAAGTGTCAGGCCTGTGTTCAAATGCAGACCACGTGGACATCTCCTTCAAGATGTAGTGGATCTTGCCAGGTGGCTGTAGAGACCACTGGGACTCAAGTCACAAGCTGCCTGATTCAGAGTAGCCATTAAGAGGTTCATGTTACAGAGAAGTGTCTGCTCAAAGGGGCCGGGTCTCTCTTCTCTCCTTGATACATTTGAGTCAGTATGCAAATATACCTAGAAGCCTTTGCTAAGGCAGCCTCTGTCCCTCCCACAGTCTGCTCAGCAAATGTGGACATCTCTACCGGGAACCTGTTCTGGCTACCCTGTGACCGAAGTACGATTCAGAAGACCAGAGTTCCTGGCCCTGACTCCTACACTCTCTACAGCACTGGCAATGTTATACTACAGCTGCTTCTAGACTGGCCTAGACGGGTGCTATACTGGGTGGAGAGTGGGAGGCCCCTTCAAAGCATGACCCTCGACGGCAAAACCAGACAGGAAGTCTGGAGAGGCACCTGGGCCGCAGACACCAGGATGGCCTTGGACCTTGGGTCTGCTAGTATCCTCTGGACCACCAAAGGGTTGGGTAAGTACTATACAATAGTACCATGGGTAGAATCTGAGGCCATATGCCAAAGCTTCTTTACATTACAATGCTTCAAGTCATTTTTTTTTTAAAGTTAATTTTGTGTTTTGAGCTATGGTGGGATAAATAAGATATTTTGACACCTGTATACAATGTGTAAAGATCAAATTACAGTAATTAGTATATTCATCTCCTCAAGCATGTACTGTTACTTTGTATAAAGAGTATTCAAAATCTTTCTTCTAGCTGTCCTACTTATTCTGAGCACTGCTTCGACAAAGACTTTAACTCAAACTTTGACAGTTTACTGCAAGGCATCTCTTATCTATCAGTCTGGTTTAGGGATTAAAAAAAAATATAACACCAGAAATAATAGACTTGAAAGCTTCAAAATATATACTTAGTTGTTTTTCCAAAATTTTGTTCTGAATTTGCTTTTCTTCCACAGCTAGAAATAGCAGAAGCACACATCCTCTGCTCAGGAGGTACCAAGCTATGCTTGGACCTTGGTAAAACTGTGTAAGCTGTAGCTGCACAGAGATTGCCCACCTTCTTACCTAGCAGCTGCCGTAGGGCCTGTAGCGACATGCTGAGAGCCATGTTCTTTAGTACACGCTGCTTTCGATTGCTGGGTTTAAAGACCATGACCAAAAGCAACGTGAAGAGGAATAGGTTTGCCCAACCTTCCAACTTTTGGTCCTTTATGAAGGAAGGGAACTCAGGGCAGAAACCTGGAGGCAAGAACTACATCAGAGGCCATGAAGGAGTACTGCTTACCAGCTTGCTCCTCCTGGATTTCCAAATTTGCTTTCTTATAGAACCCAGGACCTTGCCCAGGGATGGTACCACCCACTTTGGGCTGGGACCTCCCACATCTGTTATTAATCAAGAAAATACCCCATAGGCTTGCCTCTGGGCCAGTCTAACAAGGCACGTTTCAATTAAAGTTCCCTCTTCACACATGACCCTGGCTTGGGTCGCGTTGTCATAAACCTAACAACACAAGACACATTCAGGCAGTGAGGTCACAGCTGGTGTCTCTGAGTGTCAGACCTAAGATCCCCACTTTCCTGGAGCTTAAAATATTCACTAGTTACTTTAAACTTATGACACTAAAA
This sequence comes from Microtus ochrogaster, assembly GCF_000317375.1. Lineage (NCBI taxonomy): Eukaryota > Metazoa > Chordata > Mammalia > Rodentia > Cricetidae > Microtus > Microtus ochrogaster. The sequence goes on from NC_022032.1 coordinate 11,473,778, forward strand.
CCCATGAAACTTTCAAAGAGGGCAATGTGCTTCCTTGGAGTTTTGGGTCTTTGGACCCCATCGCATGGTACTGATACCTCCCACCTTGCTCTGGGTCACAGGCCAATCAATCTTGATTCTTATTCTTCCCTAGGGTTGCACAGTCTCAGTCTACTAAAGAACCGAACATGCTCCCTGAACGCATCCTGGAGCGATGTAGTTATGGCGGCCCATGAGCCCTACCTGGTGACGGCAGACAAGGCAGCTCTTGTGCTGTGGAACAGGAAGACACTGGAGCCCTTCTCCACACTGAAGGAGCTGCACATAAAGAAAATGATCATCTTGGCAGAAAACCAGAAAGTTCCAGGCGAGTCTTTCTTTGTGGGGCCATCCCCCATGTTTTCTAGGGTGAACTCCTGAGTATCCATTTGTTTATATTGGTACTTGTTTCCTCTTCCTTCCAGAATCCCCCCTGCGTAACTTGTTCATATTCTGGGAGTTTAAACACCCTTTTCAAACTTGCTGAGAGTTTTAGCCAGTTAACTGTGACCATAAAAGTCATAGCAGTTCTCAAGGTCTGCCTGATGTCCCCCTCTGGGAAAAGGTCTTTCATGTTAGTGTATTCAAGAATCTTAGTCTGCGTATGAACATAGTTCTAAACTGCTTCCAAACTGATTTACCAAAACAACCCATTCTTTCATGAGACGCGAAGCAGTGACGTTGTGCAGGGGACCCCCCCCCCCTGTGATGTGCCTCCAAGACTGTGGATACAGGTTGAATATCCTCTACCCAAAATATTTAGGACCAAGAATATCTCAAGTTCTGGTTCTCTGTTTTAGGCTTTGGAGTCATTTTCAGCTCCCTAATAAAATATCTTATGGATGAAACCCAAGTGTAAGCATGAAACTCATTTACAATTCATGCACACTTTATGCGCACAAGCTGAAGGTCATTCTCTACAACTGTCTCAGTGCCTGCCTTTTGAGTGTGACCTGCCGCATGAAGTCAGGTGTAGAGTTTTCTTTACCTAACCATGTCCGGTTAAAAATGTTTTAAAATTTGGAGTTTTTTGGATTTCAAGTTTTTGGACTGGCATGTTCATTCTGTTCCAGAGGAAAGCATCGCTCTTTCTTTTGCTAGAGTTGTGTCAAAGTGAAGCAGGCTTATGCATCATCTTTTCATATAATCCTTCAGCAGAGCAAAGGACATCCAGTCCTAGGTTATGAAGCAGAAACAGAGGAATTCCCACCCTGGGTTTTAGAGGCTTCTTTGGCAGAAGCAGCTGAGTAGATGAAGGAAGAATTGAAACCAAAGAGACAGAACCATTTCCTCTCTGCATCCAGTCTCACAGTTTCCCATCTCTATCTTCTCAGTGACCCAGATGACCTTTTTGACTCATTGGTTGCTTTATCCTGATCTTAAAAGTTACAAAGCATCCGGTCTAAGGATGTATTCCTGAGGTGACATGCAGATATAGTTAACCTTCCTGCTTTGATCTTATTCTGATCTCTAACACATCTGTCCGGATGTTGTTGCCATAGTTGCCGACAAATGCTAATTAGTAACATGTGGTACTGTAACTTATGCATTTCGACAATGAGAGACTCGCTTATGCTAGCTGTCATGCCATGCCATGCCAGGGAACCAGAAGGACTGTTGTGCATTGCTTAGGGGTAGGGACACCATGATCTCACCTGGTAACGTGTCACCATTATAGAATGTTATCTAAACTGAGCTGTAGACCGACCGTACACACCTACTCCAAATAACAGCAATGGGTTTGTTCACACCCGTTGATTGTAGTAACTCTGCAATGAGTGTTTGGCTCTGCTCTTATGCGCCACCCTCCGTGCAGTCTGTGATGGACAGAACATGATGTAAAACACAGTTACACTTTGCTTTTCATTTCTCAGATGCAGTGGGGAATCAGGTAGCCCAGAGAGGAGAAAAGAGCATGAACAAATTCAAAGCCGGTAGATAGGGGTCCATGTAGCGTGCTTATCTAAGTGTGTGTACATTGCTTGCTTTCATTGGCTCTTGTGAGGGTAAAACTCATGTGGATCCTCAGCCCTGGGGTGAATGTTCAAGGGAGGGGACAGTGGGAACATGCTCATGCTGGCCCCTCCTGGACTGACTTGCTGAAGTGACATGGTTTGCTCTAGACCCTGGGCTTATGGAGACAGTGCCTGCTGTCTCTTCTCCTCCCGTTCTCTGCACCCGGTCCTCTGTCCCCTGTCAGGATGGGAAGGGATGCATTCCCAGGGAGTCCCTCTGTGATGGTGCACGTGACTGTCAGGATGGCTCAGATGAAGAGAACTGCTCCCGGGTCTGCCATCAACCAGGTTGGTCACCCTGTCCTCTGTGCTTTGTGCCAGGGTCATCTTCAGGCACCTGAGAGGAACAGCCAGAGTATGTCATTACTTGTGACATCCTAACTTCCCCTGGACCAGTTTGCATGCTCTCATCTGTAGGAACGCTGATTCCGCAAGGACACACTTCATCCGTCCGTGTTTGTTGCCTGGTTGCCTCCTTAAATTAGCTAAGTGTTTCGATATCTGCCTTTTTATAGGCTGGTCCACAGAATGTCCTAAGTGGCCCACTTCTAAGAGTTGATAGTCATTTAACAAATTATCAAAGAAACCAAACACATGCTGTCTTATTTAAATAACTCAGTTCAGGTTGGTAGCATAATTGACCTGAGCACATTAAGATGGCTTATGTATCAGCCACACACTAGAACGCAGATCAAAGGAGATGCAGTTTGTAGACCCTTTAGACACTGGAACAAAGTGAGGCCATCTTGTTTGAAACCTTCCTTCTGGACCAATGCGAGTCTTGGACCTTCTCCATGCTAGGGGTTTTCCAGTGTCTGGATGGAAGCGGGTGCATAGAGGAGAAAGACCACTGCGATGGAGCTCAGCAGTGCCCGGATGGGTCCGATGAGCTGGGCTGCTGGAGGCCTGCTGAAGACTGCTCACTGCGCTGTGACAACAAGACCCGCTGTATCCCTAAGAGCTGGCAGTGTGATGGGAAACTAGACTGTTTGGACAGAAGAGATGAGCAAGGGTGCGGTAAGTTCCATGAGCTTAAGGTGTGTGTGTGCGCATGCAAGTGTGTGTGTGTCTATAAAGAGGGGTGCTAGGTTTCGCATTGTAGCCCTGGCTGACCTGGAATTCACCTCCCTCAGCCTCCGGAGCTATAGGACTAAAGGAATGCACCATCATGCCTGCCCCTCCCCGGATGTCTGGCCTCCAGGAGTACTTCCAACTGTCTCATAGTTGACGCCTCTTCTTTTGGGAAATTATGTTCTATAACATTGCTCTGAAGAGTAACCTAAACATGACCCATTGAGCAGGTATTGAGCCCTTGCTCCTAGGGGTGGAGGAATCTAAGGCTGGATTCCTTCAAACCGCTGGCCACAGTACCTTTATCATTTAACCAATATATTGTTGCATTGTTTAAGTAGCGCTATTTAAAGATGCCTCTATGCTGTTGATTTTCATTAACAATCACATTTAATATAATCATCTGCTTCATTAGACCCACCACAGCTTTTTTCTTGGTGTGCGTATGGGGTGGTTTGTTTTGGACACAGATTCTCAATATGTAGCTCTGGCTGGTCTGGAACTCGCCACATAGATCAGGATGGCTTTTCACTCATAAAGATCCTCGTGCCGCTGCCTCCAAGCACCAGGATCAAAGGTGTGTGCTATCATGCCTGCCATGACATCTTCTTGTGCTGGGAGCATATGACAGCACTTTCATGGCTCTGAGGTTATTGGAGTAGTAAAATCACCAGAGTATGAAATGTGGAAAGCATAGTTCTAAGGAGATGGCACTAAAGATGCTGGATTAAAGTGTGAGAGCTGACACAAAAGGCATAGTGCTATATCCCACCTGAAAACACACACACACTCACACACACACACATTGGGCGCTATACTTACTGTAGAAGTTTGATAGTAAAGAGTTGAAACTAGAGACATCTAGAGAGTCCTACCACACACATAACAAGAATAACAAGAATATTTCCAGTAAAGAAAAATAGGTCTAGTTTCCAAAATTATTTTTTTGTCAAGTTAAAGATCTACCTCCCTGAGCACTTTGCATTTGGTCTTTTTACCCACTGGGCCATATCATTTGTAGGCCTTGCAACCCTCCCTCCCTTCATTTTTATGGACTGCAGAGTCTTTATTTGTCTTTCTAATGATTGGTTCAGAGACCTGCATCACCTTGTAGGAGGGTCAAGAATTGAAGTGGGAAGAACTGGGTGGGACCTCAGCAGGTTTGGATGTGGAATGGACCATGTAGCCGGAGCTGTGATTGCACCTGGGGCCAAGAACCCATCAGGGAGAATGAGATACTTGAAGGAGCCTGTGCTCTGGATGGAATATACCTTTGATATTTTATTTATGTCTTTTTCTGGGGAACAATCAAGCAGTTTTTCTCTGTAGACAATGAGTCCAACAAAACAAATTATAGAACATTTTGGAGGTTGTGAGAGAATTTCTCTTGCACGAATAGTTTGCAAAGAAGGTTCCTCACTTTGCTTATTTCAGGATCTGCTATAGGTCCTCCCATCCCTGTTCTTCAGTCCTAAGGACCAAGACAGGATTGGGGCATTAGATTAACAGTAGGTCCTTCCTAGTGTAGCTCTTACCTAGAGATGATTTCCTGCCTGGTGGGGCTGGTTCCCAAGGTGACAGCAGAACTTGAGAGAGTCTCTAAAGTGTTTTCCTCGTCGCTGGGTTTCTTCAGAGTTGCCCGAGCTCTTATCCAAAGCGTTACCTTTCTCAGTTCGTGAAGAATGCAGCTCCTCTGAATTTCAGTGTGGGAATGGCCAATGCATCTCGTCTTCTCTGCATTGTGATGGGAACCGAGACTGCCTGGACCACTCAGATGAGGAAGGATGCCCTGTTGCCCTACGGTGTCCAGAAGGGGAGATGAGATGTCTGAAGAGTGGAGAATGTGTGTTGACAGAGTGGATATGTGACCATGATGCAGACTGCAAAGATGGGACCGATGAGAAGGTAGCTACCCCTCCTTCAGACATATGCAGAGGTACCATTGCCCCTGAGTAGCCAAAAGGAGTAAGGATGCCAGAATCTGTGGATGCCCAAGTCTTTCATAGGGTGTAGCATAGTATTTGCTTATAATGGACCCATATGTTCCCATACATTAAGTCCTCTTTATGTTATTTATAACTACTAGTGCCATGCTTATGCCGAGTAGTTTTCACACAGCATTGTTTAGGGAGCAGAGACAGGAAGCAATCTGTTAAATGCGTGGTAAAGAATGACTTTTCAGAAATATTTTTGATTGTCTATGCAGAATGGCTTGCTGGCTGCAGCTCTCAAACACCACAGTGACACATACTCTCTGTTGGGGAATTCAGGAAAACATGGAGGCAGATTAATCACCCATGACTGCATAGGAGTGTGGCCGGGAAACTGCAAAAAAACAAATTTAGAGGAACTTGTGTTGTAGGAGGACTCCAAAAATTAGAACATGATCCCCATGGCTTGAACAGCCAATCCAAAGCTGAGCTCTGAGGTGGGACAGGCTTGTCCCCTAGCTGCTTTGAATTGTCACCATGAAGCTTACTGGACTGTCCCAGACGCCCCCTGCTTGCACATGACCTTAGTGCTTAGAAGCTGGGAATGGGTCTAAAAGCTCTGGGGTTGATCAGCTACACAGACGGCCCCTCCCAAGTCAGAGAAGATGCTAAAGACGCTGTCAATTTTGTTTGGTTTTATTTTATTTTTGTTGTGCTTGATTTTGAGACTGGGTTTCTCTGTGTAGCCCTGGCAGTCCTGGAACTCACTCTGTAGACCAGGCTGGCCTCAAACTCATAGATCCACCTGCCTCTGACCCTCAAAGCCCCCCCGCCACCAAGTGCTGAGACTAAAGGAGAGTGCTACCACTGCCCCACAATGCTGTCAAATTTAATTCACTGGAGCATGTATCACTGTGGCAGAAAGAGCTGTGGGTTCATCTCTCAATTGGATTCCTTTGCTTCTCTCATCCAGATGAAGAGAAGATGTCCCAATTGATCCATTCCCCCACACTTTTATTTCTTTTTCCAATTATTCACGGAACAGTTTATTTGCTTGCCTTACCTGGCAGGCCACTCCTTGTGAGCACCTATAGTTGTGTTCTGCTTGGATGTCAATATTATCCACAGGAGGTAATGCTGTCCAGGGTAGCTCTACGCTCAAGAACCTGAGCAGAAGCCCAGACTCAATTCCATTTGAGGTTCTTGTCCTCCTCAGTCTAAGCAGGTGCAACCTCGACAAGGCCACGGTCTTGTCACTTCTCGAGGTCAAATGCCACCCTTTCTCCAAGGCCAATGAGGAGGCTGAGCCTCACTCATGTCCCCTGCAGGCATGGCTACTTCATTCCCTAGAGGCCAGATAATGTCCATAGTCCATTACCCAAGTCAAGGAAAACGTGCCAGGAATGAGTCGCAAAGGGTTTGTGGCGGTCACTCTTCTGATGAGGCTGTAAACAGCAATGAAATAAGGCCTTCGAAACACAACAGAACAGAAGCACGTATGAAATCAGAGACTGAGGCAGCACGCACAGGGCCTGCATGGGTCTGCACCAGATAGGGTCTTAGATCTAGAAGGAGAAGTAGATACATACCTCATCCCCAACCTGGAAGCCATCTCCACCTGATAACCACTTTCCTCCAAGGGAGTCTCTCTGGGGAAACAAACTATTCTTAAGGGTGTACTGCATGTCCAGCTACTGAAGAGACTGATCTCACACTCTGTCCCTTTTGGGCACTTAGGTTTCCTCTGGCATCCTTGCAGATGGAACTTGAGCGTAGTCTCCTTGGCTGGGGCCTTGTCTAACTCTGCAGCCCCCTGACTTAGCTAGAGAGGGTGGGCACTGATTATCACTGTATTCCAGGACTGTGACCCCGAGGTTCTTCCTTGTGGCCCAAGGCAGTGGGCCTGTAGAAGTGGAGATCAATGTGTACCTGATTTCTGGCACTGTGATGGACAGAGTGACTGCAGAGACAGCAGTGACGAGGCTGAGTGTAAGTGCCGGGCATCCTCACTGAGGCAGAAGCCAAAGGTTTGCCTGCAAACACTACAGAAGCTGAAGTTCACCCTCTTTTCTCATTGGAAGGGTCTTTTAGGGGTAGGAAGCTTAGGGTTCCATTGTAAAACTCTAAAGGAAGGCAATCCCCTGCCCCAACAGGTGCTCCGCAGAAGTGCCTGGATTCCGAGTTCCAGTGTGCCACTGGTGCTTGCCTCAGCTTCAGCGTGGTGTGTGATGGGCGAGAGGACTGTGCGGATGGTTCAGATGAGGGTGGAGAGTGTTCTTCGTCAGCCTGCAGCCCCGAGCAATGTTACCATGCCTGCTACCAGACCCCAGCTGGGCCAGTGAGTTGCTGAAGTTATACGGTTTGTTCTCTATCAGCTGCATTCATGCTGAGAAAAGCCAAGGGGGCACTCATTCAGGTGGTTCCCGATGGCACCTTAATCTCAAAGACATATACCTGTGGCCCTTCCCGTCTCTACTTGAGCCGTAGGAGAAATGTTGCATGGTGCTAAGATCCAAACATCCAGGCAGGTCAGGAAAATGACAACCTGAAAGTTCTTCCTTGTGGATATATGGTATCTATTGTGCTCTTAAGTCGAGAATTGGCTAGGTTAAGGCAGCGTTACTCAGTTGCAAGTAGTGAACTCAAGTCTCTTAGTGCAGTAAAAGAAAGTGTTCTGCTATTTGGTAACAGCCACCCTCTACTGGCAGATGACCAACTCAGTTAGCTTCATATGCTCACGTCTCATGAAGGCAGTGGAGGCTCTGGCGTCCTGGGATGAACCTGGCCATTGTTACTCTGGTCCCATAAAGGCTGGAAGGGTGTAACAGGTACAGCGAAGTGGATGAGGCAAAGTGAAGTGGCTGTTCGAAGCAAAGCTGCTTCTGTTGTCAAAATGAAATGTAGCCCCATGTGAATTTCATAGAAAGATCAAGGCTCTTTGATCAGTGCTGTTCTGCCTTTGGAATGAGTTGGTGACTTCTTATCTCTTTCAGGTGTGTGCTTGTGCCCCAGGTTTTGAACTGGATAACAGCAGTCAAATTTGTCAGGATGTAAATGAGTGCCAGCGGCCAACTGGTCGACCTTGCAGTCAGACCTGTGTCAATACTGAGGGCTCATATAACTGTGCCTGTCACCCTGGCTACTTGCTGGGCCCTGATGGCCACACTTGTAAGGCAACAGGTAACCTGGAGCTGGCAATATTTTCTAAGTCTTGGGTCATGAGTACTGAATCCCTAACGCTGTGACCGTGTGTCAACCTAGCTTATCATATCTAACCTTTCTTTCCAGTTTCTCTGCCCCAGTATTTCATTCACAACCAGCCTAATGCCTACCAACAAATGTGTGGATAAAGAAAATGTGGTGTCTATACACAATGGAATTTATTTGGTCCTAAAGAAAAATGAAATTATGTCACTGGCAGGAAAAGGAGTAGAACTGGAGATTATGTTAAGTGAAATAAGCCAGACTCGAGAGACAAATATTGCAGTTGTCCTTTTCTTTGTGGAATATAGATTTTTATATGAATAGATGCAGGGTATAAAAGTCAAAGGGGGATCACGGGTGGGGACAAAGAGAATTAAAGGGGGATAAGAGAGGATAATAGAGGGGAAAAAGATAAAATAGCATATATTCTCTTTCATATGTGGGATTTGTGTGTGTGCTTTTATGATAGAAAAGCAGAACAGGGATTGTTTGAAGAAGGGAAATAGACCAGCATTGATGGGGGATGGAAGTGGATGGAGAGAGTAGATATGAGCAAGGGACAATGATGTGTATAATGCATATGTCACAATGAAACTCATTATTTTGCTCACCAAGAAAATAAAGGAGTTGTTGCTTTTAATATAAGCTAATAATTGCTGTATTCCATATACCCTTAAGTCATGGTTATTATTGTAACCATTGTGTTATGAGCACTCCTTCCATTTGAGCTAATTGACAGCCCAGCCTCGGCAACAAGAATCCAAAAGCCACATATTGTGTCATATTCTTTTATTCTTTAGCCTGTGCTGATCTTGACTGTATAAACTCCTTTGTGGTCACATTGAATGCCCTTTCTCCTTGGCAGGTGCTGAGCCAATCCTGCTTGTTGCAATTGAGTTTAACCTATTCCTTTCCGGACTGCGAAGCTTGAAAGAAGATATCCTGGCAACTACTGACAAGACCCTGGCTATCTACTCTGTGGACTATGACTTAGTGGATCAGAAAATCTTCTGGGCAGATCCCAGTGCAGAAACTATAAGGTGGATGAGTATGGCCACGAAGAAGGATGGGATAGTGGTGAGAGGTACGCCCTACTGGAAAGCTCCTAGTAAACATACAGAGCATAAACAACACAATGAGGGGCAATTGCTGTGAACCTGGGATGGGATTTGCCTCCTCCATTGAAAGGGACCAAGGCTTGCTGGTTAGTAAGAAATAGAAAGATGCCACCATCTTCATTTCAGTGGACATGGGTTCTACCAGGATGCAACCTATTGGCCACTGCTTGTAATGATTATCTTTCTCTACAATAGTATTTGGGGATATACTAATAATAGTTTTTTCTGCTGGATATGCATTAGCACTTGGAAAATGAATGGATATGGTTTGCAAGTCTAGAATCTCTTGGCTTAAGCTGACTGAAGTTACGATGTAGTGTAAGCATACCTGTTGAATGCTCTCTTTAGGGATAAAGCCAGACTGTATAGTGGTTGACTGGATTGGAAGGAATCTCTACTGGACTGATAGGGGAGCTGGCCAGATTTTAGCAATTCAGTTAACTGCTATTGAGAGAGGAAAGTCCGAGCACACAGTTGTCCTGGATGATGTGCTTCAGCCCCAGTCTCTGGCTTTGGATCCCCTAAATGGGTGAGTTGGGCATCAAAATGCCTGGTCAAGAACCTTAAGCTGGTTATCCCTGTCTAGTTCTACTCTGATGCTTGTGCTATCCAATGCAGAATGAGTGAATCAAAAATGTGTCTGGGTTTAGAACTAGAGCTGATCTGTGTCAACCAGAAGCATGGTTATTACAGGTCTCGAAACGTTGGGGAAAATTCCAAGTGCAACTCTAGTCCTGGTCCACCACTGGTTTCTAAGGCAAACAAATGAACTCTTAGAACACATTTTGATTTTTTTTTCACATTTTGATTTTTAAATGGCAGATGAGGAGAGAAGGGAGCTAGTAAGGATGGTTAAATCAGGGTCATCTAGATTTGAGTGAAGCTTGAGTGATTCCACTTACAGTCCTTTCTTTCTGAGAAAGCTGTGTGTGTGTGTGTGTGTGTGTGTGTGTGCGCACGTGTGTGTGTGCATGCACGTGTGTGTGTATTCCAGTGCTAAGGCACACATGTGGAAGTCAGAAGACAATTTGAAGGAGTTGGTGCTCCCTTCCCATCAGATGGTTTCCAAGAATTGAACTCAAGTGGTCAGGTTTCAAGGCGAGAGCTTTTACCATTGGTCCATCTCTCCAGCCCAAAGGCACACAAGTTCAGGTAATATTCCCGGTCTGTCACTGGATAACTATAGCTGTAACCGATACAAGAAAAAGATAGAGGGCATCTAGGGTCCAGTGGTAACCCACGTTTAATATCCTCATTCTTCTTTTTTTCTTGTGTAATATGTATTTTATTTATTGATTGTTTGATTGATTTTTATTGAGTTCTACATTTTTTTTCTGCTCTCCTCCCTGCCTCTCCCCTGCAACCCTCCCCCAAGGTCCCCATGCTCCCAATTTACTCAGGAGATCTTGTGGTTTTTTCTACTTTCTACTTCCCATGTAGATTAGATCTATGTAAGGACTCTCTTAGTGTCCTCATTGTTGTCTAAGTTCTCTAGAATTGTGATTTGTAGGCTGGTTTTCTTTGCTTTATGTTAAAAAAAAAACAACTTATGAGTGAGTACATGTGATAATTGTCTTTCTGTGTCTGGGTTATCTCTCTCAAAATAATGTTTTCTAGCTCCGTCCATTTTTCCAAAAAATTCAAGATGTTGTTATTTTTTTTATGCTGTGTAGTACTCCAATGTGGTGCTGTGTACCACCTTTTCCTTATCCATTCTTTGGTTGAGGGGCATTTAGGTTGTTTCCAGGTTCTGGCTATGACACACAAAGCTGCTATGAACATAGTTGAGCACATGTCCTTGTGACACGATTGAGCATCCAAAAGTGATATTACTGGGTCTTGAG
>NC_022032.1:11485261-11496351 GCF_000317375.1 Microtus ochrogaster
TTGATGACCAATTTCTTGAGTTCTTTGTATATTTTGGAGATCAGACCTCTGTCTGATGTGGGGTTAGTGAAGATCTTTTCCCATTCTGTAGGCTGTCGTTTTGTATTGTTGACCATGTCCTTTGTTTTCCAGAAGAAATTTTTAGTATGAATTTCAGAATACTAACAGTAGTTTCTGGTGGATTTAACAGTTCCAGTGAATAGTGTAGTCTTACTTACACATTCATCCATGATAATTTTTAAAGCTATTTTTTTAGCGTATTTTTCAACCTATTTTTATATTTTTCCCTTTTTTCTATATTTTTTATTTTCTATGTCTGGAAGCCCACCTTCTAGCTGAGGAAAGATTGGCAAGTTCCCTGGATCCTTTCCAGGTTGAGAACTACTGTACTCCCTAGCTTCTTGTGACAACCAATCACCATAAAATTTCAAGAAAAGCTTCCTTCTAATATTTCACAGTTATACTTAAGAAACCGAACTAATTAAAAATTGAGGAAAAAACGAATTGAGCCGTCAGTCAGCATGTGTCCTTTTTGCTATGATGACATTAAATTCAAAGCTACTACGTTGTGTGTCCATTTGTAATCTTTGTAAGTAAACGTTTTAAGAAACGAATTGATAGATGTTTTCTCCAAAGCAATAGACTGCCTGAAAGCTGGCATTTACTCACACAGACTGATGTACTGGTCCAAAATTGGAGGAGAACCTCAAATAGAACAAGCTGGCATGGATGGGAGCAGCAGGAAGACGCTTGTCAATCAAGGTCTTGGTCAGCCAACTAGCCTCGCCCTTGACCAGTCAAGCTGGAAGATATTCTGGTCTGATGAGAAATTTCACTGCATTGGCTCTGCCAACCTGGATGGCAGTGGCGTTAGTGTAAGTGCGCTTTTGACATTAGGCTCAGTTCAGATACCGTGTGTCTTGTGTAAACCTCACCCCAGAAAGCTCACCTTCACCGTTGTAGATGTTGCGGCTAACACAAATCAAGAACCCCTTTTCAGTCGCTGTGTTTGAAGATAAGATCTTCTGGTCTGACCTGAAGACGAGAACGATACAGCAGGTGGAGAAGATGACAGGCAAGGACAGGACTGTCCTCATCAAGCGTTCTGGACGGCCCTTTGGACTCAAGGTACGTGGAGTCCTCTTAAAATATCTTCCTGGTCCTTCAGGAAAAAGATATGTCTACGAACTAGCCAATCACCAAGTTAGGTGGCATCCACCCATAGTGATCTGGGCTGTGTCTGTAGCTCCATGCTAGAGTGGTACTTGCTAAGGAGACTTGAGGCTGTTTTCAATCCTTGCACATAGATAAAGAAAGAGATAAGAGGAGGTAGAAGGCACGGAAGAAAGGGGAAGGGAAAGGAGAGGGGAAGAGAATCCATTGACTTGCTATTGGAAAGGATTTAGCACTGAGCAGCATCCAGCTCTTTTCTTTCAGATCATGCATGAAGTCCTCCAGCCCAAGGCTTCCAGCCCTTGCCTGGACAGGGGATGTTCTCACTTGTGCCTTTTGAGCCCACGGGCTAAAGGAAGCTGTCGTTGCCCGGTTGGCCTCCTGCTGGCAGATGATGGAATCACCTGTGTCTCTCTCCAAGAGTCTGCCTTTGTGTTCCTGGTATTGCCCACTGTTCTCACCCAGGTATTGTTTCAGTGCTTTCCTGACATTCCTATGCTTAATTCGCGGTGCCATCCCTGGGCTGGTGGTCTTGGGTTCTATAACAAAGCAGGCCGAGCGAATCAGTCAGTAGCGCCCATCCATGGCCTCTATATCAGCACAGCCTCCAGGATCCTGTCCTGTTTGAGTTCCTGTCTTGACTTCTTTTGATGATGAACTATGATATAAACGCATAAGCCAAATAAACCCCTGTCTGCCCAACTTGCTTTTGGTCATGGTTACAGCAATAGTAACCTTGACTAAGACATGTGGGTTTTAGGAATCCTCCATGGTAGAAGCTCCAGGAAAGAAACACATTAACTGCTTTCTGCTTTCGGGAGGGGGAGGTCTGAAAATACTAATTTAAGAATCCTAGCACCAATGTCATACTGAGATTTAAAACAAAAGAGAGGAGACTCGACCAGTACTACCCATCTGATTTTTCCTCATAGATCTATCTGAAAAACCTTAAGACTGCGACACAACAAACAACTCTACCAGAACACAGAACGCTCCCCTTCACCAGCGTCAATCAGCTGGCCTCGGTGGATTATCTCATCCAGGAAAAGGCCCTCTACCTGTCAGAGCTAAATACCAGTGACATCAGGCTACTGAGGCTGGAAGAACCAGGGATCCTGTCATGGCAGAGAATCGTATCTGGGAAGGGGACAGTGGTTGACTTTGCTCTGGACTGGCTGAGTGGGAACATATATTGGATTGCCAGTGAGAACCCCCACGTCAATGTTGCTTCCTCCAAAGGCCAACATCCCATAGTCTTGCTCAGCAAAAACCTTTACCACCCGACCTCCATTGTTCTCCACCCACCTACGGCAGTCATGTGCTTGGCAGACCTGGGTTCTCAGGATGAGAGGAGACATGGTGCCAGCATTGAATGTGCCTCTATGGATGGCGGCAGGAGAAGGGCGCTGTGGCTGAAGTCCCAGATACCTGTAGGCCTGGCCTTTTCGGATTCAGGGACCCGAGTATACTGGGCTGATACTGGTAAGCAATTAATATCTGCACCCTAAATATGACCCTGTCAGACCGTGCACTGGGTAACGAAGTTCTGGCCAATGATCTTCAGCTGTGAGCTTGCACAACTCAGTCTACATCTGCCCACACAATAGAGACAAGGAAAGGCTTGTCCTAAGTAGCAGAGTAGAGACCACACAGTCATTTGTGAAAGATAGGACTGAGAACCCAGAAAGTCTGAATAATAGTGGGGAGATGGTTCAATAGGAAAAGCACCTGCCTTGCAAACACGAGGACCTGTGTTTAGAGCCCAAGAACTCCATAAAGCTGCACACCGTAGCACATGGTGGTAATCCCAGTTGCCCTATGATGACATTGGAGGTGGGACCTTATGGGTCAGCTAGCCTGGTATATGTGGTATCAAAAACCAAAGAGCTTCTGCCTCAAACAAAAAACCTGACTTTGTCAGCTGACCTTAAAACATGCTCTGACACAAGCACACCTGCACTGATGTGTGTATACATGACTTACACACTTATCATATACACATACACACACATACCACATAGACTGTATAGTGTATGTACATACATACTATGCATATATATGCAAATCACTGTGACTCACACACACCATGTATACTATATATACTATACATATATAAAATATATACATATATGTGCACATATATAGATGCAAATCACTATGCATCATTGTTACAAAGAGGTGAATGAGGGAGAATCGGCTTCAGAGCCTGAATGGCAAACATTCAGCATCATCCTGAAGCTGAGGCAAGACATATCAAGTTCCAGGATAAAGTACAGCTTTTGGGACTAAACAAAATTAACTAAGCATCTCTTCCTAGGGCAGGGGCTTATCCAAAGTATTCAGCTAGATGGCTCAGGATACAGAGTTGAGCACCAAGGAATAAAGGGTCTTCGCCTCTTTGCATGTGGCCAAGACATGATGCTGTGGACAACAGTTGATGATGGTAGGTCTTGTTGTATGGATTGAACTGTAATCTGAATTTACTCCTGCACTCCAAAGAGCATCTGCTTCTTCTTAGCACCTGTTGCTAGCAGTGTCTTGCTCTTGGAAGAATGACCGACTTCCTTCACCTAGAGGAGGATGTGTAACAATGCATCTGAGACTTGGAGGATCTGTCACTTACTTGGTTACTCTTTATATCAGCGTTTCTCAACATTCCTAAGGCTGCGACCCTTTAATACAGTTCCTCATGTTGTGGTGACCCCCCCCCCAACCATAACATTATTTCATTGGTACTTCATAACTGTAATTTTGCTGCTGCTCTGAATCGTAATCATAATGTAAATATCTGAAACATAGGGTATACAACAGAAGTTGCGACCCACAGGTTGAGAACCCCTGCTCTCTATGACTACACTTAGGTCCTGAAATGTCTGTATTTTATTTGATGCTTCTTACTGCTATGCCACCGATCTGTCACTCTGACGAAACACGCCTGACAACCGACTCACGAGGAGAAGAGGATTTGGATTCATAGCTCCATGGGTTTCGGGGCACTTGTCTGGTTGCATTTAGCTCTTTGGTGAGGAAGGTATATCGCGATGTGTCATGTGTCAGAGAAGCAAATTGTCCCATGGATGCAAAAAGCGAAGAGAGAGAACAAGGAAGGCCAGGGACCTAAAATTCCCATCTATGGCATGGCCTTAGCAACCTAACTTCCTTCCTCTTAGCCCTAAGCTGGAAACCAAGCCCTCAAAACATAGACCTTTGGATAAGCTCGTGCAAGAGAGAAGTAGGCCCAGAGTTGGAACAAGGGAGCATGTCTGCTCTCAGTTACTAGCCATCCCAGCTTCCCCATCAAATGACAGGACGTGTCATAGTTGACAAAGTAAACCTGAGGCACAAGGTGGACTTTCTCTTCTCCTTTTTAAATTACTTTTCCTGGTCCACATAAAAGAAATGGGTTTCACTGTGACATTTTCACACATGTTTGTTATTAATAGTTTGTGACAGCCTTTCCCAAAGCCCCATTCCCTATGATTTTGCCCTCCTCCATCCCCCTCTTATCCCTGCTTCTGCTTTACTGGCACACACACAGGTTTTTTTCAGGACTCGAGTGCGGCCATTTCTAGCATATTAAGGGGGTTGCCCCAAATCCCAGTATTCTAATGCATCATGCTGTCTACACTAGCTAGAGTCCTGGGAATAAACTCTGGGTGAATATCTAGACTTGATGAAACTGCAGAAAAGATTTAAAATAAACCTGTCTCCTTCAATATCCAGGTGTCAATCATCCCCAGCAGAACTTTTTCCCAGATCCTCCCTACCTCCAAGCGCCTGAGGTGTGGGATGAGCCACTTCCCATCCTCTTTAGGATCCCGCACATCGCCTCCTACAAGGGAGCTATTTCCAGACATGCGTTCTAATCAATTCTGAGACAATCCCTCAATGCATAGTCCACATTTATGTGTCACTTGTTCTTTCTAGCTCAACATTCAATTAATTTATTGACATGTAACTTTGATATTTTTGTGTGTCGTTTTTTTGAGACAGCATCTCACTCTGTAGCCCCAAATTCAGTCTTCCGATCTCAGCCTCCAAAGTGCTACTGTTAGAAGTGTTTGCCACCACGCATGCCTAACAGGTGACTCTGCTGTGGAGGGCATGCCATGTGACCTGGTTTTGGTTGGAAATTTGTCATTTTTAAAGGTTTTCTCAGCATCTCTTTCTCACAATGAAACACAGAAAAATACGCACCTATTCTGAAAAATTCTTTTTGCTTCACTGACTCACACAGATGAGTTAAAGTGTTTCTCCTAAACCCACTTCATTGCCTAGGAATTGTTCTGCCATGGATTTTCTTTCTGTTAACAGTTACTCGCTGGCTTTTGTTTCAGCCCAGATCACCAAAGTTTGGTACAGCAAAGCTCAAGTCTCGGAAAATCAATGGTTCCAAGTAGACCAGAAGGTTGTAGACCTAAAAGTTTATAGTACACTTAGTCAACAGGGTAAGTACATCTCCCATGATTGTGACAATCCCACAGAGGGGGCACTCTGCCCTACCATCTCCTTGGAGTGCCTTTGTGTTTCCCATGATGTAAAAATATTCCTGTCTAAAACTCTTACTGGTCTGCCCAATGTGTGTGTGTATATGCTGTTCTCTACTGTCTGGGTCAGGTACACCATTGACCCCACTGTCTTCTGAACTGGGTACCAAGCATGGTCATGGTAAATCCATTGGGCTGGGAGTTGATGGATTCGGTGTGCTGGCTTTCAAAAGAAGAGACTAGAATCGTAGAATGCTCTTCAGAGCTGTACTTCCAGTATCTAAGTACCCAACACATGCATGTGCACATGCACGCATACACACACACACACACACATACACACAGTCATATCTCTTCTATTTTCAGTGCCTTTCAATAGTGTTGTACTGAGATCAGACCCTTTACCATAGGGACCTTTGGGGGACACTAAAGGTTTACACTATAAAACTTGAGTTCTGTTTCACTTTCTTCTCTTAAGTTTTATTTTATTATTTTTTTTCCTTCATGGACCTTCCGGACTCTGGCTTTTGGGCTGCTGATGTTTGGTTTCCTTTTCTGTGTTGTTGTTTTGTGTACTTGCTGTGCTTGGGATCTACCCAGCCTTTATGAACACAGGGCCTGAGTGGTACCAATGAGCCTGCCTCCTCCACTCACAACTTTTTTAAAATTGAAAACAGATTAGTTGTATATTCTGATCACTCTTTCCCCTCCTCCAATTCCTCCTAGACACTCCCCACTTCCCTCACACCCAAATCCACACTCTTTCTCTCTCACATTAGAATACAAACAGACATCTAAAATAGTAGTAGTAATAGTAAAATAAGATAAAAATAAAGGCAAAAAACCATAGTAGGACAAAATTAACAAACAGGGAAGAACAGAGCCAAGGAAAAAACACAAGAAACACATACAGACACTAAGACACACAACATTCAAATACACAGACATCTATTAGAATCAGAAACCAGAATATATCACTTTGTTCTTGTAGACTAAACAATACTAATATTATAAACAAAATGCCACTTGAGACAAGACACACCTGGTGGTTGGTGCAGGTTGGTGGTTCTATTTGGTGGGGGCTGAGGCAGGATGAGTTTAAGCTCAAGGTCTGTCTGGCTTGCAGAGTGAGTTCAAGGCTATGTGTGGAACATAGTAAGATCCTGTCTTTAAGGAAAAGGAGGCTGGAGGGTCAGCATGGCTCTTCCCTACTACATATGAGACTTTGGGTCGAATCTTCAGCAACACACATAAACACACAATCTCCGAAGCGAAGCTAACCTTCATTCTATGGCGCATCAGTTCTATTTATATTTGATGTTGATTGAGCCTTAAAGCTTAAACTTGTGAACAGTCAGACATGATCTTAAGAGAATGTGGCCCCATTGTTTTGGGTGTTTGTTTGTTTGTTTTTGTGAGCATCAAGTCCCATGAAAGAGGGCTAGTCATGTGGGGGGCTGCTAGTCTTGGATCAATAAGGAGATAAATTTTAGACTTCCTCCAAGTGATAGATGATCACTCAAGTTTTCTGTTGCTTAGTTCTTAGAAAGAGAACTAACTCTGTGCCACAGTGCCTGGAATGTCCCATACCACAAGACCATTAGAAGTTTAAGACTAAGCCTTGAGGAATGATTCCAAATGAGAAATGGCTCCCTTAATCAGACTATGAAAAGGATGATTCCCCCCATCCTCCCCCCCCCACTTCTCTGCTTTCAACTAACAATAGTTTTATTTCCAAGGTCTTTCTGGTTCTGTCATTGGATGGATTTGACTGAAAACGCCCGCAATGTAGTAGTCTTGATTGATTAAGAAGTCACCTCAATTTTTCTTAAGGTGGTCCCCTGTTAAACATTTAAAGCCACATTGATCTATGAAGAATTATCAATTACTCAGAGCCTCATTAACTGAAAGGGATCAAATGAAAGAGCTATCTAATTTGTTGGAAACATCTGCATCTTCTGATGATAACGTATTTATAAAAAGCTTGTAGAAAACTCTCTCGGAGCCTATAAATCTTTGATATATTTTTGGCTTTCTGGTTTGGGAATGGGCCCGGGTGTTATACAGGTAACAACAGCTGCTCCAAAGACAATGGAGGATGCAGTCACATCTGTTTACCAAATCCTGAGGGCAAGACTTGCAGGTGTCCCGTGGGGTACTGCTTGGTTGATGGTCACTCGTGCGTGGAAGCTGTCCAATGCTCTCCGCCATCACGGTGTTGTAAGGATGGTCAGAAGTGCATTTCCACGGAGCAAGTTTGTGACGGTCATGTTGACTGTCTGGATGGATCTGATGAAGTGGCCTGTGAGTACCTCCTACCCAGCCCCCGCTGTACATCAGTGTTCATGGCTTTGGGGAATATCCAATTCAATGCCATCCCTTAAATATCTGTCTTCGATTCCACCAATTTAAATATGACTGAGTAACCATAACCTAGAGGGAGGAGGTTGGGCAAACAGTTCTATCTGCCTTGATTCTTGTAGGTCTGAATCCAGATAGAAGCCATTCCACATCAATACCCAAGAAGCCGGAAGTTCAGAAAAGGTTGACACCAGAAGCTTCCAAACTTTTCCAGGCTACTGAGTCCACCACAGGTGAACATCTAGGACAAGAAGGGATGAGGCATCCTGCCAGAAAAACACTAACCACGCCAATGCCTGCCCCAGAGAACAAGGTCCCCCAAACCAAGGGAAGAGAGGAAACTGTTGAGTCCAGGGCTCTACCAGAGGCAAATCATGTGCCCTGTAACCAAGACTTTTGCAATGGGAGAGGGGTCTGCACCATGGAAGGAAAGCTGAGGAGATGCCTCTGCCTGGCGGAATATAATGGAGAGTTCTGCCAAGAAGTAGCCCGTGGCTCGGCTACTGGCTATGTGGCCCTGAGTGTTGCAGTTGCTTTATCGGCTATTCTGGCTGTTCTGGGGCTATTTCTGCATTTCAGAAGAAAACGTAAATCCAAAAGGTGAGTGACTGGTAGTGTCTTCGTGGGAGAATTCCCTTTCAAGGGCATCTTATAAAATAACACGAGTGGGGTTGAAGATTTAAGTCCACTCTAGGAATTCATTTCCAGAGGAAGGGTTGAGATGACGAGGCACCTGTTAAATGACCTGGAAAAGTAGTAATTGGGTCAATCTCCTTGAGTGAGACCTGAGGTGTGTCATTCAGTGTGGGGCCTGAGACACTTGCCAGGGTAAAATCTGATTAAAGGGTTGTTAGTGATGAAGCTACAGGAATGAAAGTGAGGTTTTCCCAATGATGGAGTCATGAGGGAGCACCAGCAATTAAAGGGGTGTTGGTAAGGAGGTTATGAATCTGCTAAGGTACCAGGCTGGGGATCACAAACATAAATTCATATCTCAAGAAGGCTGGAAGCCTAAGATGGAAGTGTTAACACAGCGCTTCATTTTCTTGTTTATCCCAGCGGCTAGTAGATGGTGGGGTGTCTTCCTTTGCCCTTCACAAGGTCTTTCCCCTTTATGTGTGTCTGCACCCCTCTTCTCGGGGATACACGATCATGTCGTGGTGGGGTTCCTTCTGTTGGCCTCCTTGAGTGCCTCTTTAAAAAGTCTACATTTTGTGGATTTGGTGTATTGCAGGGCACAATGTAGCCCACACCTGGAGATGAAATTCAGGACTAATGAAAAGAATTTACACCAAGTTTTATCCAAGGGCAAGAAAGCCATTAAAGGAACAAACAGTAACCAAATGGTACTTGTGACATTGTGAGATAGAGGAGGAAGGTGTGTTTGAAGAAAGTGATTGAACGGACTGAGAAAGAACATTAAGCAGCCTACGGATGAAGAGTTGTAAAGGATCCTAACGCTTTAGAAGCTGTCTCATTGTTCTGCCTTCAATTCATAGACCAAAGAAAAGAACATGTCCAAGCAAATGCTAATTAATATGTAACTAGTTCACTCTTGGTTCTTCTGCTATTTTTATCCACTTTCCTGCTTAACTTGTGTCCCACTGCCCCTTACCTGTCCTTGAAGTTATTTCTCGTTGACTGGTCACTGGCCTTCCTTCAGGAGAGAATCAATCCTATATTTGCATAATAACACATAATAATCGACTCAAGTGCTATATCCACTCTAGATCACTTGCCTTATTTAAGAGATTATTAAAATGAAACACAGTTTCTATGTAGCTAACCATGACAGTGGATAAATGATTGTATGCTTTTTAGATTTATTTATTTTTACATATTGGGTGTGTTCGTCTGAATGCATGCATGTCCACTGTGTGCACAGTGCCTTCAGAGGCCAGAAGAGGTTGTTGAATCCCTGGAACTGGAATTCCAGACAGTTTTGAGCATCTGTGTGGATACTGGAAGCTGAATTCAGGTCCTCTGCAAGAGCAGGGCATGCTCTTAAGCACTGGGCCATCTCTCCCTTGGTTTGTACGCAAGCTATTCTTGTGATATTGTTTCTGTGATTGTAGAACATCGTCAAGAAATGTGGACTATGATAAAGAAAACAGCCAAGAAGAAGAAAATCTAATGAATAGCGAAACTTTTGTCAATGAAGTCTTTGATGAGCAGGTACGCCAAGGGGGCTGGGAAGACTCTGAGAAAAAAGCTTGGTGAGACATGCTTAGAGTACAACTGTGGAAAGCCCGAGCTGAGTGAACATGGCTCTTGTTTATACCAAACTTCTGCTTACTAAGTCTTTGGTCTTTAGCTCTTCTTTGAAGAATTACAAAGAAACATGCATGAAGTAGTAGCCTAGATGTTTCAGTGGCATGCACACACGGGGCTAATTCCTTTGGGAGTGGGGTGGGCTGTTCCTGGATTAGAGGTCCCCCCGGAAACTCAGTTACTCTTTCCCTGTGGTCTCCCCGTCTCCAAGTTCCACCAACTCTATCTCCTTGTTCCGTGTGAATGTAGCATATGTTTTCTCACTCCCACAGGAATCCTTAACCTCTTTACAAACTGAATGACCTCGTTAACAAAGAGCTGACACCTCTCAATAAATATTGTCTGTCCAGTTCCTTGTCTGCTCTCTTCACTTCCTGAACCGTTTGTGGTAAATGCTGATTTACTTCAAGGGATTCCTTCTGAAATTAGAGGCAGTCTTCTGGTTTTGCTAGCGGATTTTGTAAAACTGTAGCTTCTTAGATGTGGTGAGAATTCAGTTTGAGTTACATGTAGCTGAGGCCAAGACTCAGCTACGAGGGATCCTTACCCCTGGTCACCTGACCCAGTGCCAGTCGGAAGTTCTAGATTTAAATCTTGACTCTGACACTGACTTTGTAGCTGCTAATCCTCTGAACCGGTTTCCTAGTTTATCAAAGATCTTCTTGCCTCTTGGGTAGAAGCCAAGTTCCTGCAGGGTGGCAAGTGTTCAAGAATTTGTTCTCCAGCATCAGCATCATAGGTAAATTTCACCTCTAGGCTGGCACTCCTTTGTAAAAACTGTTTTCTTTATCATAACTT
>NC_022032.1:11496451-11507118 GCF_000317375.1 Microtus ochrogaster
TGCTCTTAAGCACTGGGCCATCTCTCCCTTGGTTTGTACGCAAGCTATTCTTGTGATATTGTTTCTGTGATTGTAGAACATCGTCAAGAAATGTGGACTATGATAAAGAAAACAGCCAAGAAGAAGAAAATCTAATGAATAGCGAAACTTTTGTCAATGAAGTCTTTGATGAGCAGGTACGCCAAGGGGGCTGGGAAGACTCTGAGAAAAAAGCTTGGTGAGACATGCTTAGAGTACAACTGTGGAAAGCCCGAGCTGAGTGAACATGGCTCTTGTTTATACCAAACTTCTGCTTACTAAGTCTTTGGTCTTTAGCTCTTCTTTGAAGAATTACAAAGAAACATGCATGAAGTAGTAGCCTAGATGTTTCAGTGGCATGCACACACGGGGCTAATTCCTTTGGGAGTGGGGTGGGCTGTTCCTGGATTAGAGGTCCCCCCGGAAACTCAGTTACTCTTTCCCTGTGGTCTCCCCGTCTCCAAGTTCCACCAACTCTATCTCCTTGTTCCGTGTGAATGTAGCATATGTTTTCTCACTCCCACAGGAATCCTTAACCTCTTTACAAACTGAATGACCTCGTTAACAAAGAGCTGACACCTCTCAATAAATATTGTCTGTCCAGTTCCTTGTCTGCTCTCTTCACTTCCTGAACCGTTTGTGGTAAATGCTGATTTACTTCAAGGGATTCCTTCTGAAATTAGAGGCAGTCTTCTGGTTTTGCTAGCGGATTTTGTAAAACTGTAGCTTCTTAGATGTGGTGAGAATTCAGTTTGAGTTACATGTAGCTGAGGCCAAGACTCAGCTACGAGGGATCCTTACCCCTGGTCACCTGACCCAGTGCCAGTCGGAAGTTCTAGATTTAAATCTTGACTCTGACACTGACTTTGTAGCTGCTAATCCTCTGAACCGGTTTCCTAGTTTATCAAAGATCTTCTTGCCTCTTGGGTAGAAGCCAAGTTCCTGCAGGGTGGCAAGTGTTCAAGAATTTGTTCTCCAGCATCAGCATCATAGGTAAATTTCACCTCTAGGCTGGCACTCCTTTGTAAAAACTGTTTTCTTTATCATAACTTCAGTCAGAAATGAACAGAATGGGTAAAAATATACTTTGTAGGTATAGAATCTCAGACACGTGCTATGTCTAATGATATGTAAAATGACGTCAGTGGGAATTGTGGTCACCAGCATGGGATATAGGCTACACCAGGATTCATCCTAACTAGCTCTTACCTGCTGGGGACCACACAAGTGCTTGGCCTGCCAATATATCTGTTTGTCTTGCTAGATTCTTACTGCTTCATGAAATCAAAAGCACTAAATTTGCAATGTACATAGGGTCACAACAGTAGTGTGGTCTACAATTTGGTAGGAGCAACCTTGGACAAAGCACTTTGTCTTGTGTAATGCCTGTGTATGGCTTGGCATGGTACCCGAATCCAGTCACATGACTCTAAACTGTAATGAACCCAATATCACTTAGGAGAGTTTTCTAGTTTGGGTCTTTTCTAGACTTTTGCATTTTTGTCTCACAGAATGAGTTTGTGCAGCTCACTAAGGCTAACGGGAAGCTCTATAATTTCTGTGGGCAATGCACAAAATGTTCTGGACTCTTCAATGAGGTATGAAGTCTGATAAGAAAAGATCAGCTTGACCAGAAGAACAAATGCCAGGGAAGCCTCCCTTCCTGATTAGGCCGTGCTGGGTCTTTCTGTCTTGATGATAGGATGAGCATCATTAGGTTGTACGTGAGTTCAGCGGTGTGTGTGAGAACTCATCCCCGCCTCCCAGGACCCTGTGTCCCTTTGCCCACAAAAGGGCTTTATCTTTCTACCTCTGAAAAACTAACATCACTGACCGTTCCGCCCTTGTCCACACATGTATGAAAAGGACGTGAAAAAAATCAGGCTCCAAAGTGGGTATGGATGATAAACATCTGTATTATTATCACTGTGGGTAGCCTGGAGTTGCTGTCCTATCTCCCTGGGGACCTTCTTGCAGCCCCCCAGGACTTGCGTTCTGGCTAGATTGGTCAGCTTCTGCAGGCTCTGGGCTTGAATGTGACTGTCACTGAGTGCATCAGTCACTCCTGTGTCCTGGATCCCAATGCAGAACCCAGAAATTCCTTGCCATTTCCTTTGCTTTTTGAGAGCAATAAGGTTGTGGACCATAGTCAGACAGCTACCAGTGTGTTGTGTATTATCCCTCCTCCTCTTATCACATGTCTGGCCGGGCTATGTTTTCCTATGAGTCTAAGCTTAAGTATTCTCTTTCTGAATCTATTTTAACACAACTCTTAGGGCCTTCTCTATTCAAGGATTTATAAAATATACTGAGTGTCCATTTCATCAGAAGGACATGCTTTTAGAATTGAATCTCAAGACTGCATTGAATTTCAAACTATTCCTACCTCCTGAACTGGTTTGTCAATTTCACAATCTTATCAGCTGGTTAAAATGATATATTGTAAACTACAAGAGTCTCCTAGTATGACAATATCCCCGTTAAGTGTTAATTTACCAGTTTCTTTGCAGGTAATGCTATCAGAACCTCTAGTTTATGGCTTCTTAGCTAGGGCTGCTATGATGAAACACCACGATTAAAACAACTGGAGAAGCCAAGTGTTTAGTTGACAAATCCTGATCACAGCCCAGTTAGGTTAGTCAAGGCAAGAACTCAAAACAGGCTGAAACCTGGAGATAGGAGTTGACGTAGAGGCCATCGGAAGGATGCTGCTGCTTACTAGCTTGTTTCTCATGGCTTGCTCAGCCGGCTTTCTTAGAGAACTCAAGACCACCAGTTCAGGGCTGGCCCCACCTACACTGGAGTGGGCCCACCCACATCAACCACTAACTTTGAAAAACTGTCAAAGACAACCCAGTCTTATGGAGACATTTTCTCAATTGAGGTTTTCTGCTCTCAGATTACCCTAGCTTGTGTTGAGTTGACATAAAACTAGCCAGCACAATAGCATAGTTTGGCCAACTAAATAAACCCATTTCCTTCCTAATCTCTGTGTCCTAAACTCTTTTAAAAGATGGAAATTAAAAAGGCAGGTTATGGAGTCAGGTTCTTTTTACATGAATAGATAGAGCAATAAACCTATGTGAAATCTCTTGAGTTGTCTTCTGGGGGGAAACAAAGATCTTTAGAAATGTGCATGGACCTGTGGATTAGAGTCAAAGTCCTACCATGCCCTTGACCTCTCAGGCCTGCTAGCAATTAAAAGTTAAATTAAGCACTTAGAACTTGGTCTAGAAAACAACCAGGAAAGGGGGAATTCTGAGAGGGTGCTACTATTTTAACTCCGGGAGGCTTAAGGGATTCAGAGAGACTGAGAACTCTGAAATAGATTTTGTGGCTCTAGGATCCACTTCTAGCATTTAGGCCAACTTGTTCAAATTTTATTTCTGTGTTCCCAGTCCAACACTTAACTGTTAGCATCTGTATACCAAGGTGAAAGAGACCCTCTTGTCGTTTCCAACAGTCTTTCTAGCCTTACAGATGAGGGCATGGGACTGACAAGGGCAAAGTTCACACCAGCAACAGAGACTGACCACTCATGTGCCCCGAAAGTTGTCCACACTGCTTAGCCCTTGGCAGCCCAGTGATAAGAGGAAGCCATTTGGGGGCCCCATGGCATAAATGGCTATTGAAGTGTGCGGAAGGAGATGGCAGGGGCATTAGAAATGCAAGTGACAAAGATGCTTGCTATCTGTGAAATAATCTTTCTACTCTCTCGGGTCCTCCCTCCCCCTAATAGTCATGTTTTTTTCCAAGCGGGACAGCTGGTTCATCTCCTTGTCAGTCGGGGAAATGCTTAAATCAAGCCCTTTGTTTCATTCTTCATTCTACTGTGCGATACAGGCTCTTGCCATGCCGCCCAGGCTGGCCTTGGACTCCCAGAACTCCCACGTCAGCCTCCCAAGTGTTGAGATTCTAGCTATGAGCCCACACTGAAGGCACCCCTCCTCATCCCCCACTGAAGAACCAAGCGCCTGGTGAGCATTGTCCCCTGTGCTGAGCTTTCTCCAGGCTTCTTTGGCTTGAACAAGCCCATCTTTGTTTTCATGACCTTACTTCTCATTATGGAAGGACAAGGGAAGAGGTCATTTTACTGCTTGCAGCTCAGTGAGTTCACAGAGGAATATGGGGGGCAAGATAGGGTAAGAATCTCAAATACTGTTTTTTAAATTTGAAGTGATAGATAATTGAGTCCTGATCATTCTTTCTGCATAGGGAGAAGGAGCTTGTCTTTAGTGATATCCACCCCGTGGAACTGGGAACAGTGGCCACGGGTACATATAACTCTCTGTATGCACGGCAAGTTATGTATGAGGAGAGGGAAAGGCTTTTAGTGCGAATGTGTGTGTGTGTGTATGTGTGTGTGCACGCGCGTGCTTGCGTGCGTGCGTGCGTGCATGCATGCACAGAGCAAATGTCCCTAGGCTGGCTTCAAACTCACTATATAGCATTGTATGACCTTGAGTTTCTAATCCTCCTGTCTCTACTTTTCAAATTCTGAGATTGCCGGCATGCACCATCACATCCAGAGAATCCGGGGCTCTGAGTCTCCAGTGTGTTACCTGCCTAATGGTTTATGGGGTGATTTGTAGCTTAGCAGAATAAAATGTTCCGCACCAGCTCTTTACGTCAAATTGCTTTTTATTCTGAAAGCGTTCTACAACACTGATTGCGTTTGTTCCACAGCGTGTTTCCTACTAATGGTACTATTATTCACCCAATAAAAAGCAAATGTCACGATGTACCTAGTCTTAGTTGCCACAGACAAAAGAAAACACGTTCAGGGGAGTGGGCTCTGTCATCCCCTCTGCCTGTAATATTCCCGTCTCTCTTCTTTCGCTTTTCTGCTCAAACATGACCTTTCTCCTCGTGTTTTTCTGAAGCATCACCCCCCCTGCCTCCATCATGTGACCCTGACTCACTGCTCTTCATCCTATCGTATGGGATCTCCCACTAGAGTCTGTCAGAGCCAAATTGTTTTGTTTTCCACTGTCCACAAAGTGTGCTTGCAAAATGTCAGATGTTTAAAATACTTTCTGGGTGGATGCGCTGTGCAATAAAGAAGAGGTGGCTTCTGAAGCCGCCTGCCAGCCCTTCCCACAGCCTCCAAGCAGATAAACAGCTTCTGCTCTGCAAAACCACACCTCAAGTCCTTGGTGAGGCTCGTGTCCCAGGGAAAGGCCGACTGGAGAACAGGCATAGCCAATACTGTGTAAAGCGATCTCTTCTCTGCTTTCCTGGCCTCTATGTCCTCTAGGCAAGCTTGAGCGGCACGGAAAGACTGTAGGGGTTAAGTGGTGATGGTTTATGTGCTGAACGATGGGACATATAATAGGTGTCTGGTGCAAGGTGGCTGTGCCATCTTGCTATATGGCTGTGCTATATGGGTGACCTAACGTCAGTGCAGCGTCTGATCGGTCAGTGTCAACTCCCCTGGCCAGGAACCACACTCACTCACTGCAGGACAACAGAGATGACCTCCTCCAACATCTTGTTTAAAGCCGAGGGTCAGTGTGTGCTTCT
The DNA here is from genome assembly GCF_000317375.1 of Microtus ochrogaster. NCBI lineage: Eukaryota > Metazoa > Chordata > Mammalia > Rodentia > Cricetidae > Microtus > Microtus ochrogaster. Next base: position 11,501,993 of record NC_022032.1, read on the forward strand.
GCGGCAGAGAATGACCACTGGGACAAGAAATGATCCCAGGCCCACGCGGGAATCTCTTTCCATGCTGTCCTGAGCGTGTTTTGACCAAAAAATAAATCATTTAAAAAGGGAGGTTTGGATCCACTTCTGCTGATGCAGGGAGGGGGAATAGTTTTAGCTTTCAGTGATCCAATATTAATCATCACAGGAAAGGTGTTTGCCTATAAATCAGGGAGAATAACTGTGAGGGAGTAAAAGGCAGAAGAGACCAACTTTGCTCTGTATTAGCATACACCAGCAGTACTTGGAGCCAAGAGCAGGTAAAATTCAAGAAACCAGGACCTCCACATTATTGGCTACCTTTGGGCTCCAGCCTCCAACTGCTGTCTTCGAAGTGGGAGCTAAATACACCTGGGCTACACTGTCTATCCTAGCTCTGCAGCCAAGTATACTGGCTGGGAATATGGTAACTTGACATAAGCTAGAATTATCTGAAAGGCGGGAACTCCAACTAAAAAATGCCTCCATAAAATCTGTATGTGGAGCATTATCTTTATTAGTGATTGATAAGGAAAGAGTCCATTCCATTGTGGGTGGGGTCATCCCTGGACTGGCGGTCCCAGGTTCTATAAGAAAGTAGACCGGACAAGCCATGAGGATCAAGCCAGTAAGCAGCACCCTCCATGGTCTCTGTATCAGCTCCTGCCTCAACTCCTGCTTTCAGGTTCCTGCTCTGTTTGAGTTCCTGTCCTGACTCCCTCCAGCAATGGACTATGATGTGGAAGTGTCAGCCAAATAACCCCCTTTCTCCCCAGCTTGCTGTGGTCATGGTGTCTCACCACAGCAACAGAAACCCTAACTAATACAGACAGATAGTAAGCTGCCACCTTCTAAAGCGTCTATCAGCAGGTGCTCAGAGGTCTGTTGACGAATGGCCTCCTGCCTGCAGCTGCAATTAAGTGAAGCAAAGTCCCAGCTGGAGCTTTGCCACCTGGAGTGCCTCCAGGACCGTATACACCGCCACAGTGGTTCTCAGTCTCCCTAATGCTGCGACCCTGTAATGCAGGTCTTCATGTTGTACATGATGCCCACCATAAAATTAGTTCATTATTTTCATAGTGTTATGAATTGTAAGTATCTGATATTCGGGATATCTGATAGGTGATTCCCAAAGGGGCCGCTACCTGTAGGTTGAGAATCACTGTACTGGGGTCTTCTGGGATCTACTTTTGAAGCAGTTTCGGGGGCTGCCACCTGGGTATTTGTGTTTGGAAAGTGATATGCCTGCATGTTAACATAGGGGTCCTCAAAAGGGGGGGGGCGAAAGTTGGTTTCACTTCTAAGTGGCTAGGGTGGTAAATTCCTACCTTCTCAGTCCTCCTTAAGTGTCAGTTCCTTCGATTGTCACTTTCCGTGGTCAGGGCTGCCTGAAGGCCTGGTTCCCACTTCTGTACTTTAAATAACAGATTTGGTTCAGTTACAGGCACTTTGAACTCCATTGCTTAGCAAGCCATGGAACACAGCTGCCTGCCTGGGACATAAAGTACCTGGGCAAGAGGAGGAGTGGACTTCTACCCTCATCCCGAAACTGGTGCCTCTCGGGGTTTTTTTTTTTTCAACAATACACTTGGCTGGCACTGAAAACAAGCTGAGCCTGAAAACAAAGCAATCCGGGACTTGAGTGGGGCCCCTTGGCTCCTTTCAGTAATCTTAGGAGGAGAAGGGCCAAGATGTGAATGCCAGATTGTAGACAGGGCGCCTAAGCCGCCAGGAACCTGCTAGTCCCCAATGCTGAAAGTCCCAACAGTGACACTGGAGACAAGCTTTTGTAGGGATACTGAGACTGATGTTTAAAATTTTTATTTATAAATAAGATATGTACATATGGACTTGAACCAAATGCAACTTAACAGTTTGGTTTTGTATAAAACGTATCTCTCTGTTCAGGGGTGAGGTATCTAGGGAACAAACAGTACAGTGTAGTGTCAAGTTTCTTATTCTCCTGGCTTCTGGAAGACAATTTCTTGAATAAGCTCAACCTCCTACATAGAAATAAGTGGTTAGAAAAGATAAATAGTACATATACACGAAGACATATAAATATGAGTTGAACGAGTTACTTCACTTCATAAAAGCCATTGAAGCTGCTGGTTTTACAGAACATCCTTTGAACACAGCCAAACAGATTTACAGTTTTTGGCCATTTGAGTTCTCCGGAAACTGAAGCAAGGAGGGGGAACAAACAAAACAAAAAACAAACAAACAAACAAACAAAATCCCCAAACCACCTCAACAGCGATGTTTATAAAGACTCATGGGTAACTTAGAACACTGTACTTTCAAGATGTTAAACCTTTTTAAGACCTGTTGCCTGGTTTGCGAGTTTGTTGTTGCTGCTACTGCGATTAAACAGTATGCAAAACGTCACCCTCTCTCATCACTGCCTGAGAAGACCTGTTCCCTCTGGAGAAAACCGAAACTCCTTAAAAGTAAGTGAACCCAGCCTAGTATCTGGGTAGGAGTTCGGCCTTCACAAAGGAAGGTTTGCCCTCCAAACAGAAAGGTGTCCAGGGTTCTGGTTGCAGACATCATAGCAACACACAAGTTCAAGTCACCTTCAGACCCCATGCGGTGCTCAGGTAGACTGTAGGTGAGCTGCATCTATAGGTCTGAGTCGCAGGGCAGCGAACTGTGGCAGGGCCGAGTACTGAGAGAGGAGGAACCGCCTTGGGAGGTGGATGTCTTCTCTTCTCCGTCAAGCACATCCATTGGATTGGTGTAGGACTTGGGGGGCGGCCGTGGCATCGGGAATCCGACCTTAAGTTTGCTGGTGGTCCGTTGCTCGGCGGCAGGAGGGGGCCGATGTTGGCCCTCGCTGTAGTACTTGATGGCTGGTGTGAGCGCGGGCTCCGGCCAATCCACGTAGACGGTGCTGATGCTGCTGCGGCGCGGGCCTGCGGGGGGCGCCTTGCGACAGCCGCGACAGCGCTCTTCGCACCAGGGCGCAAAACTGAGCGCCAGCGAGAAGCCGCCCAGCAGCAGCAAGCAACTGCCTAGGTAGCCCAGCACCAGGCTATAGCTGACTTGCACGGTGACCGGGCTGTCCGGGGCGGGTAGGACGTTGCGGTCCCCCAAGAAGTGGTTGTACCAAGAGACTGGGACGAGACTGAAGAGGCCCGCGACGAAAAGTACGATGCCCGAGAGGCCAGCTAGTCCGAAGTGGGGCTCTTCTTGCCAGCAGCGCACCCCGAGCGACGCCAGCAGCAGCCCCACGGCGGTGATGGCCAGTGACGTGACCATGAGTCCCCGGGCCGCCTGTACAGGCTGGGTTTGGAAGTAGTTCAACTCGTCGCGCTGGCCGCACTCGCGCTCCCGACTGCTCTGTTCGCGACATATGTCCCACAGACCCTGGTACAGCACCACGTCCACTGGCTGGTCCAGAAAGCCCTTCACCAGCCGCCAGCCCGGTGTCAGTGTACTGATGAGATTGAGCAGCAGCCCGCAGGGCGTGAACACCATGCCCAGAATCATCACCACAGGAGTCCGCATCCCTCGTAGCTTCGCGGGTCCCCAGCACCCGTGCCTGCTCCGTAAAGCACCCCGGACCCGAGGTCCCCAAGTCTGCTACGCTGCCTGGCTGGAAAGCAGCGATGCTCAGTGCGCTCTCTGGACGCTCTTTGTCTCCCGCGCGGGACTGTCCCCACTGAGCCTCTCGCACCAGGTCCCCTCCTCTCACTCGTCCCGAACGCTCCGCCCTCTCACCCAGCCGCTGTCTCTAATCGAAACTGGTTCCGAGTCGGGTCACACCGAAACCGCACACCCAGGTGCTGTCCTCACTGCCAAACCCAACCCGATGGGAGGGGCAGCAGCGGCAGGGTCACCTGGCAAGAGGCAACCTCGGACTCTGAGGACTCGGACACCCCACCCGGCCTGGCCACTTCGCCCTGCCCGCCCCAATGGCTTAGGGCTCGAGCAAAGGTCGCCCCGCCCTGGTGCCGTGGCGCCGCCCACACTCTTATGGGCAGGACGAAGGGGGCGGGCTGTTGGTGTAGCCTCACCTGTCGCTTGGCTGTGCACCTTCCTCTCTTCCTGGTCCATCTCTGTTCACCCTATTCCCCACCCAGACCCCTAGCCGCCAGACTGTCCACGGGCCCTGCCGACTTAAGTCTTCCTCCACTCCCAGATGGTGATCAGTGTCCCCTGAAAGTTTTGCGCTGCCACTCGCATCCTCCCAGGATGCACAGGACCGGTGTGCACCACAGTTCCCAGGTTCAGGGAGTATCCAAACAGTTGCGCTATGGAAACCTTGCTAGGTATGTTTGACAAAGACTCCAAACTCCGCATGAAGTTCAACTCATAAGAAAGGGAGAGTATTTCTGGCTTTAGGAGCTTGTAAAAACAAAACTTCAAATGAATAAGAGAGTTACTCGATGATCGCTCCGTTCAGGACTTAGCAAGCCTGTAATGTATTGCAGAAAATCCATGGTTTTGTTTATTCTGAAATTAAGCCTTCAGATAAATACAAAGGGATGGAATAGGATTGGTTATTGCCCAAAGAATGTCAACTAGTTTTTTTTTTCACATAAAAAGACAGACAAACTCGTAATCAAAGAAATATAATTAGAAGAAGCACTTTATTCTTCTTGATTGATAAAAAGGAAGTTTGAAAACCTGTATTGGCAAAGGTAGGCACTAGCTAGTGACTCCTGATGTCATCAGTTTAGTGTACAGCCTTTAATAATCCAATTTGACAGAATCTAGGATTTACAATGCACCTGTTTAGGTCTTTCTTAAAGTTTTGTATAATGTTCACATAATTGCACAAATCATGGGTTTCATTATGGCATCAATACATGTTTTGCTCATTGAATACCACTTAGGCTGACAGTGGCATTCATCTGAGCTTTTGCTTGCCTGTGTGTGAGCTATCTGCCTTCTCCTTTGCTCTTCACACTAAACTGTTTCCCTCCTTAAATACCATCAAGTATTTAGCACATATTTTCTTTATATTTGGACGAGTCATGCTTTTACTTTAAAATGTTCTTTTACACTTTTTGTATTTTTTTTTTTTGGTTTTTTGAGACAGGGTTTCTCTGTGGCTTTGGAGCCTGTCCTGGAACTAGCTCTGTAGACCAGGCTGGTCTCAA
>NC_022032.1:11507218-11513333 GCF_000317375.1 Microtus ochrogaster
GCCCAGCAGAAATACTTTTTTATATAATTTGTTATAATAAAACTATTTGGTAAAATCAGTCAACTTAGTGCTGTAGTAACTTTGAGCATTCTACAGTGAACAATCTCAGGGAGGCGAGGCACTACTTTCAGGGTTAATTTTTTTAAAATACATATTTTTAATTAAAATTTTAAAAATTATTTTTAAACAATGCATAAGTGTGTTTATGTCCCTGTGTGGTGTGTTTATATGTGCACACAAGAGGGGAGATGGTGACACCGAATCCCCAGAACCGTAGCTTGAGGTGGTCGTGAGCCACTAGAAGTGGGTGCTAAGAACCAAAACCTTACCCTATGCAAGAGCAGTATTCGTTCTTAGTCAGTTAGCCATAAAAAATTAAATCGTGACTAAGGGTGCTGCCCTAGTTTGTTTTCTGTTGGTGGGATAAAACACCAACCAAAACCAATTTGGGAAGGGAATGTCACATATATGGCTTCACCTCCCATTGTTGATGTAAATCAGGGCAGGACCTAGGAGCTGGAACCTGGAGGCAGGAACTGAAGCAGAGGTCGTGGAGTGCTGGCTTGACACTCAGCCTTGAGCAGTTTGCTTTCTTATACAACCCAGGATCACTTGCCCAGGGGTGGCTGGGCCCTCCCACATCGGTCACTAATCAAGACATGACCCTACGGATAGGCTGGTAGGTCAATCTGATGGAAGCAGTTCTTTAAATGAGGCTCCCTCTTCTAGGATGGCTCTGGTTTGTTGGTGGAAACCAGAAACAAGCTGATGGAAAACAATCAGCACATGGACCTGCCATAAAATTTACTGTTTTCCTCCTTGTTAACGGCACAGGTTTGCAGCGTGGAGGACACTCCCATTGCTCAACTATCGACGCCACCCTGCTCCAGAACTTTCGGGATGGTTTCAAACTGAAACTGTCTGCTAAACAGAGGCATCTGGACAAGGCCAGAGCAGGCAGAGAAAGTTGAAGACTGAACGTGGGCCAGCAGAACAGAACTGAGCATGAGAGAAGCCTCGTAGTGTGGGGGTGGGTGGGGGAGACAGAGAGAGTGGGCAGAGTGGAAGACAGAAAGAGAGAGCGGGCAAAAGAAAAGAGAGAGAGCTGAAACAGCAGGATTAAAAGGAGAATGAGTAACTGCAGGGAGGGAAGTCATGAGCTGGAGAAGTTTAGGGTCAGGGAGGAGGTGAGAAGAGTTGGGATGCTTTAATGGACGCTGACATTTGGAAGAAGTATTTGTGATGCTGAGGGAGCCTGGAGGCCATCTTGCCAGTTTGTATGCTAATAGGGTCCCTTCTGCCAGTGCTGAGGAAAATGGCTCCTGTTGGTAGAGGGACCAACTTCACAATTTCCTGAGGCATGCCGGCTTTTGGATAACAGCCAGAATTTGGGGGAATGGAGTTACCTTTGGACCCAACAGTAACATGTGTTGCAATTTTCTTCTTTTCTCTAAGTGGAAGTGTTTCCTACGGTGTTTGTGCCATTGTGTTTAGCTCTTCATCTCCCAGTAGATGCTGGATGAGTTCAACCTTTTAGCTCTCATGTACTGTGCTGTGAAGATGATGTCTTGACGTCATTTTGAGCCCCAACTTTTAATTCTTCTGAGTTATGGCCACAAATGGAATTGCAGCATCATATGGGAAATAATAGCATCTGTTTACTTTCCTACCTCAGCCGTGGGACTTCTGATTGCTCCGCCCACTCCCCCAAAAATCTCTCCCTGCTGAGGTGAACTGGTCTCCTCCCACAACTCCAAGGAACTAGCTCTTGTAGGCCAGGGTGGTCTTGAACTCCGCCTGCCTCTGCCTCCTTAGTGCTGGAATTAAAGGCATGTGCCACCACTGCCCAGCATCATTTTTCTTTGTAGCTGCCCCTGATGCATTTGAGTTGGAAGGATCTGAGGTTCCTTCTCCCTCTTCTCTCTCTCTTTCTGCGATACACCCCTTTCAATAAAACTTCACACTCACTCTCTGTCCACGTGATCTATTTGTCTGTCCCTTACCCGCCACAATTTGGAGCTTACCCATATGCCATGAAACCTGCAAAGGTCCCAATTCACGCCTTAAATCTTTCAATGGTGAGACAGCAGATGATTTCCTGAAAAGGATCAAATCCTGGGATGAGTTCACACAATTTTAACTTCTCAGATTAGGTTTGTCACTTTTTCTGTTCTTGCTATGACGACTTGGCTGAAGAGGAAGTACTTTTTGGGCTCATGATAAACTTCCTGTTTCCCCAGCTCTGGTGAGGCAGTGTGTGACAGTGAAAGGGTGTAGCAGAGGGAAGAAACTGTGGTAAGGAGGGACACGAGGGTAACCAAGATGTAAGCATGTCTATGACACTCTAGTGAGCCATCTTCTCTCTCCCTTGCCAGGCAATCCTCGGGAGCCACCTACCTGCTTTCTATCGATACGGAATGGTTTGTGACGTCTAGCATTTTGTACCTGGAGGTACGTGATGTATGTAGCCTGGAATAGAATTATGACTTGTCACAGGGCAATCAGCAACTTTCCAGTTTGATCACAGGGACCACCGGGGATGCTTGGGCAAACAGGTTCCTGAGCCGCATTCCAGACCCACTGAATGGGGCTCTCTATAGAAACAGTGAACCCCCACTAGCTTATGAGGCCCCAGAACATTCTCCAGCTATGGGGGGATATTTTCTGCTTTTGAATGTACTTTATAATTCGCTTCTACCTTAGGATCAGACTTATTGTGTGTGAGAAGAGCATGGGGACATCATGAACATTTTATGTCTTGAATCATCTTCTAACATCTTATCCTCGTGGAGTAAACAAGCCCCGGGTATCATTTGCCAAGGGAAGGAAGGAGCCCTGTCTACACTGCTTCCAAAGTCTTCTCTCTGGTTCTTTCTACTTCTCTCTCCTCCTTACTTCCTCTGGATGGGCTCTTTAAGCTGACCAGCTGTCTGTGAACCTTGCTGGTGGGATTTTAGTGGAATCCGGTGCTGTGTTAATCCTTTGGGAGACCTTGCACAAGCCAGCCCTCGCTCTGTCTTCCATCCTGGCTTCTTGTTTCCGTCCTCACAATTCCTACCTCCTTATACTATAATCCAAGGCTCGTGTTCCCTTTCACCTCTGAAGCTCTGCGTACACTGTTTTCTTCCCCAGTAGCCCATCTGCTCCTGCTGAGCCAGGGGGCACAGTTCAGATCTTTCACTGATTTTCATTTTCTCTGGCAGTTTCCTCTTTGCCTAGGTCAGGTTGCCTTGTCCTGGGTCGAACTTCTGCCACCCCACTTCCGTCAGCACACTGGTCACATCCCTTTGGACTTCAGTTCTACCCAGGCTGTGGTCCTGAGAGCTAGAGACTGCTCATCCTCTCTGCTCCCTCCTTGAGACCATTCTCAGATGCTGGCTCATTCAACCAATTGATTCTGTCTCCTCCTGCTATGTGTTCTTCCATATGGTGTCCACAAAATCCTCTTAGGAATGGCTGCCTGGTCCAAATAGATGCTTACACACATAGCCACAAGCAAGTCTGTTTATTTGAGGTTTTGTTTCTCTCTAGCATAGTAAATAAGGGACAACAGGCTAGGTCCAGGAACTCAAGACTGTTCCATTGGAACCACCAGCTTGGCCCTACCCTTCTCTCTCCAAACCTCACCCTCTCAGAAAAACTGTCAGAAGTCCAGGCTCCTTCTTCAACGCTACTAGCTGCTGAGACCTTGCCTTACAGGGTATTTAAGTCCCCTCCTCTAGACCAGCCATGTGATTTCTTCTGTTCACCCTTCATCTCTGGAATTCTGGAAATATCACCCTGGAGGGTTTGGTCCAATAAACCTGGTCTTTTTAAATTCATCTTAATCTGGCTTACTGCATTGGCAGAGAAACCTATTATCAGGGTACAAAAACCTATGGAAGCATGGGGAAGTTTGCTTCTGCTGCAAAATAGGAAAGAGGAGATTTACTGAGCATAGCAGGAGACGACGGAGCTGGCCTCTTTGTTCCACAGGCTCAGAGTTGAGGCTGAGAACCAAACCCGGAATCAGAACTGCAAGAGTGCATTCCTAATGAGAGTGTGACCTGTTCCACCTGGCCTTAGAGTTTCCTTTCGGAGAGGGCCCTGCCGTCCTGTGAGGATGGATTGTGAGCATCCAGTCACTGTTTCTACGAACTCACACTAGCTCCCCGTTAACCTCCACAGGCTGGACCCCAGCCTCGTAAAAAGTCATGGCCTTCTGCACCGATTTCATTGTGGAAAGGCACACCTCCAACTGTGGAGGGTAAAGAGAAGTCACCAACCAATCAGTTTGCCACCCTCAGATGTCTTCAGGTTCCTATTTTACAGTCCTTTGAACACGACTGCTTGCCTTCCTATGGTAAATCCAGTTCAGGAAGGTTGGGAACACAAGTTAAACTGGAGAGGAGTTAGACAACAGCTTTTCCTCTGCTGTTTAGTTACACGGAAGCAGCCTGAACAGAATGCATGACCCTGCCAGAGACTGTTGGCATCCCAACAGAGCACAGAGGACCTAGAGCCTGCTGGTCATCTTTTCTAGCTGCCACATGTACCTAATATCATTGACTACAAATAAAACCTTGACTTAGAAGTAGCCACCAAATAGCTCAGTAACACATCACTGTGTTTGTTTGCCAAAGCTTTGTTTTTCTTGTTTTAACTTCCTGGCCATGAGATGAGGTTTCCTCCAGGCCATGAGCACACACTAAGATGTAGTCTTACCATAGGTCAAAGCCAAGGGAATGAACCAGCATAGATCAGAACCCCCGAAACTGTGGCCACAGTATCTCTCCTTTTGTGTGTTGACCGTATGGGTATGTGATGAGACTGTGTGTGCAACTTTGGTGTGTGTATGTATATCTGTGTGTGTATGAGTATATTACTCTGTATGTGGAACTTTGGTGTGTGTATGTATATCTGTGTGTGTATGAGTATACTACTCTGTATGGGGGCATGATTTTATGTGTGTTGCTGAGTGTGTAACGGTTGTATGATTTTGGTATGTTTGACTTTGATGTGTGTGTATCTGTATGTGTGCAGGACTCTGTGTCTGTGTGTGTGACTCTGTGTGTGTGTCTGTGCATATGTATGCCTGTGGGACTGTATGTGTGCAAGACTGTGTGTGTGGCTGTGTGACTGTGTGTTTTATTGATTGTGTGTGTTCCAGTGTGTACACTCTGTGTGTGCCTGTATGTATAATTGTATGACTGCGTGTGTGAGATAGTGCGACTGTGGTGTGTGTCTGTGTGACTCTGCATGGCTATATGACTCTGTCTGTCTGTCTGTGTGACTAGTTGTGTGACTGTGTATGTGTGTGCTATTATGTGTGATTCTGTGTGTGTGGCTGTGTGTGTGTGTGTGTGTGTGTGTGTGTACCTATAGAGATCCGAAGAAGGTATTCTGTTCTACCACCCTCCACCCAATTTCTTTGAAACAGGATTTCTTAGGCTGGTAGCTCTAAAGTCCCAATAATATTCCTGCTTCTGCTCTCCACAGTGATGTGGCTATAGGCACAGGTGGCCACACACAGTTTTGCCTGGAAACTAGAATCCAAGCTCAGCTCTCCATAACTGGGCTCCTGCCCACCAAGCCATCTTTCCATCCTAAACCCTTTCCACCTTAGAAGTTAGGTACCACAGACGTTCTGTGGCAACAAGAAACTGCCTAACCCCGTTACGTAATGACATAGTCAAACAAATGCATTCAGACTCTGAAGGCAGTAAGGTGAAGATCTATGCACAGTCTACAGAGAGACAGACTCTAAGGTGAAGATCTATGCACAGCCTACAGAGAGACGACAGCTATGGAGAATAAAGCTTAGTGGATGAAAGTTCAAAGAGTTTTGATGTCAAACAGTTAGAGGAAATTCCAAACAAAATTAGAAGAAAAATTAGCTTACGCATCAGGAAAGAAGCTAGTGTTTTGTACGTATCTAGGAAACAGTAAGAAAGCTCAGTACCGTGGTGAACATGGACAAAGAACGTATGGAATCCGGGCGATGGTGGCGCACGCCTTTAATCCCAGCACTCGGGAGGCAGAGACAGGCAGATCTCTGTGAGTTCGAGACCAGCCTGGTCTACAAGAGCTAGTTCCAGGACAGGCTCCAAAACCGCAGAGAAACCCTGTCTCGAAA
>NC_022032.1:11513433-11519998 GCF_000317375.1 Microtus ochrogaster
AAAAAAAAAAAAAAAAAAAAAAAAGAACGTATGGAATCACACAGGGGAGAAACCCACGAAGAGCGAGCTTCAGGGCGACAAGTCACGTGACCTTTACTTCATAAATGCAAAACAGATTAGCATAGTGAATGGTGAAAGGGGAAAAATAGCACTCAGTTTGGGTTAGAACTGGAATAAATTTCTTGCTGGAAAGTTCCAGGACAGCCATGGCAACAAAGTGAGACCTCTGTCTCAAAAAACAAAACAAAACAAAAACTCCTTAGTTCTGCTGGAGGAAGAGAAAATGGAGCCCTTACTCCAGTGATGGGGTGAGGCCTGTTTTTTGGAGCTTCATTGTGTGACTGTTCTTTTACTTTAAATTAGCATTTTCTTTCAAAGAAATGAACAGCAATTATGGGAATATTTGCCAGGAGGAGATTCACCAGAGTGTGAAATAGAAAATGCTAAAAGTGAATGCCCCAAATGTCAGCTTGGGTCACCCTGCCAGGATGGGATTACAGGTGATTTGTTTCTTTTGAACTTTGATGTAGTTCCTTTCTCAAAACAAAACAATGATTTAAGAATTAAGTTGCTCTAATTTTTTTTCCCACTGAAGAAAAACCTTTTTCACTTTTTTTTTTTTTTTTTACTTTGACAGGGTCTCATTATTGTCACCCTGGGTGGCCTGGAGCTTCAATGTAAACCAGGCTGGTTTACACATACAGGGTCCCAAAGACCCTCTTGCTTCTGCCTCAAAGTTGTGAGCCAGCGGCCATGCCTGCCAGTCTTGCAACCTTATGACAAACACTTTGCTTTCATAATTGCCTGCATACAGTCATTATGGCCACAACTACACCCAATCTGATGTGGAAAAGAGCAAAGGTCTGTTTTGATGTGACAACGGGCAAGTCATAGAAACACACGCAGTAAATGTGTTTACTCTATTTCTAGACATTAGACGTTCTTCATTTGTATGCAGGGCATGGAGATACTACAGGAACACACAGCAAGAGAAAAATTCAGCATGTGGATCAGTCATAACACTCAAACTTCATATCGGGCATTATTTTGGACCTCAAGGTTTACCGTGTCTTTTCCTGTAGGTTATTATTAATATCATATCAACTCTGCTGAGAAGGGTTGAGAAACACATTTTTATTTCTCTTTCTTCCTGGAGCTCCGCATACCCTTTCCTGGCTGCTAGGCACTTAAGACAATTCTCTGACCTAATGTTATGTTTACAGGGTCATGGTATGTGAACTCTGGGTATGTGTGGAACTACTCGGAGCCTAAAAACACAAACAACAATTATGCGTGGCTTACTGTAAGCTTTACTAGGAGAATTAAACTGGATTTAGGAGAAAATTTTAGCCTTAAAAAAATAAAGCGAGCGATAAGCCACTTTGCAGAAACTATTACCCCACCCTTCAAGGGTTTGTTATTTTTAAAAATATAAAAATGAATCAGAAGTTTTGACTGACAGGTCCTCTAGACTTGAAGGCCACCACAGCCTCTTTTCCTAGGCAGTAATTCCCTGTTGTACCTCAAGGGGCAGGGCATGTTGGCTCACTGGAGTTATTCCTTAGTAGAAGACAGAGTGAGGCTGTCCTGGAGAGTTCCGTTCTGATTTTCTGTTGTCCTCGGGACAGCCTCCCCTCGACAGAATTGGGGCGAATTTTACAGAGACAACCATGACCTGAGAAACAGGGGAGCCCCATACACCACCGGCATGTGTGCAGACTTCCTCGGGGCCTTGTCTCCACACAGGCTGAGCCGCGAGCTGCAAACATTAGGCTAGGTGTCAGGGCTGTGCGAGATGAATGCTGTAAAACAGAGCCGCTTACAAGTGGGAGCCTCTGAAAGGGGTCATTCTCCAGTCAGTCCGGCTCCTGCTGCCTCCTCCACCTCGGGGAGCCACTCCGAAGGGAACCTGTCGAACTTGCAAAACTTGTCAGCTGTTTGTGAAGCTTGAGGCCATCAGGGAAGTCTTTTTTTTTTTTTTTTATCAACTCTCGGTTCACTTAAATCAACAGTAACACAATATCTCCTAGATGGCTGAGTACATTTGGGTCCCTGACCCTGTTAGGCTAGGACAATCCCAAATGCTCTAATAGGGACATACATAAGAATGCTCCTTTGTCTTCATGCTTCTCTCTCTCTCTCTCTCTCTCTCTCTCTCTCTCTCTCTCTCTCTCTCTTTCTCTCCTCCCTCCTTCCCTCCCTCTCTCCCTTTCTTCTTTCTTTCCTTCCTTCCCATCCTCCCTTGCTCCTTCCTTCCTTCCTTCCTTCCTTCCTTCCTTCCTTCCTTCCTTTTCTTTTCCCCCTCCCCCTCTTTCTTTCTTCCTTCCTTCCTTCCTTCCTTCCTTTCTTTCTTTCTTTCTTCCTTTCTTTCTTTTATCTGTTTTTCTCTCCCCTCTCCCCCCCTTTAGTGCCAGAGAATCAAACCCAGAGCCTTGCCCTGAATGGTAGGGAAACATTCTGCCACTGCCCTGGACACCCCCGCCCCCCACCCCAAGCCTGGAAATATTGAAATAAGCCAACGATGACCCTCAAGCAAGCTTAGAGAAATGCATCTGCCTCGTTTCTTTTTTTCCTGACCTGAGATACAGAGAGGAAAGGTGGCTTGCACAGGGCTGCAGCAAGTCTTACAGCAGCATACCTGACCTAGGGCAGAACTGAATGAGCTCAGGCAACACTTTGCCCCCAGTCTTTTGTCTCTGGGTTCTCATAAACCATTGTCTGATGGCCAGCTCAGATTCCATAGGATAGTTATAAGGGCAAGTGGGATAGCCCATATAAAACACACAGGACAGAGCAGGCACTTAGAGAAAGTGTGTTTTATAAGCACTAGCAAAAGCTAATCAAGTTCATATATGCATGTTACTGGATTTCAACCTTTACACTCACCTAATGTTTATAATGAATGAACCGTAGTTTAAAGATGGGTCATGTATTTCTGAGGAGCACAGGGTGGTATTGACTCTGAGGCCAGTGACTTGGAGTGACAGGTAGCCTCAGTGTCTAGCTGGTGTTCTGGAGGTCTGGGAGAGAAAACAAGAGTCAGTATCATGTAAGTTTCAAAACCAGTATGTCCAGCCACAAATCAATATAAGCAGGGACATTATCAATAACTGATCTTTCACCCTCTCTCCATTTGTGTTTAGTCCCAAGTTATTCATACCACTAGTCAAACGGAACGTTCAAATATATGTTCAAAACGTAGCCACTTTTCAAACTGAGTTAGCAAAATAAATAAATAAACAAAATTGAGCTAATTTTGCAGAAGGGCTTACCCCAATCTTAGAATTTGGCTCTGGCCAACTTTTATATAGAATACCAAAGCTAATTTAAAATATTTTTCTCAATCATTCAACATAGAAACAAACATTTCTAGACCTAACAAGTTTGTCTAATTGGAAAACCTGGACATAAAATTCCAAGTTGAGATAATCCATGACACTGTTAAGTGGATACAATGCTCAACTGACAGAACGGAAATGAAAATCTGAAGAAAATGAGGGTTGAGGGTGTCGCTCAGTTGGCAGAGCACTTATTCAGGCTACAGGAAGCTGTGGGTTTGCGCTGGAGAATTGAGTCATGGGTAGTGCATGACTACAATCCCAGCACTGTGGAGCAGAGCCAGAAAGATTAGGAATTCAATTATTTTTGGCTTTGAGGGCAGCACTGTCTTAAAACAAAACAAACAAACAGGAAGGGAAGAGAACGAAAACCTTGCAAACTAGATGTCTCTCTCTAGGAAACCCAGAGGGATGGCCATCTGGGTAGTGGGGCGTCTCAGCCTTTATCAGCTCTGAGACGCGTGTGATTTCTGCTTTGTGAACTCTAAGTCTCTTGAATACACAATTTTCTCGGAGTGCAGTCCATGGACAGTTCAGCTCATAAGGTTGCCTGTCTTGTTCAGGAGAGCATGTTTATGAATTGGCAGATGCTGCCGCCCTTTTGGCCTGGGGAATACCTGCTGATTGGGTCCATGGGGAGGATGCTGTCTGAATGAGGTTAGTCAGCTGGAAAACTCTTGGGAGAAATAATGACCTTGGATGCAGAAGTCCTGACTGTGTTACTCATTAGTCACAGAGACGTGAAAAACGACGTGTTCTTAGGGCAACAAAACCCACCTGGTAGAGACATGAGTCCTTCCCAGTATGTGCTTAGGAGGGGCAGAAATTTCTGGAGAGAAATGAGAGTGGATATTAAACTACATGAAAAGCATGTAAAAGTCTTGGTGAGGGCATGGGTAAGAAATGACACACTGTGATAGACCTGAAGTCCTGTGGCGACAGACACTATATAATTGATAGTGGTGGGGGAGGGTGTGTGTGCTCACACACGTGTTCATATACATGTGTGTGGGATGTGTGTGTACACAGAGAGGCTTGAGGTCAACCATGGTGTCATTCTTCAGGATGACCAACTTGGGTTCTTTTCTCAATAAATGTTCTAATAATTTTTCCTAGGATTGTTTTATTGTTTGAGAATTTCATACCTGTATACAATGTATTTGGTCATATCCACCTCCCGATCCCCCCTCCGGCATATCCCCCTTCCAATTCCATGTCATCATCTTTTTATTTTTATAGCCCACTGAGTCCAGTTCGTGCATCTTATACGTGCATGGATATGGGGGCATCTATGGGAGTGTGGGCAACCAATGGCCACACACATAAAGAAAGATGACTGTTCCTTCTCCAGCAGCCAGCCAGGAGTCTCAGCCAGCTGAGTCTCAGTGGGACCTGACTAGGCCACCAAGCCCCAGAGATCCGCCTATCTCTATCCCTCCTGCACAAAGTCACATCTGGTTTTTCCATGGGAGGTAGGGAATCAAACTCAGGTCCTCATACTCATGCAGCAAGCACTTTAGCCATGTGTTTTCCCAGCTCCATAGCAATAGGCTTTACTAGTTAAATGGGACATGACCAATTCTCTTATACATATGCGTACTGGGTTAATCAGCCCTTGCTACTTAAAATGTATATCAACATTTCATGACTTAAATGACAGTGTTTTATTATTACTTTTTAATCATGTGGCTCGACTCAGGTCTTGCCTACGCTTAGGGTCATGCTGAGGCCAGCCGGCAGTGGGGCCAGGATGTGAAAGCAGAAAGGCCTCTCTCCCCGTGCCCTCTTGTCGTCTAGGAGGCTGCCCTAGCTGTTTCAGAGTGGAACCCTAAGGAGCGGGCATCCTCGGTATGGGTTCCCATTTTCTGAGTCGCATGGACAATCTGGAGTGGATTGGGGGTTGGGTGATCATCTAGGGGATGGACAGAGGTGAGGACGAGTTGGGAGTCATCACTGAGACTGCCGTAATTGCAGCCAGCATGTTTACGTGAGATACTTGTAGACCAATATCTCAAGAACGTAGACAGCCTGAGAGTGGGTTCTTATAAAAATCCTGAGTCTGGCTCCCCCTAGTGTCTTTCTTTCTCTGTCATTATTTAATATCTCTCTTTCACTGATGCTCCCAATGTGAGTCGGCTTTGTTGTTATATAGCCAGGAAACCCCCATTGGCATTAAACAGACGCTAATCGCATGGTCTTGGGCCTCTAAAGCCGAGAACGAGTCACACCTTCCCTTCTTGCAATGCACCTCGGGTCGGCTATGTTGTTATAGCAACACAGACTGGACTAAGACTAAGGCAGCATATACATGTAGCGTTTCCTCATATCCGCATTACAAAGGAGTTTAAAAACACTCAAAAATAGTCTCAATTCTGCATTTTTTGTTTTGTTTTTGGGTTTTTTTTTTTTTGAGACAGGGTTTCTCTGCAGTTTTGGAGCCTGTCCTGGAACTAGCTCTTGTAGACCAGGTTGGCCTTGAACTCATGGAGATCCTCCTGCCTCTGCCTCCCGAGAGAGCTGGGACTAAAGGCGTGCGCCACCACTGTCTGGCTCAAGTCTGCATTTTTAAAAACCCAGCATCCTCTGGCTTTGGAGTTAGAGGCGTCTGTGAGGCCACTGTGTGGGTGCTGGGAACCAAATCCTCTGCAAGAACAATCTCTCCGCCCTGCCCTTTCTGAGAAGCTGGGTAATGTGAAATGGAGAGCTTCTGTATAACCACCAGCTAAAAGCTCCGTGCATACTGTCTGCCCTCCTCTCTCTAGTGGCTTCCTAGGTCTGCAGATCTGTTTGGAAGCTTTCTTCTACTTGCAACCTGGTTTTTGTGTCACGTGATCGGTGGTAGAATTTCACACTGCCCTCCACTTTTCAGCTTCTTCCTCCCCCCCCCCCAAATGTGCTATTCTAGTATTTAAAGTAAATGTCAGGTCAATCTCTTGAAAATAAAAAGGACCATCTGTCACACAGTATATTTTTTCCTAAAGGAGGCAAGGCTGCCATCCTCCATTTCTCCCAGTCCACTTTAATCTTTGTAGCTAAGATCTCGGAGTTCATCCATTTTTCTTTTCTCTTCCAGCATCATTTTCCCATCATCCACTTAGTGAGAAGCAGCAGACAATGTAACCTTTCCTCTGGCCATCTTCAGACAGGACAAAGAGATCTGCATTTGCGTAACTGTCTATCATCTATAGATATCACCTATGTGTTGAAATAAGGAGCGGCGGGGCTGC
>NC_022032.1:11521248-11560235 GCF_000317375.1 Microtus ochrogaster
TGGCTGGGTGACCAGGTAGCTGAGTGGCTGACCCCTGCCATCCTCCTCCCCTTCTTTTCTCATTGTTCCTCCTCTTCCTTCTTTCTCCTTCTATCTATCCTCTCTGCCTGCCAGCCCCACCTATCCTTGCTCCTGCCTCTCTAGTGTTTGCTCAGCTCTTTATTATTAGACGGTTGGGTATTTTAGAGAGGCCAAGAATCACAGCTTCACAGAGTTAAACATCTGCAGCATAAACAAAAGCAACACATCTTCACACCATGAAACAAATGGTTCACAGCACAAACAAATGTAACACACCTCAAAATCATATTCCCCAACAGCTGGGCAGGTAAAAAAACAAAGTTGTCGAGTAGAACCTGCTACTATCGTTCTGTTAAATGATTAAACTGTCAAATTGTCTTCTGAACATTTGTGTATAGACCTGTGTTGTGCTCAGCCTTGGTCAGAGAATCTTCCCTTTGCAGGAAGTGGGCAGCAGTCAATGCAGAGATTCGTAACTGGTCAAAGAATTGAGAGACCGGGTCTTCGTCCCTATTGGGGCGTCGATACTAACCTCACCGCCGTCAAGGCGCAGAGAACATAGTGGAAGAGGAAGCAGAGGGGACTAAGGGCCAAATGACAGGGACAGGCGCTATGAATGTCGTCTGCTATTTCAAGTATGAACTCGTGACAGCGGTGGTTATCTTCGCAAGACCTCTGTAAGACCAAGCCGACCCGATTCCTGGAGTAAATGGTCTCGCAGCCTCAGCCCTGGCTGAGGAGCTGCTTGGAGTGCAGAGAGTTTCTGGCAGAGGGAGAGTCATTCTTTTGCTGGGGCGTGGTCACTGGTAGGTTCCCCAGGTTGCAGTGGATGGCCTTATCATGACAATCAGGGTTCCATCTTCTAGTTGGTAAACTTAAGTCAATCGGGCACAAAGGCTTGGGCTTTTCTGTAAAAACAGCCTCACTGGCACCTTGTCTGCGTTATTTTTCCTTAAGGAACTTTCAAGACTCCAGGTGGGCAATGAGAAGTGTTCCTTTGGGCATTAAGGTTCTGCCAGACAACTGAGCCACTGGGACAGGAACCCGCTGTGACGCCATCTGTACGGGATACTTAAGACGACTCACTTTGACCGAGGCGGCACTGGGATTGATTATTCAGTATTTTGGTTCCTGCCATGATCAACACCTTCTTGAAACCACATTTATTATTCTGAGCAGAACTTCAGATTACAGACATAAACATCTGGGCGATTTTGGGCAACTGCAATGTTCACAATAAGCTGAGATGACCTGGGTGTTGTTCGTTTGTTTAGAAAGAAGAAGCAGCAGCTAGAATTTCCTAGGTGTCCCTGTCTGTGCCACACTCTGCTCACACCTGCCCTTTTCTTCTCTTAGACCAGGATGTGCCACGTGACTTTTTCCAAGCTCACTTTGCCTGGCAGAAGCTCAAATCTTGAAGACAGCAGGAGCCAGACCATCCTGCAGAACCAGTTTTACCAGGATCGCCATCAGCCAACGCACCTCCATGCTGAAAACGATGCAGTAAAAAAAGAAAAGTAAAAGAAACTTCCTCGTCACTTGCTTGGTGGGTGGAGCTCCTCTTTCCCTCCAAGGGCCCATGTGCAGGTAGGCTTTAAGGAACTGTGAAGCAAAAGCCTAACCTGGAGATTTTGTTTGTTCTTATTTGTTTATTTTTCCTCCCAGCGCTTCGCTCTAATTTTCTATAGCATGAGCTTTCTCTGCCAGCGGATGCGTTTCTATGGCTTTCCCCATTCTTCCATTGTTTTAGTAATCATGAAGTCCGCTGTGGTCTCATACTAAAATGCCCACATCTGTTTGGGTACCAGCAGGACTTTCTTTTAATTAGCTCGCCTTGCTTCCCAACCCCCCTCCCCGCCCCGCTCGGTGTATGTGATCCTTTAGAATTCAAAGGAGGAGGGAAGACGAGGGGAGGGTCTCAAAAAAAAAAGAGAGAGAGGGAGGGAGAGAGGGACAGAGAAGGAGGAAAGGAGAAAGGGAGGGAAGGAGAGAGAGAAGGAGAGAGGAAGAAAGGAAGGAAGAAAGAAAAAAGTTCTGTGGACCAAGTAGACAAATGCTGATTCCTTGTAGTTGTGCGCCCTCTAGTGGATATCTGGGAGCACGTCCACTGGGCACAAACCCAGGCCATTCCATAGATGGTCTGCGGCTCTTTTCCTCTTCTGGAAGGTTTTCCTTTTTGCAGACCAGGTGAAGGCCAGTGTCCTTCCGCTGGGCACTCCTCTGGCATATAGGGACCAGGACTAATGTAAACCTCCACTGTCCCGTCGCTGGCTCCCCCTGAAGCCCCTCCCCCCTTGACATTCCATGCCTTCAGTGAAGCTCATCACAGCCCTTTAGATTTTTTTTTTTTTTTTTTCGAACAGGGTTTCTCCGTAGCTTTTGGTTCCTGTCCTGGAACTAGCTCTTGCAGACCAGGTTGGCCTCGAACTCACAGAGATCCTCCTGTCTCTGCCTCCCGAGTGCTGGGATTAAAGGCGTGTGCCGCCACCACCTGGCCCTTTAGATCTTTTTTTATAAAACATGAATGGGTGGGACTACAGCCTTTTGCATGCAGGCCTTCCACTAATGCGTGATTTCATCTTCTCCCTCTCTCTTCCATCCACGTCCCTTTTCCGTATCTAGTCTGAAGTAGGCAAGTGGTATACAGGTGTTTTTTTTTGTTTGGTTTTTTTGTTTTGTTTTGTTTTTTGTTATTTTGTTTTCCTATTTCCACTGAGGAGAATTCCATAAAAGTCCTAACATCTTCAGGTACATCTCACTGTCAGCCTGTATAGTAAATCCCATTTCTTCTCTTTTGCACGTGAGGGAAGTGATGAGTAGCAGGGCTCCGGGGTAGCGAGTGGGTTTGAAAATCACTCAACCCATTTTGCAGAAATCACCCACAGCCTGATGGGCACATGGAGGTACTTATACCTCTCTGATGGTCTATTTGGGACCATTGGTCCAAGCTCTCCTTATACCTGGGGGTTTGGAGTCAGAGCCTCTTACAAGAGGTAGAACTAAGACTCGGAAAAGTTAAACAGCATAATTAGTCTTTCTCTGTCTCGCCAAGACAGTTCAGAAATAATGACATGGAGACTTATTATTAGTTATAACAGCTTGGCCTTTAGGTTAGGCTTCTTTTCAACTAGCTCCTATAATTTAAAATAAATCCACGTTTTTATTAATCTACATTTTACCACGTGGCTTTAACCTCTCTTCCATTTTGTGTGTCCAACTCATTCTGTCTGGCTGACGTCTCTCCTGTACCTACGAGGTTCCTCTCTCTGCCCGGAAGTTCTGCCCATCTCTCCTGCTTAGCTATTGACTATTTAGTACTTATTAAACTAATCAGAAAGCGCTTTAGGAAGAGACACATCTTTACAGTGTAAACAAATATTCTGGAATATTTCCCCCTTTTGTCTATTTAAAAAGTAAAGGCTTTTAACTCTAACACAGTAAAACTATATACAATAAAAACAACTATCAAGTAAGGGTAAACTGTACAATGTCTAGTCCATTAGTATTGGAAAATTCAAAGAAAATACTCAATTATCTATCCTATCTTGGTGAGTCCCAAGTTTTATACCTGATTTACTTTCTATCAAAACTATCTTCAACCCCATCAGAGACCTGAGAAGGATATAATATTACCTGAGTATACAGGAAGCGTAGAGCAAGCAACTTCCAAAACTAAGAAATGACAGAGACAGCTGGCTGCCTGAACAGGCACCCCAAGGTTCCACTGCAATGTTGGGACATCCATCCTCAGACTGTGGTCTAGAATATCTGATACACTTTTCTGTGAAGCAGGAATTTTGAAGGACTGTCCTACCATGTCTTGGCAAAGTTCAATTTTTTGTGTCCCACTTGTCCAGTTTGGACAGCATACTGTCAGGAGTCAAGGCAAGGGCAGTTTATTGCTCAGTGGCTAACTTTGCCAGAAATAAAAGCGAACTCCACCTGGAGGTTCTTCTATGCCCATCATCTTTTTCAAAAGTTAATTAGTACTGCCAGGAGCAGATGTGTCTCACAGTCCTGGAAAGCCTTATGTTATTAAAGCATCTCAAATGCCATATTCTGTAGATCTCTGACATGTTGAAGATCACCTATCTAAAATATATCTCTTTGACCTTGAAAACATACCTAACATGACTCTAAGTTTGATTATGGATGAGTAACTACTAACCTGTATTTCTTAATTATGCTTTAAATTTTTAAATGACCTGCAAAAGTACAATACCTTAAACAAGAGTAGAAACATACGTATAGTATAACAAAAATGACCTTAAATTTGTATCACTATTTAAAAATCCATACCAATGTAAAATCTTTGAAATGAATAGTTGCCTTTTAGTTTAGATTCGATAATCTACCCTTTTTCCTATCATCACCATATCTCCCTTTTTTCTTTTCAAAAATAGATCCCTGAATCTAATCTAAGCTTTGTTGTTGTTGTTGTTCAGCCTTTTCCCTGATCATGACCAATAACAACTTGTACCCACCTCCCCTAAACTATGGTGAACATCCATAACTCACTGAATGACCAAAAACTACAAACCCCACCTCTTGGGAATGTGGGCATTATGTTCTTTGGACTGCTTCCTATTGTCTTGGGGAGATGTCTTCTTTGGAGGACCCTGAGAAAATTGGGTTAATTGTTAAGTCCTGGGAGAGTTAGCTACATTATTTTTTGTTTAGTCTCTCTGTGATGGGAAAGTGTAGGGCTTATCTGAAGTCTTGGCTGGAGCGTCTGTGAGACTGGACAATCTCAGGAGCTTTGAAGTTGTTCTGGATGAAGAATTAAGAGGAAATAATAACGGGTATTTTGAGAGGCTGGACCACCCAGGATACTGATGTCTGGTCCTGTTTTTTTTTTTTTCTGAAAATACACAAACTTTTAAAGGTAACATACATATCTGCCCCAACACAAGTATAAAACGTGCAATGTGCATAAGTCAGCTAAAGATGATTTTCTGTTTTATGTTTGAGCAGGTAAAATGCATCTGTCAACTTCAGTCCATTTCAACTGCATAACCGAGCCTCCATCCACGCCCTATGAAAAAAGGCATGTAATAAATCATGAGGACTCTGTAGCCAACAAGATTTATCATGGCTCATCCAGTCTCAGAGCTGTTCCCATGTAGAGGGATCAACATATCTGCCACCTATCCTGCAGTCTTCCTTTGTTTCTTTCTTCATGTATGTGGACATGTGTGTAGATTTTTAGGAGGTCGACCCCAATCAAATCGGATCTTCATTAATTTTTGAAGAGAGCCATAAATTTTTGTTTTCTGTGGAAACAAAGGCATAACCTCTGCCCCCAATACACCCTATTTTCTGACTTCCAATTTGAAGCTAGTACATTCTTAAAATATATAGGTCAGTTTCATTTAGCAGTTTTCCTAATCTGGTGTCTCTCAGCAGCTGCTGTCTTTTTTTTTTTGTACATTAGCATTTAAAAAATTCAAAGTCAATAGAGCACCGTACAGGATCAGACACCCTGTGTATTTTCCACCTTTCTGTGCCCTATTTCTTTTATAGTACTTCTCTCTAAAGACTTCACTTCATTGTTTTTAAGCTATTTATTTTTCTATGACTATTTATACCCATTTTCTTTCCTTTCTTCAGCATGTAAGCACTTTTTTTTTTTTTTTGCACACTTTAGACTATTTGGAGGTTTTCTTAGCCTGGACCTGATTTTATGCGCGTCTGCAACATTCTCTGACCTTGCGAGCCAAACCCTAAACTGTCAGACCAGCTGCCCCCCCCCCCCCCCCCGCCAGCTTAACACGTGACCCCTGTGGTTGGCTCCGCCCACTTCAAGTCCTCAGGCACCGGGAAGAGCAGCGCCTAAAGGTCCCAGCTCTGATTGGTGTTGTGGTATATGCTCAAACCTAGTGCAGAGTAGCAAGTGGCTGGCCAGCTACTCTAGTGCTTTGCTCACAGTCGGGCCTCTTAAAGGAGCCATGACTTTGACTCTGAATGCGTAAGTTACCAGGTCTTATGTGGATATACATGGCTGGATGTTGGGTGCAATTTGTAGTCAGGCTTTCCTTTGGGCAGGCAATTCACCAATAATGACATGGAGACTTATTAATTATGAAGCCTGGCCCTTAGCTAAGGCTTGTCCCCTTAGCTCTTGTCACTTAAATTAACCTGCTTCTGTTAATCTACGTTTTACCATGTGGCTTTTTACCTTTCTTTTCTTCTGTATGTCTGACTCCCTCCGTGTCTCCTTGTTCTCTCTCAGACTTCTAGATTCATCTCTAGTTTCCTCTCTTTGCCTGGAAGTTCCACCTATCTATCCTGCTTAGCTATTGGCCATTCAGCTCTTTATTAAACCAATCCAAAGGTGCCTCAGGCAGAGACGCATCTTTTACACTGTAAACAAATCTTCTTCAACAAAGGAGCTCACCCAGGATTATTCGACCAAGACATAGTGAACTTGGTTTATTGCCTTTTCGTTATTCCACAGATGCCATCGTTTTTCAAAGGCTTGGAGGGAGGAGGGAGGCAGGGGGGGAAGGAAGAGGGAGGGAGGAAGGAAGAGGGAGGGAGGAGGGAGGCAGGGGGAGGAAGGATAGTTCTCATTTCAGAATTTGCTGGAAAGGGAAACCCTGCTTTAACTCAACTTCACAAACACACCAGGCCTAATCCTTCACGTGGTCCAAATTGAGCTCAACCTTTTCTGCTATAAAAACCAAGGCCACCTGGCGTCCAGGTGAACGCTTGCTGGTCTCCGGAGTTCCGAACAAAGGCTCAGGAGACCCCGTGGTTTCCAGAGTCCTTTTTCCCTTTGTGTGTAGACTAGCGGGGCCCATGAGAAAGGTGAAATCAACTCCATTGTCAACGCTCGTCTAAAATGAAGAGATACAGGGGTATTGTGAGACTCAGGGGTGCTGCTTCTCTTTTCTTCTTGTGACTCTCCTGTGTGTGATGTTGGTGCTTAGCATTTGTTTTCAGTTGATACATGTAGCGGTTTCCTAGGGCAACACTAACTAGGTGACTTAAAACAACATATAACTGTTCCCTCACAGTCTTGGAAGGGGGAGAGCTTCTCAGTGCACAGCAAATTACAGAACTAGCAAGTGGCCCGGTCCAGTCTTCAAGGTCAGAGTGCACAGCACCCTGCGTAGCTGTGCGTTTGATTTCCAAGCCACAGTCCTTCTTCTAGCTCACAATACCCTTGTACTTCTCAGTTTAGATGAGTGTTCATAATAAAACTGGCCTCCACCTTTTTCACAGAAGGAGAAAGGACTTTGGGAACCATGGGGTATCCTGAGACTTTGTTCAGAACTCCAGAGACTGAAAAGTACTCACCTAGAGTCCATGTGGCCTTATTTTATTTTTTAATAACATAAAAGTTTCAGCTCAAAGGCTCCGCAGATCTTTGCTCTGATGGACACTGGTGAGTCAGGTGGGGTACACAGTACCCCTTCTCATTTAGGAGCCAAGCCAGGGGAACCCGGCAGTCACAATCAATGGAAATTCTAGTGCAGGTAGCTTGTGGCATGGTGAATTTTCCCCAACAACAGTGGATTAGGTTTATTATCTAAAAGTAAAACTGGTTAATGCATTATATGTGTGTGCATATAAATATTTACAAATGGTATTTTATATAATTTTATTTAAAGAAAATTGACATTTGTTTTATATAGGTATATATTTGTGTATTAGTTATAGATAATATGTACCAGTTATACATAATACTTAATACAGAAGTAAAGTTTTTAAAGACTAGACTCACATGCAAAAATATAAAAATTCTCAAAAAGTATTTTTTACCAGTTGTATTATGATTCTCCCGTGGGAACTCATTCCCACTCCTGTAGGAACCCTGGGCAGGTTGTGTTTTCCACCAACCTGCTTCTAACACCATTTCTGGCATAGAGATCATGTTAATAAATATATCTTAGAATCTATTTGTTACATGGTCAAAGATAAAGTTGACTTTCTTTTTTGAGTAAACAATGCCAACCTTGCTAAGTCTTAGAGTCTTGAGTGGTAGTCGGAGTCCAGGTTTAAACAAGACAGTCTGAATGACAGCAGCATACTCTCTGAGAACTTAGAGATGCGTTGGGTCATTTCCCATCAAGCGTTGAGAGGCAGAGCTAGCAGGAAGGTCGCTTCTTAAAACTCAAATTCAGGGTTCACTGAAGCAAGCGCCAAATAGTGTTTGAAAGGTGACGAGAACTTCCTGGATTCAATGGAAGCTTCTAAGACATTTAGTAATAGAACAATGAAAATAAGGTCAATTTCTGCCAGGCTCTTCACTGTGCCATTCATTTTACCAGCAGGAAGACGAAAACACTTAACCTTGCATCTGTATTTCAGTAGAAGGCAGCAGAGGCAAATAATGCGGACAACCAAGACTAACATGCAGTGTGGCGTGGTTGTGAGCGCTGAGCTAACGCGGTGCTCAGTGCCCTCTGTAGACCTCTCCTTCTGACCCCTTGTTCCATCTTAATTGCTCAACTTCCTCCCGGTGCTGTTTTCTGCAGGGTGGCCCTCAGACCTATGTCCGCACCCACTCATCCCTCTCCTTGCTGCTTTTTCAATCCGTTCTCTTGTGTCCCACAGAAGACAGCGACTTCCTTATCCTTTAAATCCCGTGATTGGTTGCCCGTCTTTGGAACACAATATGGCACAACCATCTCCCTCCTGGTTCATCAAGGAACAGTCTCAGTGACCATCCCGTGCTTTTAAAGGCAGGCCTCTTTCCACGCCAGCACCTAAGCACTTGCCTTTTGTTCCACCAGGAATCGCCTCCTTAAAATGGTTGAACCCTGGCCCCTTCTTATCAATTAGGTAGGTCTCAGGTGTTCCCTGGATGTTCTCAGGGGCTTTCCCTAGTGTGCTTGCCCAAAGGAGTTGCCACCTCGTTCCAACAGTCTCCCGTTGTCCCGTAGGAGCTAGTACCACGTGATGCTGCATTGTTATTTTTTTTTCTACGCCAATAGCTCGCCCCTGGAGAAGGAACACACAGTGAAGACTGAAGACGGAGAGTTTGCCTTCCTCGCTCTGCCGGTTCGTTGTTGTCTGCTTGATGTAAATTAAAGTCACCTGGGAAAAGGAGATTTTTTTTGTTGAGGAATTGCCCCCCCCCAACCAGAGTGGTCTGCAGGAAAGCTTGTGAGGTCGTGCGCATGCGCGTGTGCGCGCGCGCACGTGTGATTAATGGCTGAAGTGAAAGAGCCCAAGCCTGCTGAGGGCAGGTGCTACCTCTTAGTTGCATAAGGGCGGGGGGGGGGGGGGAGGGGTCCTGGGTTGTGCAATAAAACAGGCTGAACAAACCATGGAGACCAAGCAAGTAAGCAGTGTTCCTCTCTGTCTCTGCTTCAGTTTTCAGGTCCTGCCTCAAAGTTCCTGTCTTGAGTTCTTGCCTTGGCTGCCCTCTGCGTTGAACTGTAACCTACGGTAAGCCAAACAAACCCTACCTTCTCCAAGCTGATTTGGTCAATGAGGTAGTATTGGCAGGATAGTAAGGAAAGTTTAAAAAAAAAAAAAAAAAGTCCTTCTGTGGAAACCATTTCAGGTTCTGGACCAAGATGCCCTGAAGGTATTAAGGGGAGGAGCTACAGCATGTTACCCCCACATTCTAAGAGAAGTGACGTTCAGGATCTTGCTTCTGTGATGCCCAAAGTGGGTCACCGGCTTGGATGTGACCATGGCAACAACAGCAGCAGAGGAGAGATGCAGGCGCTTGGGAAGGGTTGCTGAATCCTGACCTTGCTTTCTTGGTATGCTGTCTCAGCTAACTGACCTCTGTGGGTTTCAGATTCCAGGGCAGTGTAGATGGATGCTTCTTTGGACCATCAGCTCACAAACAAACCACACGAAGGCTTATCATTAATTATGAAAGCTTGCCTATAGCTTAGCCTTATTTCACTAGCTCTTGGAACTCACAATCAACCCATTTCTGTTCATCTGTGTGCTGCTACATGGCCTGTGGCTTTTACCTCTCCCGCTGCATGTCTTGCTCCCTCTGTGTCCCACTGCTGACTCTGCCTTTCTTCTTCCCCAAGACTTCTCTGTCCCCCCCAGAAGTCCCACCTAACACTTCCTGCCTAGCTATTGGCCATTCATCTCTGTAGTAAACCAATCCTGGGGACACACTACTTCCAGCCAGTATAAAGGAATACTCTTCAAAAAAGCAGTGGGAAGAGAATGGAGGCCACATTTCACAGTGATCTTACAGAATCATAGCGCAAGCACTCAATATGACCTTCAGCTCACAGACGTGCTCAATAAACAAGATTACTCCCATTATATTGGGATCAAGTGAAGCATTTATCTAGTTATTCTTTATCAATTAAAAAATCGAGAGTCAAATATCAGGGTAAGAATCTGAAAGATCAGAGAAGGAGCAGCTACCAGTGACTTCCCCTTCTGTTCCTTCCTTCAAAGAAGCTGAGATCCTCTCTCAGCCCCGCCTTGCCAGTTCCTATCTCCTATCTATCCGCAGTCCTCCAAACCTCTATGGTTAATCTTGATCAGGAAGTGGCTAGCTCTGCCTTCTAACTCAAAGCAGGCTTTATTTTTTAGAATGAAAGCAAAATATCACACTACAGTTAAGAGACACAGAAGATGCCTGACCTATAGTGGATTGACTACCGTGGGACGTGTAGTTGCAGAGTGGACGACTTGGGACTGCCTACTTCAGGGTCCACATTTCCCAGCCAAGCTTAAGGAATGGAAAAGGCAGGGGGTAGCTCCTCTCAGCTGGAGCTCTGCAGTGTGATCCCTGCCCCATCTTTCTGGCTCCACCTGCTGAGCTGAAGTGGCGCTTCTTTATTTTAAAAGCTCGGATAGTTTTGCGTGGCCTGATTTGCCTTTTAATCTGTGATTTTTATCCACCTGTGCCGGCTCGTTTATGTCAACTTAACTCAGGCCAGAGTCATCTGAGATGAGAAAACCCCAACTGAGAAAATGCCTCCATAAGATCACATGATAGGCAAGCCTGTGTGTGTGGGGGGGGGGCATTTTCTTGATTAGCAATTGTGTGTGTATGTGTGTGGGGGGGAGGCAATACCATCCCTGGGCAGGTGGTCCTGAGTTCAATATGAAAGCAGGCTGAGCAAGCCATAGGAGGCAAGCCAGTAAGTAGCAGCCCTCCATGGCCTCCGCATCAGATTCCTGCCTGGCTTGAGTTCCTGTTCTGACTTCCTTTAGTAATGGACTACAGTGTGGAAGTGTAAGCCACATAAACCCACCTTGCTTTTGGTCATGGTATTTCATCGCTGCAACAGCAAACCTAAGACAGAAGTTGGTATCAAGATATTGCTGTGACATATTGCTGTGACAGACCTGACCGTATTGCTCTGGGGAGGCTTGCAGAAGGACTCTGGAACTTTGTGGGATGTTCTGTAGGATCTCAGAAGATAAGAACGTTGAAAGCAATGAAGACAATGGGGGTCTGGCTTGTGAAGTTTCAGAGGGAAGCAAAGACTCCACTGGGCCATTTCTGTGAAGAATCTGTGTGTCTGGTCAGCTGGAGCTGAACAATTGGCTGTGATTAACAAGAGACCAGAATCATTAAAATCAAACCTTCCCTCCCACCCCCGGGACAGTGGGTGCTGGTCAGCTCAGGCTGAGGATCAGCTTTGGTTAAGAAGAGGCCACACATGCCAGTTGTATTTGGAGGTGGTTAAGGTTGTACCTTGTGCTGGTAGCCAGGCTTGACCGTGAGTAAGAGTCACCCAGATGGTACTGGTTTTGAAGGCGTGCAGGGGTCATGGGGAAAAGCCGAGACTTGGCACTGTGAGAGGCCAGGAGAGGCTACTGTTGAAAGTGCAGCCCAGTTACAGCAGAGACCTCAGCGTTTTGAGATGCAGAACCATGGAACTATGGCTAAGAACAGCAGCAGCAGTGGAGTGGGGGTGGCCCAAGCTCAGCAGACAAACTGTGTGTACTGCAGAGGGCAGAGCTACAGACGTGGTTCAGGCCCATGGAGAATCCCAGAAGATTGTGAGTAAATCCTAGATATTGAACGCTGAATTATTTACACCATTGGCATTTGGTTTTGCTTTGTTCAGATTGTGCCTGCACCCTGGTTCCTCCCTCTTGCAGCAAGAAAGTATTTGATTTACGGTTGATTTCCTAGGAGCCCACAGTTGAGAGTCTTTGAATTTTTTAAAGAGACTTTGGGTATTTACAGAGACCGGGATTTGAAAGTTTCGGAATTGGTAAAGACCATGGGACTTTTAAGTGTGTAGTATGTTTTGTATTTGTGATGTTTATTAATCTGCAATCTTAGGATGAAGTGCAAAAAGGAGAGGCTACATCTTAAAGTGTTGTACGTCAAGTTGACAAGGTGCTGATGGTACGGGCTAGTTTTGCATCAGCTTGTCACGGGCTAGAGGGAGTCATTTGAGAGGAGAAAAATGCCTCCGTAAGATTGGACTGTAGACAAGCCTGTAGGGCATCTTCTTAATTAGTG
This sequence comes from Microtus ochrogaster, assembly GCF_000317375.1. Lineage (NCBI taxonomy): Eukaryota > Metazoa > Chordata > Mammalia > Rodentia > Cricetidae > Microtus > Microtus ochrogaster. Next base: position 11,533,691 of record NC_022032.1, read on the forward strand.
ATTGACATGGGCGGTCCCAGCCTATGGAGAGTGGGGTCATGCCTGGGCTGGTGGTCCTGGTTTCTTTAAGAAAGCAGGTTGAGCAAGCCATAGGGAATAAGTCAGTAAGCAGCTCCCCTCCATGGCCTCTGCATCAGCTCCTGCCTCCAGGTTCCTGCCCTGCTTGAGTTCCTGTTCTGAGTTCCCTCAGTGATGGACTGTGATGTGGAAGTGTAGGCCAAATAAACCCTGTCCTCCCCAACTTGCTTTTTTGTCATGGTGCCATAGTGACTATAGCTAAGATGCCACCTAAACACATCTTACATCCATAGTAACTGGGTCATGATGGTGTCCCAGACGAATGCAGGAGTAAGGCATTACTCAGTGTCATCCAGCGAGTGTCTGTGGTGGTTCTGTTACTTGCTACTTGCTTCTTGCTTTGGTGAAACGGATTATCAGTTAGTTATCAGACCACAAGCAGGATGTGGTCACTGGGCAATAGAGGATTCATATTATGGCTCAAAGAGTCTGAGGGGTCTAGAAGCATAGCCCGAGGCTCAGGGTCTGCTCAGCTTCCCTGGCTTTCTTTTGGGCTCTGTGTCCTGTCCTCATTGTCTTCAGGAAAGTTTCTGTCAACCTGCTCCTTCCCATTAGTTCTATGAAGAATCCATTGGTGGTGTTCCTCCATTTGCCACTAGGGGTCAGCACATCTCAGGGAGTAAAATACACTGGACCTGGACACCTGTTCTTTCATCACTAAATTAGGGTGGGAAGGGGCAAGAGATCATGAAGAAAATTGCTACCTCTTAAAACACTGCCCACTCCAGGGTACCTGAGCGGCTCCGTGCCCCAAAATCCTTCCAGCATGTACGTACCAGGGAACAGCCTGCAAAAACTCCGTCATTTTGGCTACTGAAATAATTTATGCTCAAGACCATAGGCAAAAATGAGGATGGTTGTGTAACCACCTCACAGAAGGATGTATAAGGAAGCAAGCTTCCTTTCTTTATAAAGTTAGTCCTGTATTCTCAAGAGCAGAGCGTCAGTGACTTTACCCTCTGCTGGAGATGCCACTGAATGCGACCTTTCACTGCGCTTCTGCTGGCCACCTAGTAATTAGGTTTTTATTGACTGCCATTAATGGGATTTGTCTCTTAGAGTAAAAGAAGGCACACAGAAGGAATGTGTGCTGGGTTAAAGAAAGTTTTCTGCTGCCTCTGAGAACAGACTCTTTTGGAACATCCTGGGACCTTTCCTGTACTGAGATCAGCTGAGACACAGCTCATACCCGACAATGGTACCAGGACACACAAGCGGGAGAACCGAGTAGTTCTTTTGATTTGTTCCCTACAATAAATGTCTTGTGAAGGGAAAAGGAGGTGGGTGAGGAAAGGAGGGGAGGAGGGAGCACTCCAAAGGTGTCTGTCTGTTGGGGTTGGGATAATGGGATGTCGCCTCCCAGGAGACGGGATTTCAAAGCTTCGGGCCTGCACCCCACTCCCTACCCCTCACCCAACACAGAGTTTGCTCACTGCCCTCTGTAGTGAAGCTGAATAACGTTTTGGCCTGCACCCCAATTCCCCCCCTGTCACCCAACACAGAGTTTGCCCACTGCCCTCTGTACAGAGCTGAATAACGTTCTTTGGCTAGAAGGCATCATTCCAATCTCTGCCCTGTAGCCTGTTGGAGCTCCCTCTTCCTCATTCTTGAAGGACATGCGGCAACATTCAGGGCATACCCAGGTAATCCGGTATGGTCTTCATGTCCCAGGATCCTTTGCATATGATGCTGACAAAGACTTTCTCCCCCGGTAACATTGTATATTTCATGGAAGAGGACAGGGTGTCTTTGGGAACTGTATTTTAGCTATGGCAGTGAAGAGCGGAGACTCTGATTTATATCTAGACTTGGAACCTAGCAGAAGAGAAATCACCTGAGCAGAGACTGTGCCAGCACCTCCCTTTCTCTGCCAAACAGGGCATGCTCAGAGCATTGCAAAGCCCCACGCTGAGCAGGAGTGAGAGGCCTGGCTCCCACATTCTCAGACTGGGGGAAAGATGACCTCAGCATGCAAGTCTCAGGGGGTCAAAGGTATGGCAGGTGTTGCCCGTCCCCCGGCTGTACTGGATTTCAGCATCATCTTCCAGCGATGCCATGCTCTTTAGGAGAGTTAACAGAATTAGCCAATCATTTAGTTAAAAGCATGCCAAAAGACCTGCAGGGAGATCAGCCCTGCAGGGGTGAGGACCAGCATTCAGAGCTCCAGAAACCATGCAGAAGTTGATTTGGGCCGTGTGCCCAACACTGGGGGAAAGTAGAGATGGGTAGCCTCCTGGAGCTCGTTGACCAACAAGCCTAGAAGGATGGAGGAACTTCAGCTTCCGTGAGAAATCCTGTCTTGAAAAATAAGATGGAGGTAATGAAGGAAGGATGGAAGGAAGGAAGAAAGGAAGGAAGGAAGGAAGGAAGGAAGGAAGGAAGGAAGGAAGGAAGGAAGAAAGGAAGGAAGGAAGGAAGGAAGGAAGGAAGGAAGGAAGGAAGGAAGGAAGGCAGGAAGGCAGGCAGAGCTGACTCCATATCCACACAGCTGCTCGCACAAACAAGCATGCGCATACACCATAGAAACAAATAAATGCCACGTCAGAAGGCGCTTAAAATAATAAACATAGAGCAAGTAGGTTTTTACTTCAGAGCTGAAGGCAGAAGAAAGAGATGGATTAGATTAGAGGCTCTCAACCTGTGGGTCGCCATCCCTTTGGCAAACCTCTGTCTCCAAATATATTTACAGTACGATTCATAAGAGTAGCAAAATGACAGTTATGAAGGAGCAACAAAAATAATTTTATCGTTGGGGTCATCACAACATGAGGGTGGTGGCATATTAATCAGCCTCATGTATTGACATGAATAATACATGTGATACTCTGTATTAAAAGGTTGCAGCATTAGGAAGGTTGAGGACCACTGAATCAGGTGAAGAGGTGACTGATTTACAAGACAGCTCAGATTCTGAGTCTTTCGATCATTTTGGAGCCTCGGGTGTTTTGTGTGTGTGTGTGTGTGTGTGTGTGTGTGTGTAAAATGCCATCAATATGATCTTCCTTAGGAGTCCCAAAGTGAAACTAGAATCTGGGGTATTCAATCCCCATCCCTGCTTCTTGCAGTCAAGCTAGTCCTGTGATCTCTTCCCTACAGGAGAAGGGGCACTACCGCCTGGTTATTGGGAGTCAGTTCATGCTGTTTCCCTACAGGCTTTGCTCTGATGCTCTGTAGGAAGGGATTAAAATGAGCTACCATGGGAGAAAGTACAAAATGTTGCCTGTAAAACGAAGGGTTGAGACTGTAGCTCAGTGATGCAGTGCTCGCCCAGCATACACAAAACCGTGGGGGCCATGCCCAGTACCACCGCAATATTTTAAAGGAAGCTGATCACTGTCAACAGTTAGAGATCCCATACAACTCCCAAACCCCCGTTACAACAGTGCACAGGTGGGCTATCTCCCAGCCAGCAGTGTCTCAGTTCCCTGAGCACCCTGGAAGTCCTTCCTTTGCCCTGGCCAGGTCTCAGGCAATTCATGATGTTCTAGTGTTCTTGGTTCTCCTGAGACCATAACTCCTGCTGGCTGCCAGCCCTCTTCACTGAAGGGGAAGTTTGTGTTGTATTGTCTTACACTGATGCTGCAGGGATGTCACTTGCCACACTTAATTGAGTCCCTAATACCCTTTATATTTAAGTCCCATCATGAGCTGACCTACAACAGAGAGAAGATGCTCCAATTGAAGCTGAGGTGGTCCTGCGGACAGTTGTCCGTGATGAGTGAATCGGTCACATAAGCATCTCCCAGCACTGATTTTTCTTGTCCCCTCTGAAACCCTGGGCAGTTTCCCTTGCTTTTAGCTGTGCTGTCGACTTCTGAAGACCATGTCCACCACTTATCTCACTAATGAGTCATGCCATCCTCCACTCTGTGTCCTCTAACGTGCGTGATTCAGAGGAGGATGGAGAAGTCACCTTGAGCAAACCGAGCCAGTGGGTGCCTACGGAACCTGAGATTCTGTTATTCTAATGAATGGCCGGGCAATCCTGTTGTGCCCTTGCCTGGGTCCACTTGGGCTGGCAAAGCTGTAAATCCCTCATTTGCTTTTGCAAGGAATTATGTAATCATAATTTATTTTTTTATAATAAATATCCACTCCACACATAACAACGTGTAGGGTACCGCTCTGGTTCTTCGCCTCCCTGAACACCCTGTAAGTTCTCCTGTCAGTGTGAAGCCCCAGGATGATCTTGCAGGAGCCACTTTACAAGGCAATTAGACTCACACACGGAGTTGAAACTGTAAAACACACAAAGCTGGGGAAGGGATGGCAGCGCCAGGAGCAACCGTGGGCGAGCTCGCACACACAGACAGTGACAAGCACGCCACATGCACGTCTGTGGGTCACATGCACGCCTGCAGGACAGCAACTGTGAATTCTTGAGATTAGAGAATGGGTTCCAATTTTAGAGAGTGAAGAGATGTGAAGTCAAGGCAAACGGTCGTGCCTCTTAGAATCGGTGCTAAAAGCCAAGCCGTTCCGTTTTTCTGCTTCTCGTGCTTCTTTCTCAACTTGAAGCATTTTCTCCAGGGACTGATTGTACCCCTGATTGGATGGTGAGGTTAATTGACTTTGGTTTTTGGGGAGTGAATTATGTGCCCCATTCTGCTCTATCCAGATTTCTGCCTGAGTCATTGAGACAACGCTCACCTAAGAACTAGCTGGAGATTCTCCATCCTGAGAATCTGTCACTTTTCAGCCAAGACACTTATCAGCTCCCTCAGAAGCCCCTGTGTTATATTGCTCTCTAGATACTTCTCTGGCATTGCGGGGCCTTCTGGGAGCTACCGAAGTGTCCTGCTGGGATGCCATGAGATGCTCGTTACTTTAGTAATGTGCTGAGCCCGGTACACGATGATTGCCCTCAGAAAGTCGATGGAGTGCTTTGCCGCGATAAGCCACATGGGTCAGTGATGCCCGGAGTTCTCCAGTGAGAGAGGATGCCTGGCTCCAAGGAGACCGAATTGCACTGTGCTTCAACACTGCTGGAGAAGGGGAAGCTGGAGTGGCAATTCCCACTAATTTTATCAGGAATTTTTCTCACCACTGGAAAGGGAAGACAACATAAATAAACATGGGAAGAATTTAAATCACTTACATAGCTCCCCAAATATTTTCCATATAGAAACATTTCGGTTTCCAGGGTTTTTTTTTTCCCCAATTGTTTTATTGTTCTAAAGTTCACAGATAACATTTATTTATTGAAACCATTTTTAACTGAGCAGTTCAGTGATGCAAAAATATTTATAATGTGGTGTAACCATCATCACCATCCACCTTGTAACGTTTTTTATCTGATAAACTGACGTCCAAAACCTATTAATAATAGCACCTTCATTTCCCTTTCCCTTTATCCCTGGCAAACATCATTCCACTGTCCAGTTTAATTGCCTTTTCCAAAAGAAATATTTAATTTAGAGAATGGTATAGCTGAACATTTTTATAGATGCTTAGAATTTGGGGGATTGCCATAATCATTGTTCATCTAATTAAGATGCAGTGTGATATTTTAACTTATGCACCGATCTAATCAGGGTGATGAGCAGCTCCCTGTCCTTATCATTTATTTATCTCTGGAAACTTGCAAGAGGAACCACTTCCGTCTAGCTTTAGCTTCAGAACTCAGGAGGCTGCATATTCAAGGATGACCAGACAATTAGTCTGCCTTCAAATTTCTATAACATGACTGAAGCACTCATCTGATTAAGACAGGCTAATCTCAAATAATTTTTCCATTCATTAACTTAAAGTCAACTCAGTAGGAATCTCAGTTGCATCTTCAAAATCTCCTCTGCCATAAAAGGTCATGTCGTGACATCCCATCATAATCACCATCTTGCTCACACCCAAGGGGCAAAGACTATGTAGGACTCTAAATAAGAAGCAAAATTTGGGGTCCATGTTAGAGTTCTATCTGCCATATAGAGTAAAACATCTATATCCACCGAGCAATTTGAGATCTCTGCAAGGTAAATATCAGAAGGCGTGTCAGGAAAGGACAACCAAAATAAACCCAGCAGCTCAAAGCAAGAAAAAAGCTCAGAGAACAATAAGCAAAATACCAAAGGTACAACTCATAACTGGATGTCATACAATATGCTACAAACACGCCTACTCCCATGGGGAACAGCAATCAATGTGTGTGGTGGTAGTTAGCATAGATACTGAAACAACCATGATAAATGAGAAAACTCAAAAGTTCATTCTCTCTCTCTCTCCTTCCTGTCCCATGTGCTCATGTACGTGTGTGTGTGTGTGTGTTTGAGACAGGGTATCAGGTAGCCCAGGCTGGCCTTGGACTCCCTTTCCTCCCTCCTCTACTTCTGAGTATGAACTCTGAAAGAATGGCTTATCCTTTTATACTTTTAACTTTGAATTTAATTTGCATTTCTATTTTTCCATGAAGTAGCTTAAGGTTTTATAGAGGTTAATATAATTCATTTAACAATCATCCTATTTAGGAGCTGGTGGGATGGTGTGGTTAATGTGCATACCATGTAAGCATGAAGACCTGGGTTTGGATAAGTTACCCATAAGAGCTGGGCGTGGCAGTTTGTCCCAGCACTGAGGTGACTGAGACAGACTGATTCCTAGAGATCATTGGCTTTGCCAGCTTAGCCAATTGGAGAGCTATGGGTTCAGTGATAGACTTTATCTAAGAAAAAAAAAAATATGGCATAAAGTGATTGGGAAAGACTGGGGAAGACACCTGATATCAGCTCTGACCTTCACACGCACATGCACATATGTGAACATGCATCCTCATGTCTAAAAGCATGTACCATATAATACACACGTGGTGTTTACATTTTTATTATTATTGTATGTGGCCATTAGTTTTGTGTTGGGGGAGGACAACTTTGAAGACTCTGCTCTCTCCTTTCCCTTCTACAGTGGTTCTAGCGATCAAAATCTGGTCAGGGGTTTTGCAGCAAGGGCCTTACCCAACGATTGATGTGGTCTCACACACTTTAAAAATTTTTTTAAAAAGTAACTTTCTAGATAGTGTTTTTAAATTTTTCTTAGTGTTGTTTATGCCATCCTGATGGTTTTGGTTTCTCTGTGTTCTTTCAGCTGAAAATGCTTTATAATTTCACATTTGATTTTTTAGTTGGTGTTTCTATTCTTGTGAAGAGACACAATGACCACAGCAACTCTTTAAAGGAAAACATTTAATTAAGGCTGGCTTCAGAGGTTTAGTCCATTGTCAATGTTGGAGAAAAGATGGTGGCAGACAGACATGTTGCTGGAGAGGTAGCTGGGAGTTCTGCACCCAAATCGGCAGGTATATAAAGTGGCACTGGGCCTGGCTTACCTGTGTGAAACATCAAAGCCCACACACCCAGTGACCCACTTCCTCCAACAAGGCTGCACCTAGTCCAGCAAGGTCACATCTCCTAATTTTGTCACTCCCTGTGAGCCCATGGGGACATTTTCGTTCAAACCACCACACCTTCTTTGACCCATTTGCTGTTCCTAAGCTTGTTGTTTGGTTCCCACCATTAAAACGTCTACCAATCGCTAAGGGTGAGTTTCGATCTGAGTCCATGCTGGCTAGAAAGTATATCTGCATGGGCCTGAATATTTCCAAGCTGTCAACTATCTTACAGCCCAGGATGTGACCTACTTTCCTAAATCCTTTGTGTCCATGTAAAAACTGCATTTTCCTGTTGTTAAACGAAGTGTTTTATAGATGGGAATTATGATTAATTGGTTAATAGTGACTTTCAACCTTTGATACGCTTGCTGACTTTCTCTCAACTTGTTCTAGCATTTGCTGTGAGACAATCGGCCAGCTGCTAAGTGTAGTTTGTGATTGGTTGGCTTGCTCTGGGATTCCTAAGAATCGGACATGTGGTGCGAAGCTCTGCCACGCATTGTTTTCTTATATGGGTATTGTCAATACAGCTTTTTTCATTCGTTTTAGAATCCCATTTTATCTTTTAAATCCTGGCCTATTTGTGTTATAATACAGAAGACACACAAGTAGCACCCACTTAAGAGTCTTTTTTAAAATCCAGTTTTAAGTTTGTACAGATTAGATCATACACAGTTAGTAGGCTAACTGATACGATTGGATTTCAGTCTGTTATCTTGTAGGACCTCCTTCTCTGAGGTGTCACTTGAGTTCAGTCCTCAGCATCAACCAGGGTGATGACCCCCAGGTCTGTAATCACAGCTCCTCAGAGAAGAACCTGGGGGAATCATAGAATGTACGGTCATCCTCGGTCTCATCTTATACCCAGCTGACTTGGGTTAGTTGAGATGCTATCTCCAAACCATTGTTAAATTTCATATTCCATGCCCTTCTAAGAAGCACGAGGTAAGCTCATGCCCCACTGAACTTCCCACCTCCCTGTTACTTCCTCAGTGCTTATTTCAGTTCCTAGGTGCCATGCTAACACGATGCTGGCCTGGAGCCTTCTTCTACTACTTTATAATAACACGTGAGAGCAGTGGGCTGGTGCTTTGCTACAGAGGTCAGTGTAGTTGTTCTATATTCTTATAAGGCAGCATTGGTAATCTTTTACTGTGCCTAATCTATGAATTAATCTTCATCACGGTATAGACATATACAGAAGAAGAACTATGAGTAAAGTTTAGTACAATCCCAGGCTTCAGCATCCCCTGGGGGCCGGGCAGTGCATCTTCCAAGGACAAGGGAGGACAGCGGCCTGTGTGGTTTGGATGTCCAGTCTCTTCCTTGCTAGCTTTTTCCTGTTCGTCTTTGTTTCATTTTGGATTAACTCAGGGTTTTGTGTGTGTGTGTGTGTGTGTGTGTGTGTGTGTGTGTTTTGTTTTAATTTTGTTTATTTTTTATTGTTCGTTTCTCAACTATAAACCTTTGTCTGGGTGTTTTGTGGCATAATATATTTTATAGAGTCTACACTATGGAGTACATACCTCAGATTTATTGTTGCTAGGCTAGGGCAATCTACTGCTTCATGTCCGGTGTAAAAGTTAGAAAACTTTATTTCTATTATCATATAGTTTACTTATATATAAATTATAAGCTCTATAATATACTCCTTTTACTTAAACATTGAATTGTTTTATAAAGTGTCTAATAAGAAAAAAAATCACATATTTGCCATGTAAGTATATTTTAATTTCTTTGTATAGATTCCACCCTGTATTATTTTCTTGCTGCTAAGATGATTTCCTTTCAAACTTTCGTACTATAGGCTTACTGGTGAAGTCTTCCAGTTTTTATGTATTTGAAAACATTTGTATTTTATCCATTTTTTTTTCCCAGAGTGAATCTTGCATGCTGCGATTGGCATCCTGTTTAATGTCTGGATGGTATTTCAAACCACAACCCCAAACATTCAAATCCAGTGCTTATGCGATATTTAATCTATGGTTACTCCCATGGTTTAGTTTTTCTTTCGACTACTGTAGTTTGCATCCATACAAGTTCAATTTGAGTATGGTTTTTGAAGTGCTCTTATCTATACCCACCTTTTTGAATATTTGAAATATTTCAAAAACAGTTGTAATAACTGTTATGGCGTTGATCTGCAGACTCAGTGAGGGAGATAGCTGGTGCAGATGCATTATGGGATGGAGCCCTTAGGGACATGAGGTCTGGTTGGTACTTGTTGGTCCGTGGGGGATGTGGGATTTTAAGGTTTATGACCTAATCTGATTTTTAGTCTTTTTTTTTGCTTCCTGATCCACTAAGATGAAGACACCACATGTCAAGCTACCACCCCCACAGTTTCTATGCCCCACCATGACCGAGTCAATACCTCTGAGACTGTGAGCCAAAATGAAACTCTCCTCTTCTACCTCTGTCGTGTTTGTTGTCACAGCGATAAGAAGAGTGCCTGTGCCAATGTACTTGCTGTTAACACTAACACCTCTCAGTCTTGAGTCAGTTCTGACTCATAGAGGATCATGTTTTCCTTATACTTTGAATATCTGGTAATGGAGCATTAGATGCCAGGCATTGGGTGACTGGATGTTGAGTGGTTTGGTTTCTCTATCTTGGGCTTTTCTCTGGAGGCAATTGAGTTATTGAGAAACAGGTCGAAGCTCTCGAGTATAGATTTGTGAAGTGGATCTGTCTGGAGACATGTTTGGTCTGGGGGGTGATTATTTCCCACTACCGAGTAATGGTCCCTACAGATATTCTTTCTACTATGCCCCAAATTTGAGTTTTTCCCCAATTGGAAGAAGGGGGCTATATTCTTGACTTCTGATAAACAATGGCTGCTATTATCTAATATAATCCTTTCAAAGTTCCCCCTGCAGCACTGTGTGGCCTATCTTCATACGCTTGACATGAAGACTCAGCTGATACAAGAGAACCCCTCCACGTCTCCAGGCTTCACTCTGTGCCCCCATCTCTTCTCTGGCTCTCTTTTCTGGAAGCTCTAGCTGCCTGGTCTTTTTGACTCTTACCTCCATCCCCTTGCCCCAGGGAGTCCACCAGCCTCTGCCTGGGTTTCCATTTCAGGACAAAAGCGAGTCTCACTTCATTTGGTTCTCATCTTGCCTGGCTCTCTGTTATTCGTGGCCTGAAAATCAACTCATTAAGGTCTCATGTAGTTTGCCGTGTGTGTGTGTGTGTGTGTGTGTGTGTGTTAGCATCAGGCAAAGGAAAAAATATCTTCTTGGTGCTCCAACCTGGGCAGATGCGGACTTCTTCAAGCAACATATCCTTGTGTGAACTTCAGATGCCTGCACAGTTTCTGACTGACAGACAAATGAGACACTGGAAGGCTGAAGGTGGGAGCCCACAGCTAGCCTGTCTCTGTCTTTGTGGACTCTGGAGGAGGGCACACAGTCCTCGTGTATTACAAAAGAGATTCTAATAGAATCTTTCCAGCATAGAGCATTGCTTGAGGGTAATTGTATTATAAGCACTGATGGGAATTATAATTGCAATTATGCCAATTTCGGTATTTACTGCCCAGGGTGGTGAGCACTTGAGCAATTAGAATTTATTAATGTGTAAGTGTAGCTACTTACACATACCTCTGCTTTAGAAACACTACTTCCTATGGTACTTACTTTTAAAATGTCCAATAAGACATATATTCTTACAGAAGGCTTTTTGTGTCTATTTTTCTGTGACAGAACAAAAAAGGGAAACGCGCCTCATGTCTGGTTTTACCCATCTACCAGATAACCAGGCCTCTGTGACGTCCCTAAAAAAGATTTCAGAGAATGTTTTCGGAAGAAACTCCCCAGGCCTGGCTCAGAACTCTGAAAGGATTCGCTCACATCCTATGTGGCAGCAAATAAGAGAGCTGACCCCGTGAGAAGAGAGTGACAATCAGGACAGGAACTTGGGCATCTACAAGGTTTCTTTATACTTTTGAAATTTATTTGGTTAATCATAGAACACTAATAGTTCACATGGATGTAGAACTAGATGGAGGTGGATTCGAATGTTTGCCTTATCGTCGCAGTAAAATGAACCACGGAAGTGCGCTGGCTTTCATCAAGTCCTTACGTTTCTCTTGCCCCAACCTTCCCGCCATCCTGGGTCCAGGTCTTCATGCTGGCCTGAGCTTCCCAGAGACCCTGTGGTGCTCATCAAGATGCTCACAGTGGAGGCTAATGGATCTCTCAGGTGTCAGTGGCCCATTTCTTCAGGCCTGGAGCCCCTGGCTCATCTACTAGAGAAGATAAAAAGATTTGTCAGTTGTCTTGTGGCTGCCTGTGGGGTTCAGGTGGGAGGACAGTCATGCCTGGGAAGGAAATTGTCACCCTCTTATTGATGATTCTTTTGTGGTGCTCTTAGTTTCTTTAGCTTTGGCTGTTGCTGCTGCTTGAGAATGCCGCTTTCCCCACATCTTGTTTGCTCTTTAAGCTTCACAGTATGCATGATATATCTATCAATTATAACAAAACACATATGCAGTTGGTAAATACATACATTGAATTACAAATATGTCTAAAAGTCTAACATGCTATACTCGTGATTTGGTTTCGGAAGCTCATATGCAATGGCATATACCATGCAGTCTAAGAATGAGACAGGGCTGTATTTTTAAAAAATTTTTCCCTCTTGTGATCCCCTTTTGTCTGAGAAATTTTTTTATGTAACTCTGAGTATCTAAGTGTATAAAGTAGATATTCAAAGCAAAGGTTTATGGATAATGAAATACGCTTAGCATACTTCTAACTTTACCATTCATTAACAACGGGAACAAAAGAGCCTACTAATGAGACGGAGGCATGCACTTGTTTTTGCACAAAGAATTAAATTTTGGCTGAGCATTTGATGCTGCCGGAAGCAGAGCATTTTCAATATTTTTCAGAGTTGACTGATGTTTCAATTTTATAATCATACTCGCTGACGACGCTGCTTTGCATAAATCCATGGCACGAACGGCAGCTGTGTATTCCCAGCCACTTCAGAAATGGTTGGAAATTCTGCCCTAAATTTAAGCCTTGGACTTGTATTGCGACTCAAGTGAGCCCTTTAAACAGCCAATTTTTGAAGTCAAACATTCCAATAGAATGCATTCTCAAAATATACTAACGTGATACCCACCTGCTGAGGAATGAGGGTAAGAAAATATTAAATGTCTCGGTTTTCTGTAATTAAATCATTGTGTTTCTGTAAGAGCAGAAAACAAGCATTAAAGTACTGTAAAACAACAACAACAACAACTCTTCACAACATCACACGTGATATCCTAGAATCTGGGCTGAAGGATTCGGGCAGCACTGGTTGGCACCGGGTTGCATGAGATGATTTAGTGTAATGTGAGTAGCGGGTTGTGTGTTTAGAACCCCGACTGCAGGGAAGCTGTGTGCAGTAACTGCTGAGCCCAGCCAGAAGCACTCCAGATTCATTATGGGCTTGAGTTTGAACTTTTAGTTGTTGGCGTTCAGAAACCTTTTTGTTGCCAGAAAGTTCCCAATGCCCACATCCAGTCATGTGACTCAGTTTCAGGAGTTGGGTCAGGGGTCACCTAAGTTTACATAAGTGTGCACCTGTGAAAGTCATAAGATGGAGTTAACTGATGCTGTAATGGTTAAGATGTACCCATCCTTAAGTGAGAAGGCACTGTGTTCAGAGTCTCAAACTCCCACAAGGAGTTTTCGATACCAGAACAAATGGGAAGGCCAGGAGGAAGATATTGTTAGTAAGCACTATAAACTAACATTAATGCGTATGGATACAATCACTGTAAGAAAACAAAACAAAAATTCCCAGCCTGAACATCCCCATTCCCTTCCTCATCAAGGCCCTTGGGTACCATTTCTAGTAACGCTGTAAACACACAGAAACTCCCTTCAGGGAACCCTGATTGCTCTTCGAGCTGATGAGGGAGAGGGACTTGATTGGGGGAGGGGGAGGGAAATGGGAGGCGGTGGCGGGGAGGAGGCAGAAATCCTTAATAAATAAATAAATTTAAAAAAAATAAAAAAATAAAAGGAGAGAGTGAAAAAAATTTGTATCAATAAACCAAGATCCATACCAAAAAAAAAAAAAAAAATTCCCTATGTTTCTTCTCTGTACCTTATTCTCCTCACATCTACATAGATTTAAAGACGGTGGCTGTGTGGCAAGGAATTTTTCATATTTAACATAGATATTTACAGATAATAGTCACATTGGAGCTGACAGTAGAAAAACACACAGGGAAAATAATGTTTATGTCAGTCCACAGCATTTAAGGGTACAAAATACTGTGATATAGGTGTGACATTTGTTTTTTGGGGTTTTTTTTGTTTTTGTTTTTGTTTTTTTCTTTTACACAGGTTTCCCTGTGTAGCCCGGACTGCCCTAGCCCTAGAAGAGATTCACCTGCTTCTGCCTCCCTGAGAGCTCTGCCCTCTGCCGGTACCACCACCATACCCAGCTTGGCATTTATCTTTTGTTTTTTCTGTCTTGTTTTGTTTATTTGTCTTTTTGAGACTGAGTTTCTCTGTAGCTTTGGAGCCTGACCTGGAACTAACTCTTGTAGACCAGGCTGGCCAGGAAATCACAGAGATCTGTCTGTCTCTGCCTCCTGCTGGGATAAAAGGCATGTGCGCCCAACTGGCATTTATCTTTTTAAGAGAAAGTTTTACTGCAGTGAGGAGTTCTTTCTTGGTCTGTCTCCCCTCCTTGTTTGATGTTATCATTCATTATGTCTGCAGCTTTTTTGCCTTTACTTCAAATTTTAGTTTTTCCACTTCCCATGGCCCTGTCGTCGGCTTTCTTGGTTGTTGCTATGGTTACATTAGCTCTTCTAGAAAGCAACTAATCTTCTAAGCATAATTCCCAATGTTGAAACTTGCAAGAAACATTAGCATTTAGCTTCTCACCAGGTCTAGAATGAAGAGAGGTGGCAAGCAGGTTGGTGTTTCTGCCACACTGTAGTATGGGAGATGATCAACGAGAAGAGTTGATCCCCCCCAAACTCCCAAATTCAGTGGCCAAAACAGACTACTCCAAAGAACCAACACAGTGGGAACTTTCCTCAGAGCCTAGGAATGGACAGCTCTATAGGGCCACCACTCCAGGCGTAGAACAAACACATTGCTCTTGTCTTTAGATCAGGACAGATTTTAGAAGTCAAGAGGTTCTGATGCCTTTGTAGGTTCAGGAGGCAGTCCTGGCTGAGGCACATGCTGGGATGCTTAAGTCATTCTTTGACCTGAGCACACATGGAGAGAACAATCCCTGACGCCATGAATGTCACCCTGCTCTCCTTGTACTGGAGAAAAGGAAAAGAAGAAGAATTGAATCCTGGCCAGTCAATAATGCAGCCCACTGGTCTGTGCCAAAGACATTGAATCTGAGATTGATGTCTGTTCTCAAAGAGGATCTGTGTCTTCAGGAAATGCAATGGGCCCCGCACCCCACACAACATTTTTCTTTTAAGGCTGAGCTACCTTGAAGTCACCTTTCTGTACCAGTGACAACACCCCAAATTAGTCTTCATTCAGAAATTACCTCCGATGGAAGCATTTTCCTCCCTGGGAAAACGTTCAACCTATTTAACTGGAGAGGAGCCGTTGCCAAGAAGTTAGCCTGGAGGATGGCAGTAATTAAATGATGATAATATTTAGGCTCTTGCAGGTGTAACAAAGGAGGCTTTCTTTGTCTCGGGTGGGGACATCTTGCTGGTGTCTGGGAAAGGAAGCAAGCAGGGGTGGGGAAGCCCTTGTGAGGGTGTGAGAAAAGGGAAGAAGGGCAGGGAAAGGCAATTCCTGTGGGTGAAAGGAGAAAATGATGTCACCAGGGGTGACAGAGACTTAGTGCTCATCAGAGATGGGCCCTGTGGTGTTTCATCCCAAGACATTAGAAGAGGTGAGAGATGGAACAAAGCCATTCTCCTCGTTAAATGGTTTACTGTCTGTGGAGGATGGACAAGGAGGGGCGGAGGCTTTCAGAAGGGAGAGGCACCGAGTATTTGAGCAAGTCTCCCACTGGAAGCACAGTCTGGAGCAGCCTTCAGCTGTGGTCCCTTTTCACATTCTTGTCTTACTGAGAAGAAAGGCCTTGGAGATGGAAATTTAAGGCCTACTAACCAGCCTTGTCTTTCTAGCCATGCCTGTCTCTAAACAATCACCCACCCATTAGAAAGGAAAGCTGCTCCCCTGTCAGGCAGCTTGCCCACCAGCCTGCATACCCCCATGTGTATCAAGAAGGCGATGCCCACCCTGAGGGCCTGGATGTGTGCGCAGACCCCAGCTGTTTCATCGGTTGCTGTATGTATTGGTCTCAAAAGCCAGGTTGATGCAGAGTTCATAGTGATGGATCCATCCTGCAAATCTCATAAATAGCGACATTTGTGCCACTTCCTTCAGCTAAAGCCCTGTCCTCTGTTTGGCTCGACAAGAGGATAAGTAGAACGTGCCGCTTCCAGCTCAGGGCCAGGGTTCCAAGCCTGTGGGAAGAATCTGCATGCTTCCGTTATTCCTGCCTGAATGGGCAGAGTTCCATGCAGGCCCTAGTCCCAGATCAACCTCTCCACGCACTGCAGGACTTGAACTCCGGCAAAGGCAGTTTGAACCTTGGCGAGTCTCTGTGGAGTCAAAAGGCTGGGCTGCTGCCTACAGTACCTGTTAGGGTAGGAGACAGGATCATGCCATGAGCAGGAGAAAAGCAGAGAGAACTTAGACCATGGCATCTTCCCCTACTGAAGAAAAGCAAATTTGACATGGGCTGGCTTTCACATCTAGAGCGGTCTGCCTTTGAAGTGGAATAGGGAAGGAGTGGGTAACTCCTGAAGAAGGGCAAGGGGAGGGAATATGAGGTTGCTTTATCTTGCCCCCCACGGCTCTTATTTATTTATTTGTTTTTTTTTTCTACAGTCCCAGGCTCATTTTTATTTCCTAATACAGTCTCTGGAACACTGAAAGGAACTATTCCAAAGCTTAATTAAAACACAATTTACAAATAGTTAATATCTCTTGAAAAGCACCTCCAAGTTCAGAATGAGAAAAATATGTACATAATTTGTTTGTTTATTTAATTTTCAGGTTAAGACATAGTCACTGTAGAACACACACAAGGATCTTATGGAGCGATTTGCATCCTAATAACAACAAGGTTAAAAGATAAAAAGCGTTAGTCTTTTGGAGGATTTCAGCATTTAGTTGTAATTATTATACATCCTGCTTTTTCCCTCCTAGCAGTTATTTTGAGGGCGTGTTCCAAGGACATTGCACCATCTGCAAAATCTTGCCCTTTCCAAAAGCAGCTGAGTCACATTCCGCAGCGTGCATCACCTGTAAGCTGTCTGAGCATTTCCTGATGCTAGGTATTTAGATCAGCGTGGCTTCCTCTTTCCCATTCTAGACAAGAAAAGCTCCAGTGCTTGCAGTCTCTGTGCAAGTAGGGCTGCTAAATTCATTCTCAGGGTCTTCTGCAGCCTAGCAGGCAGAGTACCACCCTGGGCAGGCTGTAGCATCCATGGGGTGGCTGGGTATCTTTGTATGTGTTTGCAGTATCTGTCTATGGATGAGTATATGGTGTCTCTCTGTTTGTGCAGGTAGTGCCTGCGTGTTTGTGTGTCTCTGAGTGTTTGTGTGGGGTGCCTCTGTGTTTGTGTATGGTATCTGGGTATTTGTGTTGTCTGGGTATGTTTGTAGTGTCTATGTGTCCCTGTGTGTTGTTTCTTTATGTTTATGTATGGCATCTCTGTATTTGTGGTGTCTATGTTTGTCTGCATGGAGTCATATGGAGGTTCCCAAGGGGAGAAGGCACTACAACTTTGTCTCAGGGAGTCCCTTGTATTTTGGATTTCTGGTTTCTGATCGTCTAGATCCTAGAACCAATCTTCCCAGTGGCTGTGATCACCCACAGGCGAGCAGTGGGTCCCTATCATGAGAGGGCTGGCTTGCCAACAGCTCCTGGAGCTATAGGGGGGATGTAGACATAGGGAGGCCGAAGATTCTGTCATTTCCTCAAATTCCTAGGGGGGAGCTTCCTTAGTTCTTTGAAGAAGAGTAAATGTTCATTTTTCTCTCTCTCCTCCTGGCTTCCCCAGGAACATCTAAGTGAAAGACGGTAAGAGTTCCCCATGGTCCTGTGGAGAAAGACCCCAGGAACACAAAGGAAGGACTAGCCATGGATCCAGGAACAGGAAGTCAGAGGCACAGGTGGCATCTACCCCCTGGTTAACTTCAAGTTGGCCACGATCACTGAGTCAAGTGAAGATAACACACTGGCCTGGCTTCATGCACCCTCATCGCGCGCCTTTCTAATTAGTGTTCAGAGTCTGAGACTCTGACTGTTGACAGGCAATGGGACGTCTCTATGGCTGGGAAGTGCCATCTCTAAGTGACAGGGACGGACCGACAATGGAGTTTGCATGTTCCCATGTTAGTTGAGTCAGGTTCCTCACAGTTTGAAGTTAGGGCAGTAGGGCTCAGGGCAGGGTCTGAATGTGGCATAGGCACCCAGGGGCCACCTGGTACCCATTTGTGACCTCCTCCACCTTCTTGTTGTACCCCTGTGAGCTTGGTGCTGTTGCTTGTGTGCTGCCTTCCCTCTGACCAGCTCTAACAAAGCCAGCGATTTGGACAGGCCACACATAGGCATGACGTCACCTCTCCTCAGTCCCTTTAAACTGTACATCAATTCTCTGAGCTTTGTGCCAATGTCAGCAGAAACCCAGTCTTTATATGGAGTCTTCCATGTGTTCATGACTGCTTCTTTTGCGTGCATGTGTGTGTGTACATGTTTGTGTGTATGTGTGTGTAAGCCAAGTGTGACATCAAACGTCTTCCTCAACCACACAATATTCTGTTTTATGAGCATATTTGTTTGGAAGGCCATCCTACTACAGGGTGACCTCATTATAATTAATTATAACTTCAATGATTCCATTTCCAAATAAGGCACATTCTGCAATACAGAGGACTGAGCTTCAGTCTATGAAATTTAAATGAATATAGTTGGGCAATAAATGACTCCCTTGCTGATCATAGAGGGCATCCCTATATTTGTATTTAAATATGGAATTTTGAATAAGAAATTTAAATAGGAAATTTTAAATAGGAAAGATCTAAAGAGCCAGCTATTAGGAACTCAGGCTCCATATTCCAGGGGGTAAATAATAACTCCCTTGTGCATAGATGATGCTTCTATGGACCTGTGATGACAGAAAGAGAGAGCCTGGGCCTGGCATGGGCTTTTGAAACCTCAAAGCCTACCCCTAGTGACATACTTCCCCCAACAAGGCCACACCTCTTAATCCTTCTCCAATAATGTCACTCCCTGATGACAAAGCATCCAGACATCAGAGCCTCTGGGGGTGCTATTCTCATTTAAACCACCACGACTGTTGAAAAGTTTCCCCCACCTCCATGATGCACGGATATTCACTATTTGGAGTGAGAATCCATGGGGTTTATTATAGGACTCTGTGACCAATCCCTCTTACCTCGCTGGGGATGATACTGTCATACAAAAAGGGACTATGAAGGGCTAAGATAGCGAGGTAAAAGGAAAGAAGTTGGGGACCTTGGGCAGAAGTGTAAATAGGAACCCTTGATCTTTTCACTCACCAAACAAATCAAGTCAAAATGCTTGGGTGGGGGTGTGGCTCAGTGATGGAGTACTTGCCTAACCTGTGCAAGGCCCCAGGCTTTATTCCTCACTGTCCAAACTGTACAATATATATCTCACCTCTCTGTCTTCTTAATACACACCTCTTCTCTCCTTCCAGCTGGCTGCTTTCCTACATCTCCTCCCCACCTCAAAGTTTTCCCTATGTGTTTGGAGGGAGGAGGAAGGCGGTTTTACCTGTATATTGTCGGGGTGGTGGGCGAGGGAAGTTTCACCTGAGCGTGATTTGGGGAGGAGGTGACATTATTAGGTATAGTAGCATTGCCTCATGGAACTTTCATCACTGCCCTGGAACCAGCATTCTCAGGACCCCGCCCATCCGAAACTGGAGGTAGCAGGACAAGGAGTCAGACCAGTGCAGCCGCACCCTAGCCTAGTCCCCCAGGAAGATGTGGGAGGAAGGACCCGAGTACAAAGGGCTCTGTGCACATCTGGGAGCTGGAAGGATGCTGGCTAGAGGCTTGAGGAGTGGAAGGAGGGCGAGGCAGCTGTGACTCACGCTGAAAGAATTGGGGTGTTGGAGCTTATACATTGTCAAGGGTTGGGAAACAAACTTGGATGACCTCAGATTTAGCTAATGGGAACACTGGTTTCCTTTATGAAGTGCAGCCAAATTTATTTAATTTCTATTTCAGCATTGCCAGGCAATATTCTTCAGTTCTTGTGGTAAAGGCCCACCCCACTTCTTTTGGTCACCTTTGGAGTTTCCCAGCTGCCCCTTTAAAAAGCTTTATCCAGTGGCAATGTCTTAATTCAGCAAGTCACCTGGATGTTTATATCACTCATAAACATGTTTTCCACCTTCTTTCAGAGAAATAAAGGAAAATAAGGGACCGTCATGCTTGCAGCACTGGCTTATTGTCCCGTGTTTCTAGCACTGTGGTATATATATGTTCCGCTCCCTGACAATCGGTCCCTAGGTTTACCTATCCACCAACCATTCTGCCAAGCCTAGTGATGCTATTCATTAGTTGCGCGGCAGGAGGAACTCACTAACAGCACAAAAGTCTTTGTTAGCACTCCTGGCTGCCTTGCATCATAATTATGGTTTTATACAGCCTCCGAATTCTTTTTGTTCCCCTTAGGCGACAGTGCAGAAAGCAAACGTTTCTTTCATTTTTATGTGCTTCAGTGTTAAAACATATATAGACCCTGCGAGCTGAAAATTATTAGCGAGTAAAGAACAGTTTATTATCTAACCTAGTTATTGTGACCGTATTTCATATCACAATAGGACAGTTGCGCCATGCCTCTTCCACGGAGGCTGTAGAAGGGACACATCTCCGTAGTTTGAGAAATGGGAGGCCGTGAGGCTTCCTGGCTGGCTGCCATTTTCCCTCTCCTGCTCCCATCAACCCCCACCCTGATGAATATTCAGCCTGCATCCTTCAACCAGGAGTTTGAATAGGATGCTTCCTGTTTTTCAGACTAAAGACTGACTGTTGTCCTGGGTGAAAGGGATTGTTTATGGGAATTTGCAGCTGGGAATTCCTGTGTATTATTGTTTTGTTTGTTTGTTTGTTTGTTTGTTTTTAATTATGACCCCAGTCCTGAAGACAACATATATTTCACAGTTTCAAATAATGTCTTGTCTATGTGTCCAGGTTGGTTATTGCTATCTGTATCGCAGGAATTTAAAGTCTGTCTACCTCTCCTATTTCACTGTAGCAACTCAAAGACAGACTTATTCATTTCTTTTTTCAGGGTATCTACCACAATGGTGAGATCAAACAAATGCTCAGTCACATTTGTTGGATGGTTAGACATTTCTAACAGTAGCATCTAGAGAGAGGCAATCTTAACCATCCATCACTAACCTTCAGCTAAGAAAAGGGTAAGGCGACATAAAGCCTCTTTGTTCTTTGTGTGCTTTTTCTTTTTCTTTTTTGGCAAAGCTTTGATTACACCAGCATATTACAGGGATTTGGGGTTTTTGTTTGTTTGTTTGTTTTGTTTGTTGTTGTTCCAACAGTGGGCTTTCCTGTGCTATCCCCAGGGTTTCTTACAGGTGGACTTGCCTGTGGCCACTCCGCAGATGCTGCTTGCACAGTTTGCTGTGCGGCCCGCAGATCGCTAGGAGAAGGTGTGAGGCACACTTTTCCTAGTTGTTACAGGACGGACTGGACCATTACAGAACGTTGACAATTGAGCGGTGGTTTTGTTGTTTTACAGACCATGTATGGGTGAAAGCTTGTTTGAAAGTGAACGCTGAGTGTTTAAGACATGTCACTGTTTTGTGGATGATTTAGACTTCTCGGGAGGAAACGTCTCAAGGCCTTTCAGAGCTGAAAGAAGATCATGGGACTTAGCTGAACTGTTCTGATGGTGTTTACCTTTGTCATGGGTTGGGGGGAGCTATAAACACCTCGGTATTTCCTTAGCAGCCAGTTCTTTTAAAAAGTTCAAACGCACATTGCAAACTTCACTTCGTGAATCCTTAAACTAAGCCCGGGAAAGAGATACAATTAGCATTTACCAGCACACTTTAGAGGCTTCCTGCCAACCAAGGAATAAATCCCCACAGCTGCCCGCGCCCTCACCCCCACCCTGTCTCAAGCCCCGCCTTCCAGTTACAAAGAATGATTACAGGTTTTAGCTTCCCGTGAAATCTCTTGCCTCCAGGCCTTGAGTACACAGTTCTTGCTAACACAAACACTTCTCCAGTGTCCATCCGTCCCTCCCCACTCCTGGCCCTCCTCTGTATACAGGAACGCTAACCTCCTGTCTTAGTAACGGCTTCCTGATTCCTCCTCTGTTGGGTCCCTGCTGCTGCTTTTCCAGAGAAACTAAGAATTCCCAGCACAAACATTTTCAGCATAGCTGCTGCTTTTCTGGTTATTTTAGAGATGAATTGGAAAAGTGTGAGTTTGAGGCTGTCCCCTTGGGTGCTCATCTGTGTTTCTCTGTTTAGATATTTGAATTGGTATGCTGTCAGAAGTAGCTGCCAAAACAGCTTAGGAGATGCCAGGAAGAGCTTGGCCAACTTCTTGACTCGTAGCTTAGTCTACTTCTGTTAGACTACCTTAACCCTCCACCCTGAACTATTTTTTTTTGTGACACACCTATTAGTAGATTGGTCATACTAGATTCATTATAAGAAATGACTGGAAATTCACATGACTTTTCTTATTATGACCAACACTCTTTTTTACATACTATCACTTAAAGTAAGGGCTATGGAGAAGCTGAGAAGGCTTTCAGCTAAGATAAGTTGTTTTAATTGCATTAAATTAATTTATTATACTTAATAATGTTTAAAGCAGTAGAGAGTCAAGGGACTAGATGCAGAGGACCATTCCCACTGTCAGCATGAAAATAACACCCCAGAAGTTCCGTGTTCCTATCTCTATGGTGGGAGGCAGCAGTATTAGCAACCACTTCATGGGGTGACTGGGAAGCAGGTGGAATTTATTAACTGTTTTTGTGTTGCTGTCACCAAATATCAGACAGAAACAATTCACAAAGAGGATATATTTATTTTGACTCCCTGTTTCAGAGGCTTTTGTCTGCTGTGGCTGGATCCATTGATTTTGAGCCTAAGGCCTGGCAGAATATCTAGGCAGCAGGACCGTGTAGAACAGGTCTGTTTAACTCATAGTAGCCAGAAAGCACAGAAAGACAGATTTCCAGAGGGGCTAGGGAAAAGATCTATCTGTTGCAGAATATTTGTTTAACTACGCAGGGATATGTTTCATTTGTTTAATTGTGTAAAGATGTGTTGTTGTTTGCCTTGCCTGCCTAAGGCACCTGATTGGTCTAATGAAAAGCTGAATGGCCTTTAGCGAGGGAGGAGGTATAGGTGAAATTTCTGGGCAGGGAGAGTAAGTAGGAGGAGGAATTTAGGATTAAGCAAGAAAGAAAAGGAGACCACAGGGAGATACCAGGGGCCAGACAGACAGGCAGGGAGGAAGTAAGAAAGTAGGACTTACAGAATGAAAGGAAGGTAAAAAAAGCCCCAAGGCAGAATGTAGATGAACAGAAACAGGATAAATTAAGTTAAAAGAGCTAGCAGAACAAGCCTAAGCTAAGGCTGAACTTTCATGATTAATAACAAATCTCTGTGTCTTTATTTGGGAGCTGGTTGGCAGCCCAAAGAAAAATCCCAACATTTATCCTCCAAGGACATTCTCCCAGGGACCCACTTTCCCCAACTAGGACTTATTTCTTTCCTATTATCACCTCCCAATAATGTCATTATTTGTGTGCATGAATTCAAAGGGTTTATTCATTCATTAGGTCCAAGCCCCTATAATGTAGTAGCCTCTAGAAACACCCTCACAGACACACCTAGAGCTACATTTTACTAATCTCTTAGGTGTTTTTTTTTTGTTTTGTTATGTTGATACTTAAGATTCACCACCACAAGGTATTAAATTAATCTTTGTGTGTGTATGTGTGTGTGTTCATAGTATTACATAGGCCTCAAAGTAAGAGCTTTTGCAAAGGTTAGCTATTTCTTTATTGTAGACACTAGAGGTGACCAATCTCCACTTGTGCATTGGTCAAATTAACCACTAGTGGGTGTCTCAGAAGTGACAGCAGTTACATGACAGTGAACTAATTTCACTGTTTTCTTTCCTGCATTGTTAGAAAGATAGACTGAACCTCAAAAGTCTCACCCACGGCTTCCTGATGGTAGGGGTACAGCTTCTTCAAAGTTTGAAGCCCAGTGGTCCATAGCTCAGTGTGGATTAGAGTCCCCATCCTTCGCCTTCTGTTTGTTCCTCACTGTGATGGGAATGGTCACCTCCTCCCCTCAGGCTGCGAACTTGCATCCTTAGGTCCCCAAGCCCATCCCAGGAATGTTTTGTTGGATGGAGCATGCAATTACCAAACAGCCTTTTCAAAGCAAACAGGTGAGAAAATAGCTACAGAATTCTAAATTTTAAATTGACTTTTATTTCATGATGAAAGTGTAAGACGGGAAGAACCACACTTTTTTAATAAGTCACTGAAACAACTGGTATAGCCGTGGGCTTTTACACAATGCACAGCTCCTATTTTAAGTGTTTGTTTGAGTCCTTGATGTCATGTCTTCTTTATGGGTTGCTGCTAGCAAAACTGAGTCTACTAAGTAGCATTATTTGGGTCCTAGTGACCAAAGCCATGGTAGGCAAACTTCTAACGACTCTTCTGCATATGACAAAGTAGAGAAGCTCTCATAGATACAGCTTTGTTATCTCCCACCTCCTTAAGAATATGCACAAGTCACAAATAAATGAACGCTGCCCCCTCAACTTTGTTGTGCAGGGGAGTGGCACACTGGAGACTGAGCCCAGGTTCTCACCCATATGAGAATGCACACTGTAAATGAGTTATAACACCAGCTCAATTTTATCTTGTTTATTTTTGACAATAGCCTACCAAAAGTATCGTTGGATCCCAAATGGGAAACTGTTTAGAAATCTCCTCAGTGACCTTCCCACCACACACACACCAGCTTAGAGGCTCCATTCCCTAGCAATCATCTTGGTCTCTTGGCATTTCATCTACCATCCCAGTGAACCTTGCTCTGGGAGTGAAAACAGTCTTGGTTCTCTAGAGCTGTAGATTTGGATTACTGGTTAAGAACAGAGGACCAATGCTTTGGCAGGATCCTAGTACCCATCTGGGGTGGCCAACAACCACCTGTAACTCCAGCTTCAGGGGCATCCAACAACTCTGGTCTCTATGGCACCTGTGTTCATACATAGTTGCACACACATGTAATTAAAACAAATCTCCTTTACAAATTCTGGATTCTCCTTTTTCATATACCATTTATTTTAAAGAACTAGGAAAGAAAGAAAGTTGGTTGGCAGCTGACCCCACAGCTGCCTGAACTCTACGGTCCTGGGTCTCACTTCTCCATGCACCTCCTGAAGACCTTGAGTTTCCCTAGGTGGGATTTAAACATTTCAGAGCTGTACCAGTTCTTCATCTACTGTGGGAATAATGGAAAAAGTCTAAGTAGTTTATATTCCCCCAGGACAAAGAGACTCTGACCTTTAAAAATTCCATCCTGCTAGAACTATTAAAATCCATCCCATAAAAATATGTGACTTACACTCGGGAGGCAGAGGCAGGCGGATCTCTGTGAGTTCGAGACCAGCCTGGTCTACAGAGCTAGTGCCAGGACAGGCTCAAAAAACCAAAAAAAAAAAAAAAAAAAGAAATGTGACTTAGATAACATCATGTGCCTATTCAGATGGTAAACTGTAGGTATTATAATTAATAATGTGATAACTATTTCCTGGGCCACGCCCTCACTCCGTTACCCTGGAAACAATTATAATCACGTTCATAGAAAGAGATCCCTGAACTTCATGTTCTTGGAAGTTCCTAACGCTGCTCAGCAATCGCCTGTCCCCAGGAGGAATCCATTGAACCAGGCCTGATGAGTGGCAGTGGGGAACTTGACCTCTCTTACCAGTGACTTTCAAGTCTTCTTATTAAATATGGCCATTGTCAGAATATTTTTGTTGCAACAAATTTGGAAGCAGGGTGTTTAGTTTCGCAAATACGTAAAGGATGTAGTCAGTTTGTTCCTAGCTTAAGGCCTATTTGCAATGTATACAAACTTAACTAAGTTAATGAATTTTGAGAACTTGAAGAGAATCCATAATACTTAAATGGAAGATTTGAGTTAACTCGCAACTAAACCACTTCTTAGGAGTTTTTTTTTTTTTCACACATTGTAGGATAATCATATTGTTTGCTGGAGGTACAGAAACGGTAATGGAAACAGTTAACGTGAATGGACCGTTCCCAATCAGCCATCAGTAACATAAAGTCTGTGTTGCAGGGGTGGAATGGTGGTCAATGGAAATGATCTATAGAAAGAACTTTGAAAAATGCATGGGATATAAATGGATCTGAGAAAACCCGAGGTGGTATTATCACCACTAATAAATAGTAAACAGGCTTGAACTGATGACCAGTGTGAGAACATGTTACAGTCTCTTGGGTCTCACTTTTCTCCCTAGGTTCCTATTTTTTTTCCTCCCTCCGGTTCCTTCTTTCAAGGCAGTGCTGGGTACCAGTCTAACAAATCTGTGAGCGAGACCTAAAGTCAAAGTTCCCATTGCTACAAAGGCCACTTTTTCTGGAGTCATTTCTATTCTTTAAAACACTAATATTTAGAATGACTTAAGAATCAACAACATTTAGAGGACTGCTGGGACTCAAGAAAAATCTGAAGAAAATTAAACAAAGTGCTGGGTTTGGAGAGAGGGATCTATCGGCTTGGCCTGAGATCAGGTCTCCAGAACCCATGGAAAAGCCAGATCCGCTAGATGCAATAGATGCAGTAGATGCACTAGATGTATTAGATGTACTAGATGCACTAGATGCACTAGATGTACTAGATGCAGTAGTGTGAGCGCCTGTGATGTCAGAGGGTCACACAGCAGCTTCATGTGGCTCTATAGATGCCCTGTCTCAAACAAGGTGTAT
>NC_022032.1:11560444-11602944 GCF_000317375.1 Microtus ochrogaster
CCTACCTCATCACACACCTCCACATCTGCGCATACACATGTGTGCTTCCTACCTCATCACACACCTCCACATCTGTGCATATACATGTGTGCTCCCCGCCCATCACACACCTCCACATCTGTGCATACACATGTGTACTCCCTGCCCATCACACACCTTCACATCTGTGCATACACATGTGTGCTTCTTGACCCCATCACACACAAACAAGAAAAAGAAAAACATATTGTTGACAAAATGGGCATGCGAAAATACAAATTAATATACACTAGACAATGGAAAGTGTCTAGATGTTTGCATTCTGCAAACACAGGACCACTCATTTCCTGAGCAACTGTTTCTAAGGGCAAAGATGAGTCCCCAGAATTGCACTTCTTCCCTTCCTCCTCTTGGGGTGAGAAACAGAGCTTTGCTCTGAATTCACTATTTCAGTTCAAACATTAGCCTCTCCTATGACCGTCACTCCAGAAGTGTCTTCTAGCACTTATTAGACTTCGTTTTGCTTTGACAAAAATATGTTTTGTCCCAAGCAAATCTCAAGTCAAAATTCAAACCCCAATATGAAATATAAGACAAGTCCTACAGTTTGACAAGTGACCAGTTCGAATGTAAAAATTTCCCCTCCCCCCCCAATAAAAAGTCTATGCAAATTTAGATCACAGCCCCTAGTTCAGATAGACAGGGTATACAAAAAGCACTGTGTGGGCCCCAACGTGTATGGGCTGAAAAGGGTTGCCCTAAAACAAAAGCACATACTTCAATTAATTCTACTTATCTTAAAACTTCAAATGCTGTTAGAGAAATGGATGGTGGAAGGCTTCCTGAAAAAGTTTCCCAAATATTTTGAAACTTTTAAAACTAGAATCTAAAATAGTATAGAGTTGAGATTAAGGGCGTTTGCCACCCGTGCCAGGCTAGTTTGGGAGCTTTAAGATATTTGTTTAGATAGGAGGGAAATGTACGACCCATTTGAGACTTTGAATTATTTGCTTTCTAAAGCACAGTCCAAATGAACTGGACTGGAAATCCATTAATTTATGGGGTTATAGTGAAAGTATTCGGCAACATGTTTGTACAGAGAGAAAATAAAAAAAATATCGTTTTGAATGTGGCTCCAAATTAAGGCTCATGTGATAAAAAGTGGTGAAGTGGCGTGCCCCCCGACTTAGTCTGATGCATAGTTGAGATTCACGCTGTGTTGCCAGCTAGTCTAGAGGTTATGACCATGCTTAGGGGGAGGAGGACGGGTCTGGTCCAGGCGCCTTGTTCCTAATCCAGTGGCTTTGACAAGCAACAAGCCGCGCTAATTTAAGCAGGATGTCCCTTTAGTTTGCCTCGGTGTGCATAACTCCGTGACAAAGTGAGCACAAATAGAGCAGACTGTACATGCAGGAGTCGCGTTTTACGGGGAAGACGAAGCATCCAACAAAGGCTTCGACTTTCTTTCACGCTGACCGCTTTTTGTATTTTTATAGAGGAGGAACTCCAGACTGGAGCAAACGGTGTAACACAATCTTGTATTGTCTTGGAGGAAATTAACCAGGGAATTGATTCACTCTTGACCGTGACATTCCAGGAATCTCTCAAGCGGGTCGAAGGGATGAGTGCCTTCTGAGGGTAATTTTAGCTACCAGATACGGGCTTCGCAGGAAGGAGATGCAGATGCTGTGTGCATGGCCCCCTTTGGTTACATGCCTCCTGTCTTCTCTGTGTGATGCATGATCTATACATTTCGGAAATTTAAGCGATTTCAGTGATATTTCAAGATCTTGCTCATCATGAGTGACAGCTGAGGAGAAAGCTCAGAAATTCGGTTGTGCAAAAGAATTAGACCATATGCCAGAGGATCTTGCTGTGTCCCAGGATGCACTTAGGAAGGCTGAATGTTCAGCTTACCTCTTATATGAAGAAAGATTTATCGTCCCACCACTGCCTGGCTATAAGTCAGGCACATCCAGTTTCAGTCAGCAAGGACATCATTACTGCACTTTGTTCTTTAGCCAAACTATCCTCCATCAGTGTAAGAAGAGAGCCATGAAATGGGCCCTGGAAGAAAGAAACATGAGGCAAAAGCTGGTAAATTAAGGTTTGGGTTAGCATACAAAGGAATGGATTTCACTGTGATGTTTTCATTTTTTATAAGATTTTTATTAAAAAGACCAGATAAATGGGTAAGGACATGTCATTCACTGTGATTCCATTATAAGAACGGGAGGAAAGTCTGTGTGTCAGGACTTTTATGCATACAAAGACAGTTCATTTCCAATGATAACTTATCAAAACACACTACACAAATAAAAGCTCATCCTCAGTGCCTAAGAAGGCTCATGGATCTTGCAGAAAATATAGTTTCTGTGTAATTATTTTGGGTAAAGCTAGCCAGTAGCTGGGAGCCCTCCCGGGCAGCAGGAAGCAGCCTGCCGCTCCATCTACAGAGCAGTGCCCAACGTGGTTAGCTTTACACCCGAAATAACAACACACAAATTGTATTCATTTAAACACTGCTTGGCCCATTATCTCTAGCCTCTTACTGGCTAATTCTCACATCTTGATTAACCCATTTTTAATAATCTGTGTAGCACCACGAGGTGGTGGCTTACCAGGAAGATTCTTAGCCTGCCTCAGTCTCAGAGAGGAGAGACATGGTGATTGCCTCACTTCCCTCTTCCTCCCAGCATTCTGTTCTGTCTACTCCACCCACCTAAGGGCTGGCCTATCAAATGGCCAGGGCAGTTTCTTTATTAACCAATGAAATCAACACAAAACAGAAGACCCTCCCACATCATATGTGAACATCTTCATTTTCTTTTCTTCTTTGCAATTCCATGAGTGGAAGACACATGCTTGCTACAGATCTCAACAGCCTCAGTATACAGTATTTCCAGTGCCTCTTGAGGGATTTTCAGTTCTTCACATAAAGGAAGTGCTTCATGGGTTCTCCTGGTGTATCAGAACCACCAGCACCACGGATCTTACCCTAGAGTTTGTTATGTAAAGTAGGATTATCTGGACATAAGTACTCTGATGCTGTGATCCTCTGTCTGACAGCCAAGACTAAATGACTAGTGGGAGGGTAGTGTATACAGTCAGGATACACTGGACAAATGGATAATTTGCCTCCCATGGGGTATGGAATAGAGTGGATGAGACTTCATCACATTACTCAGATCAACGTAGAGTTGTAGTTAAGAAAAACTTTACATCTGGAAATTTTTCATCTTATATTCTCAGATCAGGCTTGACAGTAGGTGACTGAAGCCATGGGTAACAAAGCCACGGAAAAGAGGATGGGAGACCCCAAACCACGGTATGACCAAGGGCAGCAGCAGATATACCAAAGGGAGTGATGCTCAAAGTTAGGAAGATCTGGCTACATCATCAGAAGAGCTGGGATACCCAAGCCATAGATGAAATTCTAGGAAACCCAGGCTTTTCTGGGAAAGAGAAAAGACAGAAGAGGACAATTTGCAATATTCAGTTGTCCAAGTTTAAATCCTGACTTGATCCTACTTAAAACCACAAAGGAAAGAGATAAGCAACTGAGAAGCTGAAACGCTAAATTAGTTTTCATTCTAGTCAAAGTGATAACATTGCATATTTAACACCCAAGTTAGACCTTTTAAGCCCGGTATATCATAACCACATTCTTAATCCCAGCTCTTCTGCTTGCGTTGTCCCTTTCTCTCTAGTGGCTTCAATCACTGCTCCCCACTTGCTGCCTTATTAATCAGAGTCCTCTGCTCCACCCCCAAATATCCATCTGTTCCTTTTCCGTGTGCCCCTTAGCTGTCACTAAATTCCTTTCCCCTTCTTCTCTACAAATCCCTTGAGTGTACGCATGCCCAGTGTCTACCTAGTCTGTTCCTGCATTCATGCTTAAAGTCATTATCATTTTTCTTTGATAATTAATTCTGCGGGAACTGAATATATAAAGTCTTCTCCCCCTCCACGCCGATGTTCCGATGCGCTCTTTATCTCTGTGATACGTCTTGACACCACCAAGCCTCCCACTCTCCTCTAGTCTCTCAGGTTTCAGCTGTGGGATCAGAGCTTTTGACAGGCTTGGCTCACTGACTGCAGCCACTGAATCTCCCTGCCATTCACGTACTGAACTTGGAAGATCGATTGAATTGTCTCTGTCTATTTTCAAAGATAAATGAACAAATTGCTATCACAAAGCCAAGATGGTGGCCTGGGCACACTGCCACCATGTTGGGGAGCTTGTGCAAAGTGAGGAAACACTAAATCTCTCCAGAGACTGTGATTTCTGGCAACAAACGGTCTGATTTGTGTGGCATGTATTTGCATAAATTAGTCTCCCTTTCCTTCTTACTTAGGTTTCTCAGAAGAAAAGCTACTTAGCCTTTGGGGAAATTAGAGTCAAAACTGAACCGTGGTGGCTATCAGAATGAGGGATTGTTGGCTGTCACGAAGCCTGGTAATGGCCTCATATCCAACTGCCTAGAAGAGGCTTATCCTGGTTGCTCCACAGAGGAACACGTCTTTCTACACTTTTGCAAAGGAAACACGTTTTGGGGGATGCTGATCACTCCATTAACTGAAGACCTCTGTTCTCTGACTAGGAAAGACCTTCACCTCTGGTGCTACAGACTATTTACCTTTCCCTTTTGTGCCTAAGTCTAACTTACAGGAAGATAGAAACAGGAGTTTGCTCCTGAAATGGTTTCTCGCGTTTCCTTGAAACACCACTGGTAGAGCATATGAATGCCAGGTACAGTATGGTACATGGGTCAGGGGAATCAAAGCCCTAAGGGAAATATTTCTTTGGTTAATACAAATACTTGTTTATGTTCATCTTGGAGGATTATGAAATGAGGCATTCTTCCTAGGCCCTTTCGTGGTTTATGCAAATATCCTCAACTCTAACTGGAGTGTTTACCTTTTGATAATGACCTCAAGTACTTGTTTAAGAATAAGGCATCGAAAGGAGGCTTTCTATTGTGCGAGATTCAATTGGTCCTCAGAACTACTACCTCTGATTTGCCTCTTTTTGATTTCTTCTTAAGAAACCATTGATAATCTAAGTACCACTACATAACAAACCTTCCCAAATAGCAGCAACCGAAAGCTGTAAAGATTTCTTCCTGAGTATATACCCACTGAGTAGTTCTTTGAAAATACATTGCACTGTCTTATGTCTCCAGAGTCATGAGGTAAGGGATGGCTGTAGCCTGGATGACTGGAATGGCTTTAGGGGCAGGGATGGCTGTAGGCTGACTGTCGGCTAGAACAATGAGATCATGGAAACACTTGTTCCACATGGCCAGTCAACTAGCCCAGGCTTGGTTTTCACTGTGGCTGGACAGGACTCGGAGGATATGAGCACCCGTGTGGCTGAGAGCTGTGCCAACACCATTTCTACCCTGTTCTCCTGGTGAAAGCAAATCGCAAGGCCAACCTAGGCTTGGGGGATGGAAAACTAGACACCATCTCCTCAGAGGTGTGTATATGAGAATGATCATAAGGCAGTAACGTTTCTAGATACAAAAAATAAAGATACGAAGGAAGAATAAATCAGAAATTGTTACTCAGTATGCTGCATACAGGAGCAGGTCTTACTTTTTTTAATTTACAACTATTTTCCAAATAGACTTATCCCAATGCTGTCCAGCAAAGGGAAAAATTGAGCATTGTGATTTACTATACTAATCTGTTACAAGAATTTTATTTACAGTGCTTTAGAAGAACTCGAAACTTGCATGTTAAACAGAGGGTCTTCATGATGGGGGAGGAGATGATGGCGGTATGGTACACTTTCTACACATAAGTACTGATGGAATTTCTTTACCCTTGAAATACCTCCTCCTCTACACAGTCACAGTTCAAGTTCACATGCACTTGGCCTGTTATCTGGGAGACGATGTGGAGGCCATCTGGTCTATTAGTTTTCAATAATTCTCAGATCCAGGAGACAAAAGGCTTCTGTGTGTGTACCCTACAGATTTTCCTTTGCTGAGAGTAAGGTGTAGACAGGGAAAAGCAAAGACTGTTGGGAGAGGAAGCCTTTGGAAATCTTCGTGACGGTTCTACCCCTTCTGTGTGAGGACAGCTCAAGGAGGGCAGAACTGCTTTTGCCCATTTTGTGAGAGGGCTTTGATCTACGACGTCACTGAAAGTAACTGTTGGTACAGCTTGGAAACATCTGGAGCCCAGTGCCTCAAAAAATAACCCAGTTACGATACGGGCAAAGGACTTGAATTGCCATTACTCCAAAGGAAAATATGCAAATTGATATTGCAAATGAAAAGGAAACACAAAGCAAAGCCTATGAGTGCCCATCAAGGTGGCTGCCATTTTTTTTTTTTTAAATCCAGAAAATAACAAGTATTGATAGGGATGTGGGGCAGTTGGAATTCCTGCATATCACTGGTAAGAACAGCTTCTCTGGTGCCTCAAAAACTTTGATTTAGAATTACAAGATGACCTTGTTTATGACTCCTGAACATAAAACCTAGAAGAGCTGAAAGGAGAAACCGTAAGCTCTACCACAGGGTGAACAAGCCATGCCACAAGCTCTTACCTCCAGAGATGAAGTTGCTTTGCTGTAATTTCCCGCCATAATGGATTGCATGCTCTGAAACCGTGAGAAGATAAGCTCTTCCTCCCTAAGTCACTCTGTCAGATACTTTGTCAGGGCAATATGAAAAAGATCTAACACTGAAAATTGGTAGCGAGAAGTGGAGTCGCTGCTATGATGAAATCATTCTTTCGATTCTTAGACCCTCAAAACTGTTCTGTGGGAGTTAAATAAAGAAACTTGGAGCTAGGGAATAGAAGAGACCTAGATAGGAGGCAGTGCACACTGCTTAATAGGCCATTCTGATGGGGATCCAGAAGACCAGCACACACTGTTAGATAAGACCAGCAATAAGACCATTATACTGCAGTTTTATTAAGAGAAAAAGATTCTGCTGGGATTGGACTAGAGGTTCTTCTTGTATCCTGGCAACGAAGCTGGCTATTTCTCCCCATGTTCTGAGAAGTTGAATGAGGATCAATTAAAAAGTAACATGGGAATTTATTTGGTGGGGAAAGGTTCAAGTTAGCATAACATTCAGACTGTGGCATGTTTGCTGTTTGCTGCTTTTTAGCCAGATTTATGGCGTGAGAAAGAACAAGCCAAAGTCGAGTACATAGATGTGAAAAACACTCATGGAGGAGCTGTCTTAGTTCCATTTCTGGTTGACCTGATAAAATATCCAATAAAGTTTTGACTCATGCTTCCGTGTTACCCTCCCCCATTGAGGGGAAGTTGAGGAGGCAGAAATTGAAGCAGTTAGGGTCACACGCACAGTCAAGAGCAGATAAAGAATGAACACACTTTTGCTTCTTAGCTATTGCTCTCCCCATTCATCCAGGGCCCGGCTCATGAAAGGGTTGTTGCCCACATTCATCGTGGGTCTTCCCAAATCTCCTCAATGAATGCAACCAAGACAATCCGCAAGAGTCATTCCCTCAGGTCCAAACTGACCTAGCCAGTGTCTTATTGAGACTCTCAACGACTAGATGATTCTAGATTGCATCCTGTTAACAGTTGCTAATGAATTATCAGAGAGACACAAGATCATTTAAAGCTATGGACAAAGCAGGTGTGTACAAGTGGCTATAAGTGTTAGAGTTAGAGATTAATCCCACTCAAAAGAAACCTCATATTTTGCCTAAGTGACTTGAAGGTAGGACCCAAACATGGAAGGTTCCCAGAGTTTAGATATGTCAAATTTGAGAGAATGGCCTCTAAAAGGAGGATGTTTGTCATTTAGGACATTTGCATCTGGGAAGGCACTCAGAGACTATATACCTATGGTACATCAGAACTAGGCTACCAGGCTCTATCTTGAGCTAGTAGCAGAACTTGACATCACCCTGTGGTGATAGTTTTGGCCACATACATAATGCAAGAATCATACTGCCAGGGAGCCTTGCACCAAGGTTCTAGAAAAACAAACAAACAAACAAACAAACAAATGGATAACTTCAGGAAATGTGCTGCAGGGTCAGATTCCTAGCAAGGAAACTGAGGGAAGCTCATGGGTACTATCAGACACTATAGGATGCTGGATATACCAGGAACATTGAACTTGTATTAAAGATAACTGTAGGCACCAAATGAAGCTGGTCCAAGAGAAAGGGCAGTTGCATTGTAAATGGTAGGATAATAGGAGCAGATCCTCCCCAAATTGTTCAAGTTCAGAGGATCCCACCAGAAGCCTTGGAAACTGGACATGCAGCTTCAGGATTTGACATTGTCTCAATGGGGTTTGGCCTTGCTTTAGCATCTCTGTGTATTTGTGGTCTTCTGTTTCTTTCTTTAGGAATGGGGATATTTGCTCTGTTGCTGTATATTGGAAGCATGTGACTTGCGCTTTGATTGTATAGGGTCTCACAGTTCAATTTGCTTTGAGGGTTGAGACTATTAAGATTTCCGAAGTTGGACTGAATTCAATTTTGAATTTCAAAACAGCTAGAGCCTATGGGGTCCAGGGCCAAAATGTTATGGTTTGAATATAAAATGGCAGGTTATGCATTTGATACTTGCTGCTGAGCCAGTGAAACAAATTTAGAAAGTTGTGGAACTTAGTGAGCAGAAGTGGGTCACTTGTGGTGGGCCTTGAAGATGGCATTTGCTTCGGTGTTGGCTCAAACTTTCTGCTTCTTAATCTTCCAAGGTGTGAACAGGCTGTACTGTGTGCTTCTGCTGCTACAGCACAGAATGAGCTGTTTTGCCACACCCTCCACTCTACGCTGTATGGTCTCTACCACGAAGAACTTCACTCTTTGAAACTGTGAGAAAACTACTCTTCCAAACCTGAAGAGATATTTGTGCTTTTATGTTCATAGTAGCGCCATGTACGATGGTCAAGAAATAGAAGCAGGTAACCATGCAGGGTGAGGAGATGAGCAAAAATACACACACACACACACACACACACACACACACATACACACAAACATACACATTCATATGCACACACACTCACACGTGCACACACATGAAATACACACTCACACACTCGCACACTCAAGCGCACGCACACACACACTCAGAGTGAGGATAACATTCAGCTTCACAGAAGGAAGTTCTGACATGTGCTATAACATGGTTAACTCTTAAAGACACTAAGTGAGACAGGACAGACACAAAGACACAGCCACTGTACAATCTCACTCTGAAGCTCATAGAACAGAGAAATTTTCAGGGTAAAGAAACCAAAGTGGTTTTCACGACTGGGGCTAGGGAAAAGGGATTTATTTGGTGCTTAATGAATAGACTCAGCAGCAGATGGTAAACTAAATTCCAAAGGAAGATGGTGCCGACCCCCCCCCCCCCAACATGAATGCAATGAATCCCAAACAACACCAGACACTCTTAATCTGGGAGGGAGCTCAACCCTTAACCATTTATGTGTGTGTTACCAAAAATCTAAAGTATATAAAGATAGGGATGATAACCACCCGCCAAACTCAAATGGTTTGTTTTTCACTTGAGAAATGTAGATTTTATTTGTCTTTTCTTTGTAAAATAAGACTTGCTTTCTTGAGAGCATCATCAGGTTCACAGGAAACCGGAGAGGAAGGTGCAGAGACATCTCAGACACCCTTGCCCCTCCCCCACACTGCCTCTCTCCCACCATAGTGACTGTCAGGTGACAAAGCCAGTGTACAGTGTCACCTGAAGGCCACAGCTGGCATCTGGCTCGCTCCTGGTGTTGGACATTCTTCCGGTTTAGAAGAATGGATCACGATTTTCCTCACAATACTTCACTGTTCTCAAATCTGCTGTGCTCTGCTGTTCATCTTCCCCTCCCCTGTAGCTTGGCAAACACGGACCATTTCACTGCCATCATTGTTTTACCTTTTCCAGAATGCCACGGAGTTGAATCCTACAGCAGATGGTCTCTTCAGATTTACTTAGTAATAGACATTTAATTTTCCTCCGTGCCTTTTCACAGCTTGATATCTCATTACTTTTAGTTCTTAATCATCTGGATGGACTACAGTTTCTTTGCCTATTCATTCACCGGAGGACAGAGTTTTTGCAATGAAGAATAGAGCTGTCACAACTTCCATGTGTAAGCTTTTGAGTGGTGGGTTTTCAACATTGTTGAGTCAAGGCCAAGAATTGTGAATTGTTTGCACGGGAAGAGTATCACACTGCTGCCTTCTGGAGGGGCTGGAGACTTCTTGCTCTGTCCAGTCGGAAATGAAGGCTCTTGTTGCTCCACACCCTTGCCAGTATTCTGTGTCATCTTTGTCCTGAGTTCTGTTCATTTAAACAGTTCTGAGATGTATCTTACAGTTGACTCACTTCCCTTGGTGCTCTATAGTGTGGGGCATCTTCCTGCGTCTTGCCATTGGTATTTCCTCTTTAGAGAGGTACCCGCTAAGGTCTTTGGCCCATTTTTAAAATTTAATCATGCTTTTTTTTTTTGTCCCACTGATTTTTTTCTATTGATTTTTAAAGACTTTTTATCTCATTGATTTCTGCTCCATTTTCATTTCTTTTCTTCTGCTACTTTAGATTCCATTTGCGCTTTCTGTTCAAGCTTTCCCAGGTGATCGACTTTGGAGCTCTCTTATTTTCTCGAATATGCATCTGCTCCTGTGGGTTTTCTAAGACGGGTTTCCCACATGTCGCACATGTGGCAGGTTATATTTTTATTAGTTCAGCATGTTTGGGGAGTTGTTTTCAGATGTCTTCTAGGAACTATTCTAGAAATGAGACGGCAAAGGTCTTGTCTGCTGGAAGTGTGTTCTCGATGCTTTCCGTTGGCTCAGAATTTTCAAAACGTGTTTTATGGCCCCAAATGCTGTCCTGGTGAATGATTTCAAGGAGCTCAGAAGATTAGACGTTCTGCTATTGTTGGATAAGGTGGACACAAATGTTGACTCTCTCCGGTTGATGCTATCCAGTGCGGTTATGGCTCAACTGTTAACGTGATTCTGCACGAACTCAAAGACTGAGAATCCAGATCCCTAGAAGCCAGATAAATGCCAGGTGGGCATGACTGTTTGTCTGTAATTCCAGCCTCAGACCCCTGGAGGAATCCCTGGCTAGCGGGGATAACTATCTCAGCAAGCTTTGGGTTTGACTGAGAGACCCTGCCTCAAGAAGAATGAGGTGGACAGGAAAGAAAAGGGACTTCCCAACATCAAAGTCAGGCTTCCACATGCATGTTCATGGGGCACCTAAGCACACGTGTGTCTATACACACACAAACATGGCATGTACACATATACACATAACACAAGACGAAAAGACATATATAGAGTGGGTGAAACATATATAACAATATGCCAACATTAACAAGAGAGAGAAGGAGCTTTAGACAGCACAAACTTCAAAACAAGAAATGTCATCAGGGATAGAAAGCATCATTACACAGTAATAATGGACTCGATTCTCCAGCAAACTGTAACAGTCATTAACACGTGTGCCAAGCAGCGAAATGCCAAAATAATGGGACAAAATTGATGGAACTATGAGAAGATGTCTTTGGCATCTCTTCCCTAAAAGGAGATCGATCAAGCAGGTTAAAAAAATAAATAAAAAGCAAAAAAGAGGCCAGGTAGTGGTGGCTTATGACTTTAATTTTAGCACTTGGAAAGCAGAGGCAGGCAGATCTCTGTGAGTTTGAGGCCAGGTTGGTTCTACAGAGCGAGTTCCAGGACAGGCTCCAAAGATGCACAGAGAAACCCTCTCTTGACATAAACAAACCAACAAGCAAAACAGACAAACCAGAGGACATTGAGAAGGAGACACCCAGAAAACGACATGGTGTTTCCAGCGCTGGACTCTCGATTCCCAGTGTCAGACTGACTTGTCCTCTTTCTAGTCTCAGGAACCCAGACAGAAGAGTTCCTCCCCTGCCAATAAACAGTCTCCTGCAACCTTGGCCATCACAGAGAGCTCATCATTCTCCTTGAGATTCAAAATCTAAGGCCTTGTGATGGTGGTGTACGCTGAGACAGAAGTCTCCCTGTAAGGAGTGTTCGTGTGAACTCCAGGGCCCAGTGAAGAGCACATTTGCACAGACTGACTGCTATTAGTATAGAATGTCTCCCATAATGTAGGACATTGTGCCTTTTCTGAAAAAAGGGGCGGGGGAGGAAAATGTATGCTAACAAAGGACCTTACAACATGGGAAAAAATGAATGCTAACATTTCTGCTTGACTGATAATCTCTGATGTCACCCTTGGGAATCCCTAGCTTTCAGAATGATTTATGCGTCCATGTTTGGGTTTCACTCCCATAACGGGTTATCTGGCAAACAGAGCGATGGGCAATGGAAAGAACATAGATGCCAAAAGCAGAATGAAGAGAGGGTGTCATGTTGTCAGGGGAGGGCAATTTTTTTCTGATTGTGGCGGTGAAGTTTTTACTCCAGCTAAGAAAGAACAGGGAGAGGCAGGAATTGAATCCTGATGGATAAATGGGAGAGAGCTGTTCAAGGCATAGACGTGTCACGTAGATGCACACAGGGACCTTAGCCACGTGGTACTCAAATACGAACGAGAACCAGATAAGGAATATGGCAGTCTCTTGTGTTCTTCTCAAATAGAAGTCCCCAGTGCCTGCCGCCTACTATAAAACAGACTCTGACTTCTTGGCAAGACAGCATCTCAGAAGTTTTCCAATAATGTCACTACAGTGTTCCTGTAATCCAAAAGAAATTTAAGACCAAGGATGTCCCAAGAAAAGTCAGAAACACCTCCCCTTCAGCTCACTCCAGGAGCCAAACACTGGCCTTCAAGAGTTTGGCAGCTGGGAAGAAAGGAAAAGAAAGAAGGGGAGGTCTTGAACCTAGACTTCAAATTAATACTGTGTAGCAAGAGCGCTGCCCTCTACCTGGGCTCTTGGATGCCCTGGGGGGTTTTGTTGTGTAGGTGAAAATCTGCCTCCTTCTCAACCGATGTGTGGCTATGGACGAGCTGATTGGGCTACTACCAAATGCACACTTCCGCATCCTTCGCAGAGATTCCCCAAACCCACCAGAAACCCTAGCTTCCCTTGCCTGGCACAGATATGTATCTATGACCGGCGTCGAGCTGTTCAGTCACAGTGAAGCATGTGGTTGCTTATGTCGCTGGATTTGCAGCATAAGAAAGAGTAGAAAATCTGACAGCACACGAACAGATCTTTAGTTTGTCTTTGACTAAGGGCCAGAGGAGTGCATGAGGTAATCTGAGCTGAAAGGAATCAAAAGTTTATGGTTATGCCAATAGAATTTTATATCTTTACCCGCAAAGATGTGACACACTTGGCAGACAGCTCTGTCTAGACTTGAACAACTTCACCTTGTTAACAACTTTCAAGCCCTGAGCTTTTCTAGACGTGGCTGGCTTTCACTCTGGTAAGAAATAAAAGCGACTTGAATGACCTACATCAGAGGGATGTGCTTTCTAATTCATTAATTAAAGTGAGTTCTTCAGGGAACCCTCCAATTCCTTGTGTGACCAGTGGCTGGGGCCTCTCTTTCAGGCTTCCCGTGCTACAATATTTGGGAACAAGGCTTTGGGACAGAAAACCTGAGTGTCTCTCGCAAAAAGTGTCATTACACGAGGCCGCAAACTGATAGTGGCTAAGCAGATTAAAACCAGGCTACAAAAGTCAACTGCTTCTGCTTTCTGCCCCCCTCTTAATTGACAGCCAGGGAGAAACATGCAACCCCATGTGTTCCTGATGCTGCCTTACATGCGTCTCTACAGGCTAACACCATGGCTTCTCACCTCTCTGTGCCTGCTCTCTGCAAAAGAGATCACATTTGATTTTATTCATTGTCGTTTTATCTTGAAGGAAAATTCACATGCATCTCTGTGAGATCTAGAAATGTCCCTTTTCAAGAGTCAATGAGAGAGTGAGAGGTGAATAGGGTTAAAAACAAGTGTTGTCTGTGAAAATTCAGTATTGCACACCCTTCGGGTTCTTATTTTGTTCTTAAAAATTAATGGGAGGGATTGGTAACTAGGTATGTATATTTGTGTGTATGTATGTATATGCATGGGTGTATGCTCAAGTATGCATGTGCTATGTATGCTTATATCTGTATTATATGTGTTCATATATGTGGATGTCTGCATTATATATGCTCATGTATGTGTGTATGTTTGTGTTTATGTATGTGTGTGATGTGTGTAGTGTGTGTAATGTGTATACATGGATGTTTGTTATATGTGCTCAGGTAGGTGTATATATTTGTGCTCATATATGTGTAATGTGTGTGCTCACAAATGTATGTTTGTGTGAGTGTTCAGATACGGGTGTGCCAAAGCACACCAGCAGCTGCCCTAGATGAAAATGAGAGTGTGAAAATGGCCTTTCATGTGTCTTTAAATCACTCTGGTTACTCAGGGTGTTCGGAGACATAAAATTAGTTTTGTTTTGGATTTTTTTGGTTGAACTCATTGTACCGTTGTTTTGTAAAACAAAAACTACTGGAATCGGCAGTTTCTTACAGATCAATCCAATTCATCCTGTCTGATGGCTGCTTGGGCTTCGTGGTTTCAGGAAATCTACAAGGGCCAGAACATTAGATGAAACCATCTCCTTTATATTAAATGAATCATCGAACAATAAAAAATACAATTCTGCAAACAAAAAAAAAATAGGAAGGGAAGTTTGTATGTCAATTTGAGCTAAATGAAGTAAGCAGGAAGCAGAGGCAACCGCACGCACAGTCTCCGTGACCGGAATTGGAAGGCAGAGTGACCACACACAGAAAGTCTCTGTGACTGGAAGTGGCAGGCGGAGGTGACTCCAGCTTCTCCAGCTCCCATTCTGGAAACACATCCCCCCAGTGTGTTGGCTGACGAGCTTACTCTCTGATCCCCCTCCCCCCCGATATGCACTGAATTCTCACCATCTCTGCTGGGGACAGGCTTGGGCAGGGGGGTGTGTGTGTTTTATACAAATGTGTGGCCACCAAAGCACATGACTTGCTCCTGTGTGGTCTTTTGGGTTGCAGATGAAACTGCTGAATGTATAAGCAGACAATGGCAAACCACTTCAAAAAGCAGAGCACGGGCCCACAGCCCGTGGTAGATTGCCCAGGAAACCCCAGAAAGGCACAGTAACCAGCCCCAGGGGGCATCTTACTGTCCACCACATTTCTCCACCCCGAACAATTTTGGAAACCAAACT
Source organism: Microtus ochrogaster (assembly GCF_000317375.1). Lineage (NCBI taxonomy): Eukaryota > Metazoa > Chordata > Mammalia > Rodentia > Cricetidae > Microtus > Microtus ochrogaster. The sequence continues at coordinate 11,575,606 of NC_022032.1, forward strand.
ATAACTTGGGAACAAGCAGCCCAGTGGGCCGGACTTGGCTACTGACTGATAGGTGACTTAGTTTCCGATCTCACTTCTGATTCGGCATCAACCAGAGAGAGCAAGCACTGCTCCCTGACCAATCCCACAAGAGAAGATGCTGTCTTGGTTTCTTTTTCTGTTGCTGTGATGAAGACCAGAGCAACTTAAGGGAAAAGGGGTTTAGGTTTTATAACAGTTCAAACACAGTCTGAGAGAGAACATCTCGGGAGCTTGGGGCAGTTGGTTGCCTTGCACCCCTGTGTAGACAGAGGCTGCTCTTTTGTTTCCCAGCTGCTCAGACAAGAAATAATCACACAGAAACTGTATCAATTGCAAGACTGTTTGGCCAATAGCTTAAGCATATTTCTAGCTAGCAATTTTTAAGCAATTCCTCTACATTTCTGAATTTTCGTAGAACCCTCCTAAAGTGTTATTGAATACATAAACAAAACATGAGCTTTACGGGATTTGTTTTAACGGAAGAGATGGGGTACACCTATCAAAACTGATGCCTGAAAACGAGAGACAGAATCTGAAGCATATGAGCAGTGGGGGGGCATTGTCCTGAGAGTAGGCAGAATCAGTTTCTGTGCAACAAGCAAAGCTTAGATATTATCACGGTCTATGGCCTTCTGAAAGGCCATAGTATGTAAACAAATGTTTAAAATGTTTGTAGTGTTAAAATTTCACTGAGGGACTGGGAAGATAGCTTGGTAGAGGACATGTTTGTTGCAAACACAGAACTAGAGTTCAAATCCCAGCACCACATAAAGCTTGGGGGATGTGGTGACCTACCTATAATCCCATCTCTTGGTAAGTGGAAACAAAAGACCACTAGGGCAAGCTAGCCAGACTAGCCAGAATCAGTGAGCTCTGGGCTCAGCAAGAAAACCCTTGTCTTGGTAAATAAGGTAAAGAAGACATTCTCATGTCCATTATCTGTGCCCCCCCCATGAACATCATACATATATGCACAGACTACACATGCCCACACAGAGATGCAAAAAAAGAATTTCACTGAGTGGGGAAAATGAGACTTGTCAGAGAGAAAAGGACGTCTAAGGAGGGATTTGGGGGTGAGTGGGAATTAAGAACCAGATACAGTGGAAGACGTGGACAGCGTTTTAGATGTGTTTACATGCAGGACAGAGCTCAGATACGAGAACAGTGGGCAATCAAGGCCAAGTCACAGATGTGGGTCACTGGGTTTGTAGCCCTACAACCGAAAACAAATGACCACTATTCTGGTTCCTAGAAGCCCACACCCTACCATGGCCCATTGCGTGCACACGCCTCAGAGGTGTGAATGACAAAGCACACAGTGTAGAGCTATGTCAGCATTTCACTCATGGTTCTAACCTACATAGTTATTGGTTATCGCTCCCATCGGCCCTAGCTCTCTGTCCTGACTTAGTATTTGTCATCGTCACCTTTTCAGGAAACTGCATCTTTTTCTCTTCTCATCTTGGGCCTGTCCTCATGAGACAGATGAAGACAGCACTTGTACTTGTGAGGGTGCTGTAATGGAACAGAGCTGACAGAATGTATGTGGTGTGTGTGCATGTGTGTGTATGTGTGTGTGTTTGTGTGTGTGTGTATGTAATGAGGGTGGGGTTTAATTGCAGGCTGTGGTCCATGTAACCCAACAATGGAAAGACCAGGAATCTAGCAGTTGTTCAGTCCATAAGACTGGATGTCTCAGCAGTCCCCAGTCTGGTGCTGGAATCCCATATGATTCCTAGAAAGCAGTTGGTCTGCAATCTACCCTGGGATCCCCAAAAAAGTAGGTTCCAATATCGGTGAAGGGATGCCTTGGAAACAGGACAAGTGAACTCATCTGCAGGACGGAGGGCAAGCATTCTACAACCAAAAGCTTTCTTCTTCTTTGATCATTTATATGGGTGCCACCAGAAGGTATGGCCCAGATCTGGGCTAATTCTTCCCACCTCAAACGACAGAGACAAGAGAACGCATGGGTTTTTGTTTTTCACCAATGTTGTCAAATTGACAACCAACCGTTGTAGCTCTTGTTACTCCCTGCTGCCCTTTCACCCCAGGTGGTGTGTCCTTGGCTCCTGGGCCCTTTGGGATTTCTGACTAGCCTGTGAGATTTTTCTTGACATTTCCTTTCTTATCTAATTGCCTCTCTATTCTCAGAACCACCCTTTATCAGCCGTGCCCAGGCTCTCTCAATGCAAGGCCTGTGTTTGTATTTTGTTTATCAACTCAGATTGGAGCAAGGTGGGTGGTTAGGGCCAAGGGAGAACGGAAGGCAACTGCTAGGCTCTCAAAAGCTCTTTTGGCTGCCACCATGGGACTGCCTGGCACACTTCTCGAGTGTATTTGCATGGCTTGCTATTTGTTATTAGATTAGACGGTAACACTGTGCTGGGACCCTTGTGCACAGAGCATGAGCTATCAGGGTCCAAACATAGCTGGGGCAAACCAGTTCTTACTGGTCGTGCTCTATTGTGGTGGTTCTCAACCTTCCTAATGCTGCAATACTTTTATACAGTTCCTCATTTTGCCATGGCCCCCAACCAAAACATTATTTTCGTTGCGACTTCATAACTGTAATTTTGCTACTGTTATGAACCGTAACTATCTGATATTTGACCCCGATGAAAGGGTCATTCGGTGTCAGGGTATCTGATATGTGATCCCTGTGAAAGGGTCATTTGACCCCCGACGAGGTCTTGACCCACAGGTTGAGAACTGCTCCTCTAAGGCTAATGCCAATCTTCTCCTATTTCAGGTATTGGTGTCTTTCCTAAGTTGAATATTCTCTGGTGTCAGAGAGACCTGATGCCTCCTCTGCCTTACTTGGCTAGCTTACTCTAGCACAGGATGAGTTGGGTCTATAGAGACCAGAAACAGTAGTGACTGTCCCCAGCTGCAGGAATCACTCCTTGCCTATTAACACCAAGCCTCGCGTGTGCTTTGTCACAGTCCTGGCTTACTTAATGTACCTCTGGTACCAAATGGCTTTAGGTGGGAGATTTCCTTTAGTCTGTACAACCCTCTGTTGCACACACCACTGTTACCCAGATTTTAGAAACATGGAAATGGAGGCTGTAAATAACTTAAACTCATACATCTAAAAAACTGGTAGAGCTGAGTTCACTATGTGACACTGGGCTCGAGTTCTTCATCGCTGCACCCCATGGCCTTTTTGTGTGTAAGCTGGTCTCTCCCATTGGCTTCTAAAATCTTGGAGATAGGGGCCGTGACTTCTGTATTTCATATATGAGAAAAGTGCCTAGAACATGGTAGATGCACAATAAAACTTGCTCAGTGGTAGGTGGATGGATAAATAACTGACTATATTCTATATAGGAGCCTGAGTAAGAACTAAAGTTTCCAGATATCAAGAAAATACAACTGTTGGCTGGAGAGTTGCCTTAGCTCCTCTTCCAGAGGATCTGGGTTTGATTCCTAGCACCCACATAGCAGCTCATAACTGCCTGCAGCACTAATCTCAGGACACCCAAAGCCTGTCAAGCCTCTGTAGGCACCAGGCATGCAGCACAGGGACATTCATGCAGCAAAATTCTCATGCACATAAAATAAGTAAATGATTTAAAGCAGAAAAATGAGAGAAAAGAAAGCTCAGTGAGTTGACTGAAGAAGACATTGGCTCAGAATCTGGAACTTGCCCCAGTTTTTTGAGGGGCGAGGATCTTTTCTTACACTTAGATGAGACCGATTTTCCTAACAATGTCTTTTTTTTTCATTGTTCTTGTTGAGTGTAAACACATGTACTAGCCACCTATACTGTGACTTTATTTTTAAAAAACAAAAAATTTTAAACAAATAAGATATACTTAAAAACATGTTACCATATATGGAGTGGTTCGTAGAAAGGAAATTTTTCCCCTTGAAAACATTACTTCTAGTAAGGAGTGAATCGTTAGATAGATTTCTAGGATGGGAGAACGGCCAGAAATCTGGGATAAAGATCATTGCTGCATACTTTTTAATATCGTTCGCTTCTCAATTTTGCTTCTTAAAATTACATGACCCCAGATATTCGGTTTGCTTGAGTGAGCCGGTTTTTCCGGAGAAAATGACTTCTAAACGATTTCTCTATTGAACCCCCCGAGTGATAGCAGCCACCTGGGTACTAGGTAAAGGGCTGAGATTGTTTAATTACCGTATTTGTTGGGTTTTTGTCTTAGAATGCTTGGATGTTTGTTAAAAAGCAAAAACAATTTCTTCAAAAATGTTTTCACTAATAGCTTCATGAGGCAAAGTACTGAAAGGCAAACTCTTGAGTGAACTCCCCAAATGAGAGAAAGCCAAGAAAAACAAGCTTCTATGGCCCTTCCCCCCTGAAGTTCTCCTTGAAGTAACGTTCATTCAGCGGTCTTCAGAATTTGATTGGTTGAGGTTAACAGGTTGCGGGGGAGGAATTTGCAGTTAACCTTTGGGTGAAAATTAAAGGCAAAGGGTGGGCACAGACTTTAAAATATCAGCAGCATAGAGTAGAGCCAGGAAGATGATTTTCCCACGCTTCACATTCCCTGCCCCCCAGGGAAGGGTTCTTAACCTTGGCTGCATATTAAAGTAACCTGGGTATGTGGGGTACAGTGTAGTGTCAGCGGGTACCCCAGATTCTGGTTTACTTTTACTGGTGAGTAACGGGAAGCATCTCAGAGGATTACAAAGCAGAGCCCAGCCTGAGAGTCACCATGGAGGAATTTCCAAGTAACCGGGAATGACCACTAAAGGGGTAACAAGAAGTGAAGCTGGCCTTCGTCTTTGCTGTTAAAAAGGAACCCCAGGATGAAATCAGGTGAAGCACGGTCCACACCCCCCAAGCTGGTTATCTCTGTATCATTGCTGCTAGTTTCCTCTAGACCGGAAGACGTGGGAGCACCTCGGAGGAATGGGTCAGAAAGACTGACTGACTCAGGGTAAACCTTAGGAACTGAACTCAGTCTGCTTTCCTGCAAGATCAAGTGTCTCATTTTCACAGTGAAACATGAGAAGTCTGACCCAGACAGAGTCCAGATGCAACAGAACAACTAACAGAAAAGGCTTGCCTGTTAGGAGAGCCGTGCAAAGCCTACAAGTCATACAAGACTTTTGATGCTAATTGGCATGTCTTCATAAGATTCTTGGCTCCTGGTAAGTCTTCAGTGATTAGAAAGTACCTGTATATGGGGCCTTTTCTTCCCCCATCTTATCTTAGCTTGTAGGGGTGGCTGCAAATGTGTTTGTAGCTGGTTGTAGCCTGCCTGTCGGGGATCAGACTTATCACACATTAGGCCTAGCTAGAGATTATAGGATCGACCAGCCATGTACACACGTCAGGTGGGGGCAACGCTGTGGGGAAGCAGGTACGGTCGGCTAAGAGTAAACACCGTGTCTCCTCTGGGAGCAGAATATACCGGAGACAGGAAGGTACAAATCCCAACCCCAGGGAAAGGCCCATGTGGAAAGGATGCTCGGAGAAACGGGGACTGTCAATCACCAACTGGGCCACTCTGAGCCTTCATATTCTCAGCTGTAAAATAGAAAGAATAATAGTTGATAATCCATTTCAAAGGACTATGTGAGGGTCTCGGGGGTGGGGGCTGCATCCGAAAATACTGCATGAGCTATAAAGTACCTCACACCTGAGAGAGACTGCCTCTGCCCGAACAGATCAACTGAAGCTCTTGGGAAGCCTTTCATAGGAAGGCAGCTTCTTCCCCTGAGCTGTCCTGGGGCCTCTTTTGACTGCTGAACTGGGATTTGACCTAGTACAGTTGGCAGGGTCCGAAAACACGTGACCAATCTGACCCCTGGCAAACTTTTAAAGGCTCCTGAGGCAGGTTGGGAAGAAGACCCGTGGTCTCATCCTTGCTGCCTTATTTTCATGTCACACATTTTGGTTTCTCATTTATCGTTAACATTTTATATATTGTTAAAAATAAGTTAACCATTACTTGACAACAGAATTTTTTTTTTTTTTTTTGGTTTTTCAAGGCAGGGTTTCTCTGTGGTTTTGGAGCCTGTCCTGGAACTAGCTCTTGTAGACCAGGCTGGTCTCGAACTCACAGAGATCCGCCTGCCTCTGCCTCCTGAGTGCTGGGATTAAAGGAGTGCGCCACCACCGCCCGGCAACAACAGGATTTTTAATTTCTGTGAAGTTTTATATTCTGGGATACATGCTATGCTTCTAATTTTGACTCGTAAACATTCCTGTAGTGATTAGGCTTAAAGTTAAATATAAGCACACACCTATAAATGCATATTTATAGAAATAAATGTATTGAGTTAAAGTACTTAAAATTTTCTAAGGCTTTTTGCATGTGGTTACTGAAGTTTCCAGTTAGAAGTGAATGTTTTTAACCATACCTTTATCAGAGGAAGGTGTGTTTCAGTATTTGTGATTAAAAAGCAAAAAAATGGTATTTGTAAGTTGTAATTGGTATTGAATTACTTTGGTTATTGATACACATGTGTATATGTATATATACACACACTGTACATATATGTGTGTCTGTATATACATATACACACAGGAATATCCCTCTCTATATATGCACACATTATATTGGAGAACCTCTCTAGACACACGCACACATATGCATATATACTGGAGTATCTCTCTTCGTATATGTGTGTACATATATTAGAGTACATCTCTCTCCGCGCGCGCACACACACACACACACACACACATGCGCGCACATGCACCTGGTTAATTCTCAGGCATCTCATGCTTTCTAGGCAACCACTCTGCCACTGACCTATATCTTCAGCCTTTGCACGCCTTTAATCCCAGCACTCGGGAGGCAGAGACAGGCGGATCTCTGAGTTCGAGGCCAGCCTGGTCTACAAAGGGAGTTCCAGGACTACAGAGAAGCTACAGAGAAACCCTGTCTCGAAAAACCAAAAAAAAAAAAAAAAAAAAAAAAAAAACTTTCTAGTTTGAAGCAGGCCCTTGATGAGCTGACCTGCCTGCCTTTGAACTCACTCACTGTGGCACAGCACAGGCTGACTGTGAGGTCTTGAGCCTCCCACCTCTGCTTCCTGAGTAGCGGAGATTACAGTTGGATAGCACCGGGCCCAGCTGAGGTGATAAATAACTATATGAATTTTGTTACTTCTCACCTTTATCCCATTTTCGTTTTCCCCGACCAGAGTACTTTAACATATCTGTCATGCCATTGTCTAGTCCAGGTGAGAATGTTTGGCCAAAAGGAATAGGAAGTGTGTCTCCCCCCGTCCTTAAAGGGCCTTTCATGCTTATAAAATTAGCCACAGGGCTGTGGCTGAGAATAGAAATGTGGCCAGGCTGTATTGGTGCATGGCTTTAATCCCACCACTTGGGAGGCAGAGGCTGGAGGATCTCTCTGAGTTTGAGTCCCAGCCTGGTCTACAGAGTGAATTCCAGGACAGCCAGGGCTACACAGAGAAACCCTGTCTAGAAAAAAAGACTTAAAAATGTTATTATGAAGTACCCATAATTCCTCTTGTTTTAGCATTGGATGATTTGAATTCCTTTCATTTTGGATTTGAACGAACTCAAGCTAGCTAGAACTCTAAAGGATGCCTTGATTACCCGACAAAGGTGAGGAGTGACACGAATCTGCTGTCGGTCCAACACCCCATAGTTCTCACAATGAATCTCTGCCGTCGGTCCATAGTTCTCACATGCCTTTGCCTATGCAGTATTTGGACTCTGATATAGAATTTGCTAATATGATATTAATAACTTATGCCCACTGAGCCATCTCATATCTATTCTTCATGAAGAAAAATAGAGAGAAAGAGAGAGCAGTCTTCTCTGGATTAAAATATGGCCTTCTGCCCTTCTGGTACTAGCTACTATTGCCTTCTGAGCATGCAAACAAGTGTGTGGGATTACTATCCCAGCAACCATAGAATTATGCCCGTCCCTGTTAGAGTCATAGAGTTGATAGGTTTGCCAGAATCTGCGTGTGGAATATTTATCCACATGCTTGTGCTGATAATGCTTCCTACCTCTTTGCATTACATGTTCTGAAGGCAATAGTAGCTAGCATCAAAAGAGCGAATGGTACATATATTAACCCAGAGGAGACTGCTCTCTCTCTCTCTTCACAAAGAACATCCATGAGAGGTGGCTCTGCAGGCATAAGTGCTCGTGGCACAAGCCTGGTGGTCTGGCTTCTGTTTGTCACAATCCATGGAAAGGTGGAAAGAGAGAGCTGACTGTACAGGATTCAACTTCTCTGATCTCCACAGATGTATTGTGGCACCCACACTCACATGCATGCACACATGCATACCCAAGAATAATATTTTTAATTTAAAACAATGTTCCCACTTCTCTTGGACTCTTAACGAGAACCAGGGGCTTGGTGGGAGCAGAGTACAGAGAGGCGACTAATACAGGGTTGTGTGTAGCCTGAATGGGGTCACAAGGTCACAAGGAATCCATGCTGACGTTGCAACTGATATTTAGGGTTTCTATGACTGTGAAGAGACACTATGTCCATGACAACTCTTATAAAGAAAACATTTAATTAGAGTGGCTAGCTTACAGTTTCAAAGGTGAAGCCCAAGGCCCACCCCTACAGTGCCACACTTCCTCCAACAAGGTCACACCTACTTTAATAAGACCACACTTCCCAAGCCGGGCGGTGGTGGCGCACGCCTTTAATCCCAGCACTTGGGAGGCAGAGGCAGGCGGATCTCTGGGAGTTCGAGACCAGCCTGGTCTACAAGAGCTAGTTCCAGGGCAGGCACCAAAACTACAGAGAAACCCTGTCTCGAAAAACCAAAAAAAAAAAAAAAAAAAAAGACCACACTTCCTAATAATGCCATACCTTTGGGATTTTGGGGGCCAATTACATTCAAACTACCATAGATACCCTTTTCAGGGACTATGTGTTTTCTTCTAGAAGCTTTGCTTCACCCTAAATATTATTTCTGTGACTGAGAGAAGGAACGGTTGGTCCCTCGATGTGGGGTTTTCCTTGGAAAACCAAAAGCAAAGATTGTCCCTGGCATCATCAGTTAAGGCTTTGTATCAGAACCAGCTTGATAGTAAAACACACCCCGGGAAACACGAACGATGCATGAATTCTTACAGAGTGAATTTGCATTTTAATAAAATTACAAAGCTTAAAACAAAATTGATGAGTAAGATATGAACATGGCATATTTAATTTTACCTTAACATTGATTCCAAACACAAACATACTCTCAATCCCAAAGGCAGGTCAGGGTGGAGAAAAGGCACCTGGAGAAAGTGTCTGGAAGCAAAACAGGCAAAAATCAAGACTGGCTAAGGCAAATGGAGTTGTGTAAAATTAAAGTGCTTGACAACAATGTCTTAGAATGGAGTATTCTCATAGGTTAACTATTATAGGTCACAGCTTAACTCTTGTCTAGTTTGCTAAAGATAAATCTGACGTCTCTCTCTAAATCATTTGAATAAGGTCTAACTCTTCTGTGAGCTTATTGGTCCTTTGACTTCAGTATTGTGGGGCTTTATAGACCATCTCGGGCAGTTGGGTAGTACTGGTACACGCTTTTATTCCCAGCACTGTCTGTGAATTCGAGGCCAGCTATGGTCTACATAGCAAGATCCAGGACAGACCCTAAAGCTAAACAGAGAAACCCTGTCTCAAAAACAATCAAACAGAATAACAACAACAAAAGAACAGCTCTGGAATAAAAACTTGTTGTCCTCAACTTCAAGAGAAGTGTGATGACTAAGTCACATTGTATGTCACATGTAAGATGCTGAAAATTTCCTGCCCTCATTAAAAAAATTAGTAGCATATATATAACATATGTTATATATATGCTACTAATATATATTATATATTATTATATATATTATATTGTTATATAATATATATATATATATATTCTGCTACGTATTCAGAACATGCATCATTTTATTTAGCCATCACAAGTACTCAATGGTTAGCTTCAATTATTCTTTTTTCTTTTTTATAACTGAGTAATTAAGGCTCAGAGATGGCAATTCAATAACCCAAGTATGTTTTACAAGGCTATAAGTTCACACAAATAAGCAACACCCAGTCCTCTGTTCTCCACATATCTTAGCAAACTCAGTCATGGCTCTGATTCCATGCCTAGAAATGCCAATGTCAGGAGACAATCACGACTCATCCTGTGTTTCTAGATGAGGCTATGACTTTTTCTAAGTCACTGGGTATCTCTAAAAGTAACATTTAAATTACTCCAGATGTTCTCTCTTTAATACTACCACTTCTCAGTTCCGTCAGTCATGGTTGTTTTTAAACTCTGCTTTCTACACACTTGGTCTTGCTCCCCAGAGAACGGTACACGTGTTGGAAGGCTTTCCATGAAGGCCTTAGAATCAAGAAGTGATAACATATTTGATTGAGATTTCAGGAGATTTTGTCGTTATTGTTGTTTAACCTCAAGCACAAGGGAGAAGGAAACACAGAAATCAATTACAGTTTAGCATGAAATCATGGTAAATGGATACAGTGATGGCGTGAGCCTGCAGGCACAGAAGAAAGGCCGCATTGTGACTCTGTTCTTCCTGGGGTCGCTATCAGACTACGGCACAGAGAGAAAGTGTTGTCCAAGTGCCCCTTTGACCAACATGAATACAAAAGAGCCTGTTTTGTTCAGGAATGTGAGAGAGGGCTGAACTTGGCTTCTCACCTGAGAATCGTCTTGTGCTACGGAAGACTGACAAACAACTGTAGACAATAGACCCGGTTAATTTGGGCGGTCTCTCTGATCCCAGGATCTCAGTCACCAGCCCTGATGGCCTGGCAGAGCATCTTTTCCCCCAAGAATCACTGCCCAGTTTTGTTTACTTGCTACAAACTGAAACTAGGAAGCTTCCAGCTTCCTCAGGAAATCTCTAGAAATTTCATTTCCCCTAAAGAAAAAAAAGCAAGTCCAGAGACTTGGTATCAAAACTTATGTTTAAGCAGTACATACCTGTAATCCCAGTACCTAGGAAGCTGAACCACAAATGAGTCAGAGGAAGCCTGGACTACAAACATAGACCCTGTGTCAAAACCACAAAATAAGCATTATATTGTTCAATTATAAGGAGTTGATTTTTTGTTTTGTTTTGTTTTGTTTTTTGAGACAGAGTTTCTCTGTATAGCTTTGGAGCCTGTCCTGGAACTCTTTCTGTAGACCAGGCTGACCTTGAACTCACAGAGGTCTGCCGCCTCTACCTGCCAGGTGCTGGGATCAAAGGTGTGTGCATCCAACACCCAGCTAAAGAATTGATCTTAACTGAAATTTTGAACTCAATCTTGTAAACATAAAAAAGAAAAAAGGAGTTGAGTAGGAGCACTGAAACAAGGCACCAGAGCCCTGGACTCTGGGACATAAGAAAGACAAAACATTAACCTCTGATGTCTCCATTTTTTTCCTGTTGCGTTTGACATTTTTCAATGAGATAAACAGAAGCAAATGTCACCCTTTAGGAATTACTAGAGATGAATGTAGCAGCCATAAGACGTGGGTGCTGATGGGAATACAAGCGACTTTGTGTCTTCCGTTATCTGTCATATTATCAGAGATGGCGTCGCAGATACATAATCCAACAGCCATAGTTGAGCCGCTCCAAGGGAAGGAGATGTCCTAGAGGAATAGAGGCCTGCAGGAAACGGCCACGCCGGTCTAATTAAGTGTAATTGTGACTAAGCTTTCTTCTCATTAATCACCGCGCAGTGTCTGCGTCCAAATCTTGGCTACAGTCAACTGTGGGATACATTCTTGGCTGTGATCTAAAAGGCCTGGGGCTGGGGACTGTGGGAAAGAATGGGCTTTTGCCCAGATATTACAGGGTCAGGTCAAAAGTTTACCTCCTAGGCCCCTTGAGCATGCTTCCTCCATGCTGACGGTTCAGACTGGTGGCAAGCACTTCTGGGGAGATACCCTGTGCAAGTAAGCATTGCTGTCTGGAGAATCCCCCAATAGTGGGGCAAAGCCTAGAGCTGGTCGCTTCTAGGTTAGTGTTCCATTAATAGTTTCTGCAGGTCATTACCAGGGACCTCCTGGAATCTATAACACACTATGATGAGATCATAGAATTTATGTCAGGGGCAAAATGGTGCTTACGTCCTAACCCTAGAGTTTTGGGTCTCTGAGCACATGGAGGCATCTTATTTTCTCTTTCCTTTGTTGCTTCCAAGGGAAACAGAGGTTTTTTTGGCCAGTTAAAACCTTGCTCAGGTGCCCACTTGCTTGTGCCCTGGTTATGAGTTGCCATGTGGCACTGTCCACCCATAGAGATTGAATTCAAGACGTGAACTCCATTTGTATCTCACCTCTCCACTGAACCCTGGACACATTCCCCTTGCTCCCTCGGCTCTGAGCTGCAGTGTTTTGCCACAGTATGTGTTCTTCATCTGCTCTCTCATCTGGCCCTGATGTCTGATTACTGTCCTGATGGGTACCTGACCCATAAACAGAGACTTGGGTTTCCCCAAAATTCCATGTTCCAACACAGAAGCTCTTTTATGATGCTCTTACAGTAACAGAATAAAAAAAGTCATATATCAAGGAACTCTTAAAAAAACACCTGGGCGTGGCGCACGCCTTTAATCCCAGCACTCGGGAGGAAGAGGCAGGCGGATCTCTGTGAGTTTGAAACCAGCCTGGTCTACAAGAGCTAGTTCCAGGACAGGCTCCAAAACCACAGAGAAACCCTGTCTCGAAAAACAAAACAAACAAAAAACAACAACAACAAAAAAAAAAAACACCCGGACAAGACGTTTTTATGTCAACCTGGCACAAGCTAAAGTCATCTGGGAGGAGGGAGCCTCAACTAAGAAAATGATTCTGTAGGTGGGGCTTAATTAGTGGTTGGTAGGGGAGGGCCCAGCCCATTGTGGTCCTGGGTTCTATAAGAAAACAGGCTGAGCAAGCCATAAGGAGCAAATCAGTAAGCAACACCCCTCTATGGCCTCTACAGCAGTTCCTGCCTCCAGGTTCCTGCATCAAGGTTCCTGCCCTGTTTGAATTCCTGTCCTAACTTCCTTCAGTGAAAACAGTGATATGGGAGTAGAAGCCAAATAAACCCTCTCCTCCCCAAGTTATCTCTTGGTCATGGTGTTCCATCAAAGCAACACAGACCTTAATCAAGACAATATCCATTACTGGCAACATCAGAGAGGTGTTTACTGCAAGATGAAATTTTTTTTTTCCAAGCCATTGAATTGGCCACTTGAAAAAACTAAAAAAATTTACTGTCTATAACTTTTAATAGAGCATGTATAGGATCAAACCCTAAACCTGGAAGGTTCTCAAAAACCAGAACACATGGTCATGTTAAGTTTGGAAGCTTTGGCTTGTCCGTCGAGCAGTGACAGGAGAGGCCTCAATTCTTAGGAAGACAGTGAAAAGAATCAGGTGGCCGGCCGTTGAGCTCCTTTCCTGATGCCCATTGAAAAGGGATACTGGTGGGACATGACAAGAAGCAGAAGACGATGCAGGCCATCACCAACCAAAGGTCTCTCCAGAAGACTACTTCCTATGCAGTAAAAAAGAAGAGGTCCCCAAATACCCGGCCATCTGGTCGCTGCTTGTCACTGGAGGCAGGGATGCCAGGAGGACAGTTTTCTTCTTCAGCTGGTGCTGTGGCCGATTTTCTGGCTCAGAGACTTTGAAAGGGGTTTGTTTATAATCTGATGCATTATGCGCACTTGCCCTGCTTTCGGGTTGGGTTCCCATTTTCGGGACTGTTTACCGAGTTAGAATTCTGCCAGTGGATTTGTTTTTGTAAGCGATTCTGAATCAATGGCTTCTTTGGTGTGTTTTGATTACCCAGTCTCTAGGCTGCGTTTCGCCTTTTCATTAATTAGAGGAGCCTTGGAACTGAATAGAAAGAATCCGGCTCTGGGGTCCTTCGAATCGCATCACTAATTGGGGCGGGGGAGGGATATTTCTGGGAACTACCAAAGGTTAGTACCTTCACTGGCCTCCCTCTAATCAAGGATAAACTATAATCAGGAGTTTGGAGGATTCAGCCCTGCATAGAATGAAATACACATGCAGCTATGAACATAGTTGCGCATATGCTTTTGTTGTATGATAGGGCCTCTCTTGGGTATATTCCCAAGAGTGGTATTGCTGGGTCCAGGGGTAGGTTGATCCCGAATTTCCTGAGGAACCGCCACACTGCTTTCCAGAGTGGTTACACAAGTTTGCATTCCCACCAGCAATGGATAAGTGTACCCCTTTCTCCACAACCTCTCCAGCAAAGGCTATCATTGGTGTTTTTGATTTTAGCCATTCTGACAGGTGTAAGATGGTATCTTAAAGTTGTCTTGATTTGCATTTCCCTGATCGCTAAGGAAGTTGAGCATGACCTTAAGTGTCTTTTGGCCATTTGAAGTTCTTCTGTTGCTGTTGAGAATTCTCTGTTCAGCTCAGTGCCCCATTTTATAATTGGGTTGATTAGCCTATTACGGTCTAGTTTCTTGATTTCTTTATATATTTTGGAGATCAGACCTTTGTCAGTTGCGGGGTTGATGAAGATCTTCTCCCAGTCAGTGGGTTGCCTTTTTGTCTTAGTGACATTGTTTGTAATAGCCAGAACCTGGAAACAACCTAGAAGCCCTTCAATGGAAGAATGGATGAAGAAAGTATGGAATATATACATATTAGAGTATTACTCAGCAGTAAAAAACAAGGACTTCTTGAAGTTTGCATACAAATGGATGGAAATAGAAAACACTATCTGAGTGAGGTAAGCCAGACCCAAAAAGAGGAACATGGGATGTACTCACTCATATTTGGTTTTTAGCCATAAATAAAGGACAGTGAGCTTATAATTCGTGATCCTAGAGAAGCTAAATAAGAAGGTGAATCAAAAGACAAACATATGGGCATCCTCCTGAATATTAACCTTCATCAGGCGATGAAAGGAGACAGAGACAGAGACCCAAATTGGAGCACCGGACAGAAATCTCAAGGTCCAAATCTGGAGCAGAAGGAGAGGGAGCACGAGCAAGGAACTCAGGACCACGAGGGTACACCCATACACTGAGACAATGGGGATGTTCTTTCGGGAATTCACCAAGGCCAGCTGGCCTGAGTCTGAAGAAGCATGGGATAAAACCGGACTTGCTGAACATAGCGGACAATGAGGACTACTGAGAACTCAAGAACAATGGCAATGGGTTTTTGATCCTACTGCACATACTGGCTTTGGGGGAGCCTAGGCAGTTTGGATGCTCAACTTACTAAACCTGGATGGAAGTGGGTGGTCCTTGGACTTCCCACAGGTCAGGGAACCCTGATTACTCTTCAAGCTGATGAGGGAGAGGGACTTGATGGGGGAGGGGGAAGGAAATGGGAGGCGGTGGCGGGGAGGAGGCAGAAATCCTTAATAAATAAATAAATTAAAAAAAAGAAATACACATGCAGAAGGATCCATTCTGTTAAACTCCTATTTCTTTCTAAAGATCTTCATCAGCTTGCTTCGCTTTCTATGGTTTTAATCATAAGTTGAGCATTGCTACTTAAAACATTTAAGACCTTTGGAGAACCAACATAATGCTTACAAGTGACATCACAACATCATTGAACTTACTATGTGAGTAACTTTGGGCTCAGGTGTGAGCTTTATGAGACATAATTGAATTTCAACTTTATCTGTGGATCCCACCTCCCAAGGTAGCTTATTATGGCTATGTAAATACTACAACATCCAAAATCCAAAAGTCCTTCTGGTCCTAAGCATCTTGGATAAGAGATACACAGCTTCTCCAAACAGGCTCTCCTGATTTCCTCAACAAGAGTGATGGCTGCGTTTTCCTCCCCAAGCCTCCTGGCAGGCATCTCAGGCTTATTTTCATTCCTGAATCTCCCAGCCTTCCACTCATAGAGATGGTTACCACAGCCTGCAGAAGGCCTTCCCCTATCAATCTTCTGCCATGCCAGAAACACTTCCCAGTCTGGGGCCTTCTTTCTTCTCACACAGAGTATTGCAGTTCAGCTTAACTGCTTCCCTTCTTCTAGTCCCTGACCCCTGCTTTCAGTTGGACCTCTTCGTCCTCTGGAGTACATTTGGTCCATCTGAGAACAAGGGGCTCATGGGCTCCCTTTCTGCCCTATGGGGAGACCCAGGCTTTCCTTCTTCCCCATTCACCACATGTTCCCTGAAGCACGAAGATATTTTTCTTGTCTTTGTGAGCCTCTCTACATTCTTATGATACTAAGCATATAGTAGTCATTTCTTAAGGATGCTGTAGACTTTTATCTAACTTGTAATGTGTAAATTCTATTTATATTCTGTGAGGTTTTGCCTGGACTGATCTGGGAAGGGAATCATCTCTCCACTTTTAAATAATGGAGCACTGGCTTCAATTTTTATAACACAGCTAGAGTGAGGGGGAAGGACAGGGGACAAAGCTGATATTCTTCCATTCTCCTTAGTCTATTTCACACTTGTCCCGGGGCTTGGTTAACCAGGCACCATGCTCTATGAAACTGTGAGAGCTCTTTGGATCTTAACCATTTTCTGGGAGATCGAAGGAGGGGTGGCGGCTCTCAGCCTGCTGTCTGCAGCTCACCCCGAGTGACATTGGCTTCATTTTGGATTCATAACCAGCTTTTCTCCTGATGGACTTCCTAAAACCATTTTTTAACTCCTGTTAATGAATGATAGAGAACCCAGGGTCTTTCATACGGTAGGCCTGTTCTCTTCCAGTTTAGAAAATATTTTTGCGTCTTAATTTTAGGTGAGGTGGTCTTTCAAATGTCAGACCGTCTAGAATTTGCTGAAGGAATGGAGGGGAGAACAGTTTTGTCCCAGATCAAAATGGTTTCTTCAAGAAAGGAGGAAGAACTGGGTTGATCAAAAGACTAGGGGGTATCTTGCGTGAAAGGGAGTCTTCAAGAGGAGGAATCCGGGAGAGTTGGAACGGCTCCCCTAAGTCCCTTGGCTGGAGATTTTCTCATGACATGTCGGATGAAACTGTCAAGTGCTTTGTTTCTGTTTTAAAGGGGAAAGCTGAGTCTCTGCGAGATGCCCCATTAATAGTCCCCAAGGGTCTGCTGGTAGATGACCTCGATTCTTCCAAATAGATTAGTGCTGCCTGACCCGAGAGCCACAGGGAAAGTTTCATCCAAGATGACAACTGGTCCCTGGGAGTGACCTGGAATTTCATTTGCTCTTTTTGTTTTGACAAACCATGAGCTTCCAAAATCTCTGAAGCCTGAGCCCTGGCCCCTTCGACTGCTCATTAGATACTTCACATGGACACGAGGAGATGCCGCATCTCATGAAGGCCTCAGGTCATGTTTTCTGTTTCCAAAGGCCTTGATGGACACAGACTAATTTTATCCACAGTCTTCATCCAGTTTCTCCACTCTTCTATCTTCCTCCTCTTCCACAGTGGAAAACAGATTCTGCTGGAGGAGGGGCTCACAAACCAAGAAATTCCCTGAAGGCCACAAGAAATGGGAGACTCTCAACTTTCTCCTGGGTCCAGAACCATAGTCCTAGGAAGAGAAGAATCTGTGCCAGAGAGGCCACCTCCCGTCCCTCTGTCTCAATGCTTCAGAAGCGTCAGGATTCTTCTGGGTTCTGATGAGGACAATGGTTTGGGGCCAGCTTGCTTCTAAGACAATTTTCCCCGCTGCTAATGAGGACTTTCCCCTGGGTTTCCACCTCCTCAAATTCTGGTTGGAACTCTTTGAAACTAAACACTAATAATATAATGGAAAACATTTCAAAAATGAAATCTGAAACTGTAGCACATAAAAATAGACACCGTTATGTTCATATCGTAGAATCCCCTCTAGTTTTCACATAAAAATATGATGTAAGTGCACGAGTTCTTTGAAAATATTCTACTAACACTAATTGCTCTGCCATCTGTGCTTGTTTTTTTTAAATATTTATGTGCTGTCAATAAATGTGTGTATATATTATATATATTTGCAATACCTTTATATATTTGTTTTTAATGTTTCTAGGATGTATATGTCAATTTTTCTGTGGTGGGTTTGAATAAAGCTGTAGTCATTAGCACTGATTATTTGTATAATTTTATTAGGGTTCCTTGAGTCAAATACTATATGTATAGTTTGGGCAAATATTTCTAGATTTTGATTGAAAGTATTTTTAAAAAATATGTTTGAGTAGGTGTGGGGGAGGATATGCACTTATGTGTGTTTATATGTTTATGAATATGTGTTGGCATGTATATGGAGAGACTGGAGGTTGATATCTGGGTGTTTCTTACCACTCCCCATTTAAATTTTTGGGACCGATCCCTCAGTGACCCTGAAGCTCACCAATTGGCCAGACTGGCTAGCCAGTGAGTCCTGGAGATTTTTCTATCTCTACCATCTTCACCAACAATAGCATTTTTGATGAGCATTATCATGCCTGCATTTTCACAACGTGAGCTGCACACAGGTCCTCATGACTCAGCATTTAGCACTTTATCAACTGAATCGTCTCCCAGTCCCAAAGTGTTTTTAATGTAACCTAAATATCACTATATATTATTCTTGGTAATATTGTCACTCATGACCTGTAGTGCCTGCACTACGGAACGGTACGCAAGCCGGGATCCAGGCTGGAAAATTTAAAAACATATACACACAGACAGAGACACAGGAAACAGGTCAACCTTGAAACAAGAATGTTGACTTTATTGTGCTCCAAGGAAGCTTATATAGGGATCCTTAATTGATAGCTACTCTCCAGCTCTTGGGATTGCCAGCTGTAAAACCCACCAGAATTCACTCCCCTGCCATCAGGAACTCATGAGGGTCTCTTGCTCAGAGCAGCTACAAACACAGGAAAACAGTTGTTTTACCCAGTTGAGGCAGGCAAAGAAAGTCAAAGAGCCAGGGGTCTGCAGCCCCCAACAATGACCTTCGACTCCGGCTGTTATTCTAAGTTGGAGTGTGCAAGTGTTCTCCCTATAAATTCTCTGTCTTCCTTTTGTTTTCATTAATTTCTATTTTGGGGACTCTTAGTTTCTTTTTTGATTTGTTTTAGGAACAGGGTCTTCCTATACAGCCAAGGCCAGCCTTGAACTCCTGCTTCAGCCTCCCAAAGTACCATAACATCTGCAATAGGCCATAGATGCTTTTATTTGCAGTGAACTTTGGGAACGAAGCCCTGCCATTGTTTTCCACCGGCAATGTAATTTTTACTTGTACTTTCTGGTTCTCACCCGGAGATGTGAAGAGAACATCTCATCATGTAAGACTTAACCCTTAGACAAGTCTCTTTGCGAATACCTCAGACCATTTCTGGTTAAACAGCTTTCCTGTTTCACGTTGACTCTGCCATGGCGCCCAACATTCTACCCCCCAACCCCCCACCCCCAGTTCTCATGGCTTTTAGTTAAGGAGCAACTCCATGTTGTTAGGCTTCTAGAATTCCACTGAGCAAAGATAGAACAGCTATGAATATCTATTAATTTTGTTTGGTATGGATGGAATTCTCTACATTTTGATGAGTTGGCCTCTAAGGAAGAAATCCACTCCCTTCCCTTGTGTGATGGTTTAAACTGGAATGGCCTCCATAGGCTGCTAAATTTGAATGCTTTCCTACCCAGGTCCCTAGTTGGCGGAACTGTGTAGGAAGGATGAGGAGGTATGGTCTTGTTCTAGGAGGTATATCCCTGGAGTGGGCTTTGAGGCTTCAAAAGACCATGTCACTCACAATTAGCTTCCTCTGCCTCTTTGTTTCATGGTTGCTGTCTCTCAACATGTAGGTTTTTGGCTACTGCTCCACTGCTGTGTCTACCTGCCTACCGCCATGCTGCTCACCATAATCGCCATGGATTACATTACAGTCCGAAACTGTAAGCCCTCAGTAAACTCTTCTATAAGTTACCTTGATCATGATGTCTGTTCACAGCAATAGAACGGTGGCTAAGATACCTTGTCAGCTATCAAAACTAGCAGTGAACATCTCAGCCACACTGTGAAACTCAGCCAGACCTTTCCCAAAACTCTGTGCCGCCCATGACAACTTCATCACTTGACATCATGAGACAAACTCAGAAACCTTTTTCCTACTGCAGAAAAGGAATATAATCTTTCTGCTCTACAATTCATCTGTTTCATGCGTATATGTATGCATGCTTGTGTGTGTGTGTGCATGCGTTCATTGTGTGTGTGTGTGTGCTTTGCCAGAGGAAATAGCGAATAGTCTTCAGAACTAGAAACCCAACATCACTGGTATAGTTTTTCTTCCAATTAACTCATAAATCAAACTAAACCTTTATGACCAGGATGACCTCAATTTGGGTATCTTTAAGATTCAAGATTTCAAAGATTTGTTCCAGGAGTTGCCCTCTGACTTTTGTACAATCCTTGGGAATTCATTTAACCTCCTTGTGACCTGGCCCCATCTGTAAAGAGAGGTAATATCACTGGCCTTCATGCGGCACTTCTGCAAATCTGTGAGACACTCCGAAGGGAGGGATGTTTTAGTCTAGAGAGCAAATTCATGCTTTGTCCCTTCAACAATGTTTAGATAACTGGCTGAGATAAACATTGTTGAACCCACTTGAGTGGGTGCTTAGTAGTTTTTGGTGAAACAGGACATAAGTATTTTAAGAATGTGTTTCTCTGCACTTCTGAAACCCTTTCTTCCTTGTTAGGCTGTTGCTGATGACATCTCGTAAGGAAGATTGCCTTTGGAAAGGGAATTTGGAACCACCCACAAACTTAATTCTGTTCTCTCATCTGCCCAGAACTTTTCTCTTCTGCATGTTTATGGCATGATGTAGAGTTCTTTCTGATTCCTGATATCTGTATCCATCGATTTTTCTAGTGACCTCTGAGCCTATAGTACCCATTTTGATCTTGCAGCAAGCTTTTTGAGTGGTTCAACCTGCCAACAACATCTCTACTCGAGTCGTTGTTCTAGTTTCATTTCCATTGATGTGATAAAATATCCTGACCAAAACCAGCTTAGGGGAGAAAGTGGTTCCTTTTGACTGACAATCTCAAATTGTCCATCATTGGGAACTCAAGGCAGGAACTCTAGCATCTAGTCCCATTGCAGCCACAATGAAGAGCCAAGAAAGAGAATCCACCCACGTTTGCTTACTAGTTTATTCTCTGCTAGCTTTCTCTTCTATTAAATTGTTCAGAACACTCTGCCTAGGGAATGGTGCCACCCTCAACCATCTGTGTCCTCCTATATCAGTAAGCAATCAAGAGAACCTCAGACACAGGCATAAGCTAGGCTGGTCTAGATAATTCCTCATTAAGAATCTCTTCCCAGGTTGTGTCAAGCTGAAATTAAAACCAACCAGCCCAAGACACTGCAACAAGTTTCATTTAGAAATATCCTAACAGGGGTCGTTATTATCTTCTGCTTCCTGCTTTTTGCATTTTGACCTCTTCATTTCAATTCGTTCTTTAAGCCTGATCATTCCCTCTCTTTTAAACGCCATTTTCAATCAATTGGAAAGTCATAAAATATACAAGCTGTTCCTCCTCCTCTTATCCCCACTTTTATCACTGCCCCTTATCATCCCTTTTCTGCGCTATGACTACTTACATTATATCGTGTGTCAGGCACTAGCCTAGGACCTTGAGATACAGAGACAAGGTATACAGAAGCCTCTGTCTACAGAAGTTATGCTTATCTTCCAAGGCTGACAGTGGAAACACAACAGATGCCTAAATTATAAACTTGTATTTGTCACTTCTGTACAACTGTGACCACATTTGCTAACAGAACTTCAGTGGGGAAACATTAATATTGGCTCATTGTCTCAAAAGTATCAGCTTGTTATTGTGGGAAAGGCCTGA
Source organism: Microtus ochrogaster (assembly GCF_000317375.1). Classification (NCBI taxonomy): domain Eukaryota; kingdom Metazoa; phylum Chordata; class Mammalia; order Rodentia; family Cricetidae; genus Microtus; species Microtus ochrogaster. The sequence goes on from NC_022032.1 coordinate 11,597,380, forward strand.
CAGAGCCAAATAATTTACATAGTAGTGGCCAAGAGGCAGAGGAAGGGCTCTGAATAAGATTTAGGTAAGGGTGTGTTCGCAGAACCCTGCTCCCTTAGCCAGGTGTTGCCTTCTGCTTTCCCCACCTCCCCATAGTGCCATCTTATTATGAAATCCATATAAACGTTGATTGGTCCTTTAGGTCAGAGTGCTCAGGTTCTAATCTAATAGAAATGTCTAGAAATGTCACCACACCACACACACACCCAGAGGAGTGCTTCACTAAGCTCCTAGGCTTAGTCTGAAGTCAGGTTGATGATCATTGACAGTTAGTGATCTAAAATATGTCCTATCCGTTGGGAGGGACTGTGGTTTTGAATAGGGTGAGTGGGATATACCTCTTTGAGGAGATAACAATCACAGAGGCTCATACACCTATAACTTCAGGTCTCAGGAGGCTGAGGCAGGGGGATCACAAGTTCGAGGTTGCAGGTCTGCAGATGCATTCAAGAAAAAGCAGGGGGAGAAGGGGAAGGAGAGGGAGGAGGGGGAGGAGGGAGAGGAGGGAGAGAGGGAAGGAAGAAGGGAGAGAGGGAGGAAGGGACACCCAAGTTCCTGAAGAGAAAGCTTGAGCCTGTCACTCTCTGCTAAGAGTTTTCACACCTGGCTCTCTCTTCACTCCCATCCTCTTTAGCTACAGCCCTGTCATTTAGTATAGGAAGTCTTTTTTTTTCTTTTTCTATGATGTAGCCCTGCCTAGCTCTTCTTCCCATGGCCTTCAGGTGCTTGCAAGCACACTGCTAGATCCTGACAAGGCATCTTAGATAACACTGGTTTGTGTTTACCTAGCCTGCTTAGACGGTACCCTGTTTCTTCGGATACTGCCTTCTTTGTTGATCGGCTCGATGTCTAGTCTGACGTCAGTCTCTTCTCGAAGGTGAAGTGAATGCTTTCTGGGCATGCTCACCTTTTCCATCACACTGCGTTCTAATCCTCCTCAGAGCCAGCCCATGTGTGTCAACTTCACCCTCCCACTTTAGGTACCTGACGCATTACCTGATGGTAAAGTAATTAGAGTTCTGTAAGTGTTGGCTGCTCCCATTTGAAAGCTTCGGCTGGGTCTGCCGGAGTCTAAATTAAGCCAGACCCCTCCCTGGTCCTCAGGTCTCCCTATGGCAGCAACTAACACTGGAATGTCAGGTGAGGTTGGTGAGTCTGGTAGCTAGCCACCCTCTCAGTCTCCCCTGCATCTCTTCAGGTGACCCAGGCCCCCGACACTCTTGCCTCTTGATGCTCTCTAAGAAGTCTCCTTTATTTCACAGCCATTCACTCCAGAACATGAGGAAAAAAGAGCCCAAGCTGGTCTTAGTGGTGCATACCTGTAATCACAACACTGGGAAGCAGAGACAGGAGGATTGCCTGGAGTTAGGGATCAGTCTCAGAGAATGTCAAGACACACTGGAATTTCCTTTGGGGAATGCATCTGATGTCCCTGTGTCCGGCTAGTATAGAAATCACCACAGCCCAAAGAGGTGACCAAGGTGATCATGGTTAGTGGAATGCCAGGCTTCTTTTGAAGACAAAAACTGAGAGAAACTGCCGGATCCATTTTACAAGCTCTCTATTAAAAGAAAATCAGAAAGAGAGGAGAAAGGGGCCTGGGAAGCACATGCTAAGAGAACGGAGCAGGTGCGAGAATCATCAAATAGCCTTTCAGAAGTAGCATTGTCCCCACAATGAAACCGCCCCCCCCCCATGCTGCATTACACTTCTGCTTAGCTGTCACATCAGGGAATCTGGGACCACAGCCAGGTGTACCCAGGCACAGCCTGGGCAGCTGAACTGTGCCAAGAAAATTTGCTGGAAGACAATGGCCCCGCAGTCAGCCAGTCCCGTGCATGTACACAGGAGAGCCACAGCGCTGTATTACATCAGATTCAGCTTGACAACCTCACGTTCTTCCCGAGGGTCGGAGGATGGGGGAGAGCCGGCAGAGAGAAGCTGTCAGGCAGGCACAGGGGTCTGGGCTTTAAAACATCTCACAAGGCCGTGCCTTTCTCTGTCTTTGGTTAATTTCCATTCATTAGCTTTGCTAAACCTCCGACAGGCTGGAATCGTCTCCTTCCAACTCAGCCATCTGTTCCCTCTTGTCTATAATTCTGACCACACATTAAATAAGAAAAAAGGTTTGCTGTCAGAAAGAGATTTTTTTTTTGTTTTTTAAAGAAAACAATGGAGTTTTATTTTGTTTTTTTTTTAAAGCATACAATGAATGGGGATGAGAACTTCAGAGGCGTTCAACAGCAAGAAGAGAAGCTCTCTCAAGCGGGACCCTGGAAAGCGCATTGGAAATTTCCAAGTGATGGGAGTTAGAACAATTAGCTTTTGGCCAGCAGATCATGACCCAGTAAATATGGATGGTTAAGGGGCTTTTCCACACAAGGGACTGGGCTGGGGGCTGTGCTTGGTCACATTTTCAGATTGGCCTCCGGACCTGGAAGAGTTTTTTCTTCCTACCTTCTTCTTCTCTTTAAGAAGGTAAAATGTTTCCTTGCAGAACCCTGCAGCTCCCAAGCTATTCCAAGCTGGGTGACTGCCCGTTTACCAATATCTCTCTCTTGACTTCTAGGTTTCTGGGCCAAAGTTATATTCCCACCAACTTTACTTCCCTAGCCTCCAAGAACAGGTTTTAAGCTCTGTAAACAATCCTGTCAGGGCTACGTTAGTCAGATTCCTTCAGCTGGAACTCAGCAGTGAACTGCTCTCTTCGAGATCATTCTCACCTGCTCTTTCTGACCTTCTCAGACACCTTGTTCGTGGAAATTGCCATTAGGCACAAAGCTCAGAAGACTTGTGCAACCAGTTTTTCAGTGATTTCCTTTGAAAGACTGATTATTGATTATGTGTCTCCAAACTGACCTCAGGATCGGATACCTTCCATGGCGCCCCAGAGGAGAGTTTTAAGGGAATGCTTTTTATACCAATTGATTACTTTTTGTCCCAAATTGGTAGCTCTGATCCCATGGCTGATTAACAAGTCACAGGGAAACGAGTTTCTCAATATGAATTCATGAAAAGCCACAGAACGTGGCTTTGAAGCCATCCATATATTTAACATGCTCTTTGTAAGGAAACCAGCCTTCAGAATGGACCCTGCCACCAGGGACCCTCAACCTACACAGTGTCACAGCCTCAAAGCATGTCACTATTGTGGGGTTGGTCTGTGCACCTATGGGAGGGGGTCACAGAGTGCTTTGTCTTCTGTTTCGCATGCTCTCTTTCTCCTGCATGCCTTGCTCTGGGACAGTCGTGCAATGAGCCGCCCCTCACAGACCTTGGTGAGAGAGAACTAGAGATCTCTTACCAGCAGCTTGTGAGGGAACTTGGAAGTGAATCTTCCCATCCCTGTTCAGCCTCCAGCCTGAGTTCAGTTTGCAGATATTATTATGCCTCTTGGCAGCTTAACTTCAACTTAATGAGTTATCCCAAGCTCCAGTCACAACCTCAGTTGCTCCAAGGTCTCTGCCCCTCAGAAATCCTGTTTCTGGTGCAATTTTTGGCATAATTGTATGCAGCAGTAAACAGCTATTACATTGTCTAAGGTTTTTCACTTTTCCTAAGAATTTTCACCCAGATCGTTTATTACTTCTGACGTAACTGAAGCCTTTTTTTCCCTATTCATTAAACAAAATATAAATTCATACTCGATTTTAATTCATATTATAAATTAATACTTTTTTCTAAAAAGGTATCTCTAACAAGATTTCTTTAAAGTATCAGCAGACTAATTGGACCTGCTTTCAGAGAGGAGTATTTAAATTAGACACATTTGACAAATAGTGGCTTCAAGATATCAGGGGGATTTTGAAAGATTGGCTGATGTTTTGCGCTTGCTCTGGGAAGCTCTGCACCCTAGCCTTCCACATGTATCCCATCTATGGAAACTTTTAGCAATTAAAAAGGGAAAAGGGATATGTGTGTTGTGTCAGTAACCATGGAACACCCAGCTAGCTAAGTAGACAGAGCATGAGAATCTTAGTCTTAGGATTGTAGGTTCGAACCCTACATTGGGCAGCATGTTGTTTTGGTTTTATCTGATAGAAACAGTACGGGGTGGGGGAAGGATTTCTTTTGGTTCACGGTTTCAGACCATTGAGACAGGCAAGGCACAATGGAGGAGCTGAGCTCACGGTAGAAGGAGCACACCGATGAGGCTCCACGCATATCATGATAGACCAGGGAGCAGTGTGCAAAGCAGGAAGTGTGAATTCACGGTAGACCACAGAGCAGCGTGCAAGGCGGGAAGCAGGAATTCATGATAGACCACAGAGCAGTGTGCAAGGCAAGAAGCAGGGATGGCTTATGGCCTTTAAAGCCCCTGCCAGCTAGATTCCCCACCTCCTCAAGGATCCATAGCCTCTCAAAAATCACGCGCCGCCCCCACTGGGGAACAGGTGCTCAGAATGTGACCGTCGGACATCTCAGACGCTAACCCTCACAGGTATGGTGAGAGGACCTGCTTGGGAAAGCAGCAGTGTTGTGCCGTCTTTGTAGTTAGAAGTTTTTGTTGGTGACTAAGTGATTTCAGGGTGTTCTAGTTTGTTTTGATTCATTTGCATCCTGCCATTCAGAGAAGAGAGGATGAGAAGAAGGGTTGAACTCGTGGAGATGGAGGCAGAATCCAGGGGAAAGGGCTTTCGAGAAACTATGAGTCTAATATGCTGGGAAGAAATATGTCTGGCCTGGACTGAAGCTTGTTGTAATCTGCTGGCCTGTCACCTGGGTACTCTGTCCCTTTAAGAGACAAGCCCTGCTCACTCCCAATCCCCCCCCCTACTTCCCCTGCTGAGGCAAGCAAATCTCCTTCCTCCTAACTAGCCAGGTCCTGTGTCTAGTTTGGTTCAGGGACACGTCAGCCAGAGAGCTTGCCTATGTGATTCAGCTACAAACAAATGTTTTCTGCAGTAGGCTGTGATTAACACAGAGACCCCCCAGCTGGATAATGAGCCAAGGGTGAGAGATTTGGGGGCACCAAGCCTAAATCTGTCTCAAACCCCTCCTCCCAAAGGGCACGGGGATCAATGTGGAAGAAGAGGTAGGAGGACTGGAAGAGCCGTTAAGTTTCCAACTCGGGACAAATGGCAGAGGTGCCAGTGTAGCATATCAAAGCAGCCCTGCCTCCATGCTCTCCCAGCATCCCTCGGCCTCTACCTGTTACAGGTATGGTACAGGTATAGCAGACCTTGCCTCTACCCTGAACTTCCAGCCCTTCCCCCAGAGGCTCTTCCCTATATAATCCAGACATTCAGGATACCTGCCCTTTTGTACCTTTGGCCTCCTGGCTGCGCCTCTGGTTCCCTTTCTCTCCCCCCCCCCACCACTTTCTCCCCACGTGGTCCAGCTCAACCTGGTCATGTCCACTCTGGACTCTCCCAGATGTCCCCGCCTCTGGCTATGCTCTCCAACACATCTATAACAAACTTTCTCCTCTAAGATGCTTAGGGGCAGTCATGTCCTTCCTTTCCATTTCCTTCCCTTCCATACCTTTCCATTCCATTCCATTCCCCTTCCTTTCCATTTCCTTCC
>NC_022032.1:11604224-11609006 GCF_000317375.1 Microtus ochrogaster
GTGGTGCTGGTGGTGGTGGTGCTGGTGCTGGTGGTGCTGGTGCTGGTGGTGCTGGTGGTGCTGGTGCTGGTGCTGGTGCTGGTGCTGGTGTCAGGTTAATGGAACTGTCTTACACTGATGGTGGTGGTGATGGTGGATGTCAGGTTAATGGAAGTTCTTACACCGACGGTGGTGGTGTGGCTGTCTGATTAACCGAAGTAAGGGTTACAGCGTGGCTCGATGCTTTCTAAGCTTTTCAGGTTGTGAGCCTGCTCTGCTCTCAGGCAGGCTCTCCCTTTCTTGGTAAGGTCCCTCTAAGAACTCCCTAGCCTTGTTTGTTCTGATTGAATTCTTTGCCATGAACACTGACCCTGGACACTTTAGCCAGAGCTGTGGGACTCAGATTCAGGCCCCTCACAGTAGAACCTGCACTCAGAAGCTGTGTTGACATGCAGAAGGTCCTCTTGCCACAGGCTGCCGTGTTTTCTCCCCCACTCATTTTTACTTCCCGCTCTCTGGAAGATCACACAGAAGAGATGAAAGACTGTTGGCTCTGTTTGTAACCCACCCCTTATCACAGGCAGGCCCAGGATGACTCAGGAATTCCACTCCTGGAATGGAGGAGCCCATCTCCTCAGGCTTCCTTCACAGGTGAGGGAAGGCTCTCTCTGAACCAGCTCCTTCACCCTCCATGGTGTCAATCTCACACTCTGTTTATCTGAGTGTCAGTGTGTGCATGTTTGGGCATGTGTTCATCTAGAAGCTATATGCAGGCTCCTCACCTGCACTCAGGGATAGCTGACAAAAACCCCTGCAGACATCCCCAGCTACAGTTGGGATAGCTTTAGAGTCTGTACTTAAACTTAGCACGCAGCCGCCAAGAGCATCTGGCTCAAAGATAGTGTTCTAACTTCGAGGTGTTTCCGATGAAAGATGATTAGAGGCAACATGTAAAATATGGGATATAAAAATTAAAACCCATGGGATTGTAGTCACTAAGTGGCTACATGGAATATAGTAGCAACAGTATACATTTTCACCCTTGAGTTTAAATACAGACACTCTAAGTTTCAAACCCGTTTTCCAGACTTTTCTCTCAAGCCTGCTGCCCATCTAGAACCAACCACCCTTAACTGCTCTTCTCACTCCACCGCCCGCTGGGACATGGCAGCTGGTGAGGAGCTGAGAAGCCCCATCACAGGCCCATCATTTCCTGGATGGGGTAAGGGGACCTTTTGAGAACATTTTCCCTAGGGGACATTTTGCCTGTAGCAAATTCTCCTGAGCAGTTCGAAGGATTGTTGTTCTCCGCTTGGAGTTCGCCCACATCCTGAAATGAGAACACAGAGCTGATTTCTAAACCTCTGAAGCCAGCACTACCTAACTATAGAGTTGATGTTAAATCACACGAGCAAATCCGAATTTTGACCACCCCTCCGAGGCCACTCATTCCCGTGGCATTGCTATAGTAGTACCCCTCCCCAGAAGCTATTATGCTAACTGCGGGGAGGGCATAGTCTCCCTTATCTCTGAGTAGCAGCTGTCGGGTGTTTGTGGAGCACCAGGACGCATTTATTGAGCAACGGGATTTGTTTGTCCTGGTAAATGAAAATGTCTGATCCTCAGAGAGGGCTGAGGAGGGGGATGAAGCTCCTTCTCCTTTGTTTCTGTTTCTGTAAATTCAGTACTGGATTAGTTGGGCTCCACCTCTTTCTGGGTGACTCTAGCTCACCTTGCCTATCTGGTACTTTATCTTGTCAAAATTCCTTTGGTTGTCCATTCCTATCTATCTTGACTCCCAGTTGGGGCCATTGACAGACTAAGTACTTAATCCCCAAGTCGCTGTCTCTAGACTCCTAGTCTCTCGTCTTTGTGACTCTTGACTTGTGTGTGAGTGTTAGGGAGGTTAGTTAGTTTGACAGCTCAGCCCTGGAGAGGGTTTTCTAAAGGCAAGGACTATGTGGGCCATGAGTGAGTCCTCAGCTCTATGGAGGACCTCTGTGATTCTCTTTGTATGCCTGGTGTCCTGTGGAAACAGAAAGGGGGAAAAAAGGGCAGCATTAAATTAAAAGTGCCTTCTGTTGCCCCAAGATATGATCATCTGTAACCAGTGCCTATCTCTAGGCACTTGTGAGAGAATAATGGGAAGGAATGGGAAGACGGTGAATTCCCCTTGAACTGCCCCAGCCTGTAATTTGAAGTAAGGCCTAGCCACCAAGCAGAGGGAAATACCTGAATGGCAGAAATGTCAAAGGGGAACCAGGTCAACAATGGCATCTGATCCCCAGGGGCAGAGTAAGCTATCCACCTCCACAGCCTGGTCAGCGAGCCAAAGGTCTGTCTGAGGCTGACATTTTCACCCATCCAAGTGTTCACTCTTCGGGAAAGCACTCAAGAAGCCCTGTAGAGTAACCTCCCTGCTCAGGCAACTGTCATTGTCACCATGGTCACTAGTATCCTCCCAGAGGTGAAGAAATCTGGTGCTGGTCTGTGAATATGTCTGGATGATGTTTTCCATGGAGCACTCCCCAGTGCAGGCTCTGCTCTGAGCATCAATTGCTAGGAATTTTCAGATTAAGAAAGTGGGGCATTGAGAGGATGCTCTCAAGATAACAGGGCTCTGAAGATGCAGAACCAGTGTCTAAAGACAGCCTGCTGATGGAGGAGCTGGAGGGCAGGACACAGAGCAGTGGGCACCCACTGGGTTTGTTCTAACTGGCCTCCTCCACAGCCCTGGTGACAGTGCCTGGTCTGTCTCACCGTCATCATTCCCCAAAGTTTTAAAGCCCACTCTCAGCTTTTCCAGAGAAAAACTGATAGCCTCGGGTATTTCTTTTACCTCTTTTGTAAGTACCTACTGTATGTGTGAAAGAACATTTTCTTTTTCTTTTTGTTTTCCTTTTATTTGTTTTTGTAGAAATGGTTTCATGTAGTCTAGACTGACCTCAAACTCACCAGGGAGCCAAGGATGACATTAAACTCCTGATCCTCCTGCCTCCACCCTATCTCCCCATCACTGTGATCACAGGCACGCTCTCCCCCTCCATCCAATGTGTGTTTTGGAAGAATAAAGCATGCTTTTACATGAACTTGCAGGAGTGTGTATCAAAAACATATTCAGTCAATCGAGGGCACTAGAAGAATGGTCAAGTTGGTTCCAAAAATATTTTGAGTCATTTGAGCAGAAAGAAAAGAAATGCCAGAATAAGAGTCCCTCTTTAAATGCAAGACTGTTTTCAGCGAGGCAATTATACCATGACCCTTAGGGGTGGGAGGACAATGTCTCTACCAGTAAAAACCTACCAAAAAAAAAAAAAAAAAAAAAAAACACCTCAGGCCTTGACCAAAGTTAAGGACAAGGGTTAGAGATGTAAGAGAGCGGTTATCTGGTATCTGCAAGGTCCTGAGTTCAACTCCTAACACTACCCAAAATAAAATCAGCTAACAAGCCAACCAGGGGTACATTTCCTATGTGGCTTCCCTAACCATATTTCACATTAAAATTACTTGAGTTTTTTGACTCAAGTAATTTTTTTTTGAAACTCTGAGTTCTTATATTAGTTTCTTATGGCCACTACAATGAGCCGCTTCAGATGCAGTGCTGAAAGCAATCTAACTTTATTCGTTATAGTTCTGAAGGTCGGGAGACTAAACTGTGTAAGAGGGGTCATACTCCTTCTAGAAAAGTGGTTCTCAATCTGTGGGTCTTGAGCCCTTTGGGGGGAGGTCACATATCAGACATCCTGCATATCAGGTGTTTACATTATAATTCATAACAGCAACAAAATTATAGCTATAAAGCATCAAAAAATAATTTCATGGTTGGATTGACTACAACATGAGGGGCTATATTAAAGGGTCGCAGTGTTGGGAAGGCTGAGAACCACTGCTCTGGAAGATCTAGGAGAGAACCTGCTTCCTACCCTGCTGCCGGCATTCCTTGTGTTGGGTTTCTCAAAACCAGCAGCATGGGTACTTTCTCTGACCCCTGCTTCTGTCCTTGTCTCTCATCCCTTTGACTGGTTTTGGTTGTCAAATTGACTGAATTAAGAGCCGTCAGGGGGTTAAATGTATGCTTGCGTCCAGGGAAGAGTTTCCAGAGAGGATTTAGTGAGAGCAAGAGATAGAAACTGGTCTGACAGGTTAGGGATAGGATTCCTGTCTTTGGCTAGAAGCCAGAAATACCCTTGCTTCTGCCCTGGCTGGAGGGATAATTGCCAGGAGGCTCTGGTTCCACTTGGATTTTTTGTCATCTTTCTCCTTTTATGCAACCTGCATTAGCAGCACTGCCTAGATGCTAGACATGTGACCAGGGACTGAGAGGCACCTGGACATCAAGGGTGGGCCAGCTGGATTGATTGGCTGGGTCCTAGTCGGATGGCCCGCCCCTCTTCCTCAAGCTAGAAAGGCATTACTAATCTCCAGATGAGCCCTGTCTTAGTTAGGGTTTCTCTTGCTGTGAAGAGACGCCATGACCAGGGCAACTCTTACAAAGGAAAAACATTTAACTGGGTGGTTCATAGTTTCAGAGGTTCAGTCCATTATCAGCATGGTGGTGTGCAGGCAGACACGGTGCTGGAGAGGTGCCCGAGAGTTCCGCATCTTGTATGCAACAGGAAGTGAACTGAGAGTCACAATGAGTGAAGTATGAGCAAAGGAGACCTCTAAGACACTTGGAGTTGGAATTTTCTTTGGGCCACCAACAACTCTCAGATAAAGACGTGGAGATTTATTATTAATTATGAAAGCTCAGCTTAGCTTAGGCTTGTCCCACTAGCTCTTTTATCTTAATTTAACCTGTTT
>NC_022032.1:11609346-11615043 GCF_000317375.1 Microtus ochrogaster
TTTTAATTAGACCAATTAGGTGCTTTAGGCAGGCAACGTAAAACAGCAACACATCTTTACATAATTAAACAAATGCAACACATTTTTACATAGCTAAACAACTGTTCCTTTATATACACTTCCTCTGGCAAGGATGCACTTACTCCAACAAGGCCACACCTCTCATTAGTGACATTTTCTTTCACGCCACTACCAGAGCCCTCAGCGATACCCATGCCTGGGCCCTGCTCTAGCTATACAGGGGCTCTGCTTGCTTCCCCTCTCTGAAACTCTGGGCCACGAACCTACAAGAAAGAAACACTTTTCTAAAGAGGCACTTTCCTTGGGGTTCCTGAGATTCCTTCTTCAGGTTTTCAAAGGCAAGAACCTGGAGCTTCAGTCTCAGCCCAAGTTTTGAGTGGCCATGAACTTCTGACACCCTAACTAATGAGCTAAGCCAACCCAAGGCAAGAAAGCCTCTGTCAGCATCAATCACACTGGCATCTGGAACTGTGACAGAGAGAAGATAAACTAATGCTGGCTACCTGACGACCAGTGGCCCGGGGATAAGGAATCCCAAGGAAACAGTAGCATGCAGGCACCTGCTCTCCCTAGATGCTTGTCCCTGCTGCTGTGGTCCGTTCCCTGACACCAGTCTTCAGCATCTTCGACCTTTATGAGGACTCAATACCAGTGCCTCTCTACTGAACTTCTAACCCTTCAGCCAAGGTGTTCATCTTCTCGGACTTAACAGCTATATGGAGAAGATCATGAGTGGACTACCAAATCCATATCATGTGAATTGTGTAAGTTAACTCCCCATGTTGTGTGTGTGTGTGTGTGTGTGTGTGTGTGTGTGCGCGTGTAACTGTCCGTCTGCTGCCTGAGTGTCTGTTCTGTCTTGTCCCGTCTCTCCTGCATCTCTCTCAATTCTGTTCCTCCATAGAACCTAGCACATCACATCACATTCCTCTAAGACAGTGGTTCTCAACCTGTGGGATCATGACCCCTTTAGGGTTGCAGATCAGATATCCCGAATATCATATATTCATATTGCAACTCCTAACAGCAGCAAAATTATAGTTATGATGCAGCAACAAAATAATTTTGTGGTCGGGGGCCGCCAGAATGTGAGGAACTGTGTTAACAGGCTGCAGGGTTGGGAAAGTTGAGGGCCACTGCTCTGCAACCAGCTAGATAAACCAGGGTCATCCTGCCATCTTAAGACCTCCGGGAATTCACCAAGACCAGCTAGCCTGGGTCTGAAAAAGCATGGGATAAAACCGGACTTACATAGCAGACAATGAGAACTACTGAGAACTCAAGAACAATGGCAATGGGTTTTTGATCCTACTGCGCATACTGGCTTTGGGGGAGCCTAGGCAGTTTGGATGCTCACCTTACTAGACCTGGATGGAGGTGGGTGGTCCTTGGACTTCCCACAGGTCAGGGAACCCTGATTGCTCTTCAAGCAGATGAGGGAGAGGGACTTGATCGGGGGAGGGGGAGAGAAATGGGAGGCGGTGGCGGGGAGGAGGCAGAAATCCTTAATAAATAAATAAATTAAAAAAAAAAAAAGTAAAAAAAAAAAAAAAAAAAGAAGACTTCGCAACTCTTGCCCTGCAAGGCACATGAACACAGATCCTGAGAAGAAAACACGGGCATCTCCAGTCAGATTCTTCCTTATATCAGCACCTCATCTGTTAAACCCGGACATGTGGGCCAAAGGAGGTGGGCGGCAGATATTCTGTGCTCAGACATCTCCAGACGTTTCCAGTATGAAACAGAGTTGGACAGCTGCTGCTCAGAACACTCAATCTTTGGGCGACCTTGGTATCCTTCAGTAACGCTCACGTGCTTCTGACGATCTGTCCTACATCAATTTAGTTCTAAGGTAGAGCACCCCCACTCCAAAAACTGCTTGAGAACAGAGTTAAAGGTTAGCTTCCCTTGTGCTTTTTTTTTTTTTGTAAATATTAGATACATTTTCTTAGCTAACTAACAATTGTATCAGTAATTTCCGAGTTCACAAAGCCTTTGACTAGTAGCATGTGCATTCTGTCTGCCCCCCGAGCACGTGGCCGCTCATCCTCAGCCACTGTAAACGTGACAAGCCACTATAGGCTTTTGCCCTCCTGAAACACAGAGCCAAAGTAACTCATTATTCTGAGGACAGTGGTGACAGTGGGGGGAAGGGACAGGACGCATGATTGAGATGCCATCTGTCAACATGACCTGCGCAGGACTGGAGGGAGAGCCAGTGTCAAGTTTCTTTGGCCAAGAATCATGGTCTGTAGACCACAAAGGACTGGGGCTCATAAACACTGTTCAAATAACTAAAACAAAAATAACATCTCCAGGCGCATCCCCACCCGTCTATCCATCAATTATACCTTAGGGCTGAAAGCAGAGAGGAGCTGTGAAAACAGTCGGTGAAGCCTTCCCTGGAAATCTTGGTGTGTTTCCAAACACATAAAACCTGGAGCAGCAATCCTTCCTCCCGTCTGAGCTTATTACCTTTTGCAACCACAGACCCAAGAGCCTCTGGGTAAATCCTTCCCCGGGAACTGATGAGAACTGTCCACACAGACACCTGAGTTTACTGTTCTGCAGCCATTCCTGTCATTTGATTGTTCTTAAGCTTTCCAGTAACGTGAATAATAAATATTCCTGGAAATGCTGAAAAGTCCCAGAGATGCCGAGGATGCTTAAGAACGGTGGAGGTTGGACCGCTGGGATTGCCCTCAGGTGCCCCCTCCCAACTCTTGCCTTTCTTTGGCTGCACACGTGGGCAAACCTGCTCTCTCTAGTAAAAGGCTCAACCTGGTGGAGCACGAAGTTGATGAGTTTCCCGTCGCTGAAGAAGGCTGACTTCACTACACCAGTGAGCCAGAGACCAAATTTCCCACAGCCCTGGTTTCCAAATCACCTTCACACAGCAGAACCAACTTTCCAGATGAAATCACAGGTCTGGCACAGAAACTGAAAAGCTGCTCTGTCACCATCGCGCATCTTAGGGACGAGGTTCCATTTGATCCTAACAATGTGATAACTTCATAAGTGTATTGATAACCCCAAACCAATACTTGTGCTTTTGTGAGAAACTGCAGACATTCATGGGCCACTGATAGAATTAAGGCACTTGACACTTGTGTTCTCTTGCTGAGGTTGACTGAAGCATTAGGAGACCTTTTGTTTGTTTGTTTGTTTGGATAAGAAACATTCCCCATAAGCTCCAGTATTTGGATACTTCTGTGTCAAAGACATTGAGAATGTATCCGAAACTGCCCAGGCAGTTTTGCCTGCTCTTGAAGAGCAGGGAAGGCCCAGAGGATGTTCTGCTGGAGGCAAATCAGGACACTACACAGAACATTCTCTGACTTTCTTCTCCACCTTAGCTTTGCAGAAGGGAAGCCTGCCATCTATGGAGCTGTGGCATAACAGCTATGTCCAGCTATAGATTAAGAATCATGCATCTTCAAAGGCATCTGCGCCGTGCATTCCTCTGCACAAGAATCCTGTAGAAGTCATAGGCATTGAGCTTCCCTGTATGTCTGTTCTTACCTGACACTCAGCGCTGTGGTTAGAGTCCACCGGAGAAACACAGGTTGGAGCTGTATGCGCTGGTCATGGATTGGAGCCTTGGTTCCAAGCTCCTCATGGTCAAGAATATTCCTCTGAGAGCAGCAGAGCCCAGGAACATTTGTCTTTCTGTGTAGGAATCTACTAGAAATCCAGCTCCCCATCAGAACTCCCGTTGAGTTGGCTTATTTCTCTGACAGATGGGCCTTGTCAATCAACAAACTTTTCACCAAAACTCAAGCAGGTCAAGACTGCCCCTGAGTCTACATGCATAAGAGAAATGCCTTGCCATCTTTGTCTTTGAAACTCTCAGGAGTAGGTGCAGGTTAGGAAGCGCCAAAGGTGAGAATTTGCCACCCGGACCCTGGATTCCTTTCACCCAGCCCTCACTGGAGGTGCTGGGTGAAAGAGAACTAGAAAGGGGACCAGATTGATTCCTCCCAGCTGGCTTGGCCTCTTTGCTTCTTCCCTGAGCTCTGAGGACCAAAGTTCCAGTACTCTCTGTTCTATCTCTGGGTCCATTGTATGTCCCAATGTGTCATCATGTGTCTCTCTCACAAGCTTAGTTGAATTCCTCTAACAAACCTTTCTTTCTACTAAAGTCCTATGACTCAGACGCATCCATTATTACCATAGCAGACATATTTTATAGACTTAGCCATAGTTTATATACAATTTCCTTTTGAACAGTGTTACCATAAATAACTTTCACATTTTCTTAACTATTCACATTTTAATGGCTAATGGCTACTTAAAATTCTACTAAGTTACACATTATGAGTTAGTGAACGAATTTATATTTGGAAGCTGCTTTTCTTGATAAGAATATTTTGTGTATGGGTTTCTAAAAAGTGACTTCCTCAGGATAAGTCACTATCATTAAAATTACTTGATAACTATTAAGGCGATAACATTTATCAGGTAATTATAACATATTTTTAATTATTAATTTTTTTTATTTCCGTCTGACTCATTTCTAAATGTATTCTATCAATTCAATCAGAAACAGGTGTGTCTCTGTGTTAGAGCCCAAGCCGCCATGCCAAAATTGCATGGGAGAATTGTTTATTTTAGGCAGGGTAATGCCAGAATAGTTTAATGTATATTCTCTAATTGCTCAGCAAGCTGAAGTGCCTTTTATGCTTATCACTTTTATTTTCTCTTACTTTTCTGATAGCAGCATGCTGAAAGCATTTTTCTAACTCAAAGAAACATTTGTTGAGTGTAGGAAAGCAGTTAAAAAAATAATAAGTTGTCCTTTATCCTGCCACTGGGGGAGCTGAGCTAAATGTTTTGGGGAATTGGAGTGAAACTGAACTTGTGTTTCAAATTCCTCTCTCCTACATCATTTGCTTGCCTTAAATAAGACAGATACAGATATTGATCTGTAGATATGTGTGTAACATTATATGTATATATTACATTTTATATATACTTAATACATGTTAGTTCTCTCTCTCTCTCTCTCTCTCTCTCTATATATATATATATATATATATATATATATTCTAATATTTCTGTTGATCCCAAAGAATGAGTGTAACAAGGAAAACTGAGCTATCCACACTTGAGTTTGCAGAAAGGACTGTCCTAGAGTTCACGGTGCCCCTACAGCCCTGAGCAGAGATGGAAGGATCCCAGCACTGTGACAGCTGACTGTTCAAGGCCATGGCAAACCACATTTGCTTACTTTTCCTGTTTGCACCCAGAGGTGATAAAACCACCTAGAATTTAACAGAGGATTGGGTGCTTCTGTCAATCACTTCCATTTTAAATTGGGGTGTGTGTGTGTGTGTGTGTGTGTGTGTATGTATGTATGTATGTGTGTGTATATGTGTATGTATGTGTATGTATGTGTATGTATGTGTGTGTATGTGTGTGTATATGTGTATGTGTGTGTATATGTGTGTGTGTATGTGTGTGTGTGTGTGTGTGTGTAGGACAGAGGGCAACTCTCAGGAGGAAGATCTAGGGATCCACTGTTGTTGAAATAAGAGCGGGTGGGCTGCGTCCCCCTGCGTCCCCAGCACCCTGCCGCCCGCATGGCTAGCTTTGCCCGAAATAATTACACGGAAACTGTATTCTTTTAATCACTGCCTGACCCATTAGTTCCAGCCTCTTATTGGCTAGCTCTTA
>NC_022032.1:11615805-11631271 GCF_000317375.1 Microtus ochrogaster
CTGATATGTTCTCAGTGTTATTCACAAGCACCGTATGTTGAAAACACACCCCATATGGCAAAAAAAAAAAAAAAAAGGACAGTCTAGGTATCCTTTTTATTGACTGGAGAGACAAGTTCTCCCTGGGCCACCTGGAACTCCTGGGCACAAGGGGCTCTCCTGCCTCCCCTCCCTAAGTAGCTGACATGTCTGGTGTCCACCATTGTCCCCAGCAGAGAAGGACTGCTTTAGGTGGCGGCTTTATTCAGCTGTGTTTGTCTGTTTCACGCTAGCAGGAGAGCCCTCACATCCTCTGAACACCTCCAATGGCAGAGCAGCCCAGAAATTCACCTTCTCATAGCTCTGCCCATCCATGGGTGGACTTGGGTGACTGCCAAACCCTCAGCCTGCATACCATTAGAATGTTCTCCCATCCTGGGAAGCCATGATTCAGTTCAACCTTCTAGTAAT
Organism: Microtus ochrogaster; assembly: GCF_000317375.1. Classification (NCBI taxonomy): domain Eukaryota; kingdom Metazoa; phylum Chordata; class Mammalia; order Rodentia; family Cricetidae; genus Microtus; species Microtus ochrogaster. The sequence goes on from NC_022032.1 coordinate 11,616,256, forward strand.
ACTGTACAAACTACACGCCAATTAATTTTTCGATATTATCTCAGTCTCCATACTGACTCATAAGCTTTCCAACTCTGTCAATCTATCAAAGTATAAACACATTCACTAGAACAAGCATTGTATCCACCTTGACTTGGAGTCTTGCTTACCCATGGGGCTTCTCTTAAACCCACCAGCTTCTCCCTACACACCCCATAGCTGTGGTGGAGCTGCACCCTCATCTTCCCTTCCCATTGCTATAGAAGCCCTCACTTTAGAAAGAGGATTGAATCAAAGACCCTGTTCACCTCCACTGGGCCTGCTTGAGATTAATCTTACCGACTCTCTGGGCATAAGCAACCCCAGGGTTCCGGGGTTCACCTAGAATCGTAAGACGAGGGCACATTTTGTATATGTGGCAGACAGTCAGCCAAATTGTAAAACCCTGGGAGAAACAGGCTGAACGCTTCTCAGTTGGGTTCGTAGGAAATAATATTGAAGTTTAAAAAAGAAAATATGGAAACATAAGAGATAAACAATGACAGGAAAATGTGGATGACTGAAAATCACATTTGAAGGTGTGCACGCCATTTCCCACACATCCCTGGGAGTGAAGCAAACTCATATATCCTGTGGAGAAGCTTCCCGGTGCTGCCTGGAGCCCCTGTTCCTTTCTCCTGCCCCCGAGCACATGGCATGAAAAATCCCATAATGCCCTTATCTCCAGAAGCCAGTAGAGAGCATAAGAAAGAGATTATGATTCACACAGCTGGCAAGAAGAGCTAGGCCCAGCTGGATCCTGCTGGTTTAAAGAAACCTCTGGGAATTCTGCAAGAAGCAAAGTCACCAGTATCTTTGCCAGGGGTAGCTTTTCCTTTGTAATTTTAGCAAAGAGATATTAGGACAGTGATTCTCAACCTCTGGGTCACAATCCCTTTGAGGGGTCAAATGATTCCCACAGGATTTGGTTGAGAATATTAGAAGTCACAGATATTTACATTATGATTCATAAGAGTAGCAAGATTACAGTTATGAAGTAACAACAAAAATAATTTTCTGATTGGAGGTCACCACAACATGGGAAACTGTACTAAAGGGCCGCAGCATTAGGAAGGTTGAGAACCACTGTCTTAAGACCGTCTGGCCTTTGACTTTACATGGGCAATCAGGGCCTTCACTTGTTCCTTTCTTCTCTAATATCCAGGCCTCTGACCTACCAGAGCCTGCCTCATCCCCCAATATCTGGCCCTTGACCTTCTTGGCCACCATGTTTGTTATCTATGCCCACTGCCATGCTTCCTCACGGACCAGTGAATTACGGCCTGGGGGCCAAAGCAACAGCAACTGGTTGGTTTGAAAATACAGCCTTATTGGGACATTCCAATCAATACAGTCGCTTTCATGCTAAGGGAGCCACCTCTGGGACACAGACCTTGGAACATTGACTGTATCTATTGTCTCCAACCTGCTACCATGGCCCTGCAGAGTGCAAGCTCTTGCAAGGGTTCATCCTCTCTTAGGTCCCTGTATTGTCCCTGTGGCAAAGACTTCTTTGTCCCCAGGCTCACTGAAGGCATCAAAGGCTCCAGGAAGACTTTGGGGTTTTTTTCTTTTGATCCTGGAATGCTCTTAGGTGATATCTTAAAGTTTTTATTGCTGTGATAAACCACCATTACCACAAACAAATTGGGGGAGAAAAGGTTTTATTTCAGATTATGTCTCTCGGGTCTCACTCATTGCTGAGGGAAGTCAGAGTAGTTTAAAGAGCACAGGAATCTGGAGGCAGGAACTGAAGCAGAAGCTATGGAGGAGTGTGGCTGGCTTGTTCCTCATGGCTTACTGGCCTGCCCTTAGAGCACTCAAGATCAAAAGCTTTGGGGGGCTCTGCCCAACAAGAGTGGGCTCTCCCATATCAATCATGGTGCATTTTCTCAATTGAGGTTACCTTTTCCAAAATGACTCTAGCTTCAGTCAGATTGCTATAAACCTAGCCATAAGGGGCTAAGGACTATGGGTCAGATTACCCTAGTAATTTTGGAGCCTACCTATTGCACAATACAAAACAGGTACTATTGAACAACAGGGCAGGATGTTCACTGTTGTGTGATGTTTTATCCTTTTGGCTTTTTGAGCCCCCCCCCCCCATCCTGCTCCCAGAAAAATCAACACAGAGGCTTATTCTTAGCTATGAATGCCTGGCCTTAGCTTGGCTTGCTTCTTGCCAGCTTTTCTTAGCTAATATTACCCTGACTACTTTTTGCCTTTCGGCCTTTATCTTTCTCTATTTCCGTACACTTTTCTTTACTTCTTTTTCATGACTTGCTGTGTAGCTGGGTGGCTGGCCCCTGATGTCCTCCTCTCCTTGTTCTCTCTCCTCCCAGAGTGTCTCCTTCTATTTATTTTCTCTGCCTGGCAGCCCCGCCTATCCCTGCTCCTGCCTCGCTACTGGCTGTCTATCTCTTTATTAGGACCATCAGGTGTTTTAGCCAGACACAGTAACACAACTTCACAGTTAATCAAATACAGCAAAAATAAAAGTAACACACCTTAAAATAATATCCCCCAACGGTCCACTAGGTCCACGGCTGTATCATGTTACCGTCAAGGGCATAGCACACCATCATGGTTAACTGTGTGTTAGGCAGCAAACAGCCTGGAGTTTTAGCATCCATAACCTTGCTGTCAAACAAAATTAACATTTCCAGGCCTGACTGAGAACCCATGCTAGGGATTTTAGGAAAGGGAGTTAGGTGAGTCACCTTTGGATTCTTGTTTTAATCAGCGTGCTTTCTCAAGAGGAATGCAGTAGAATCCAAGATAAAAGGTCCCCGGGCTACCGACAGAAGTGTCCTGGGTTCTTTCTCCCCAGAGAGTCACAGGCAAGGTCCCTCTTGAGCTTCACAGAACAGCTGTGATTGGGAGCTCTAGTAGGAGGCACCGGCACTAAGTGTAGCCTAGAAAAGAGCCATCTATTTTTGGGTTTGGGGTTTGATTGCCAGAAACACAGCTAATGTGGAAAGTTGATTTTGTGAGATAACCCCCCCCCCCCAGGGAAAGAGCTAAGTGTGGATTTCTCCATGTAGAAACACTGACTATATATATACTTACCACAGCACAAAATGATTAGAAAAAAAATGCTCTTAGCTAAATTGTACCTCATGCTACTGTGTATAATTGCAGGTTTGCTCGTGTTTATTTAAAATACTTAAAAGATAGCCGAAAAGGAGATAATTCAAGATACAAGAATTCAAAGCTAAGAAAAAATCTATCTTGGAAAAAGTTAGACACCGTGATTCACTTTGAACTTGGCTTGTGATCTGACCACACTGAGAGCTCAGGATTTTTACGGCATGACTAATTCAAGTTGGGTTCTCCGGGGAATGATCACAGTTGATGAGAAGGAAGATCATGCTCTGACAAGGAAATGAGTGATGTCCCTCTCATTTCAAATAATTCTAGCAGGCAGGTTTTGATTGACAGCTCTGCACGTTCAAAACAGTCTCTGTACGGGGCACCCTTCCAGGACCCCTGCCCCAACAGTAGCCAAGACCCTCAGATTGCAGCCCCTTGCATAAAATGATGCAACAGCATTTGCATATCATGGGTGCGTTTGCTGGCTTCTACTTCAAGTCTTCTCCAGCGTAGTGAGGGTGCTTATTATCATGCTAATGGGTTGGAAGGAACTATTATTCTCCATTGTTTAGAGGATAATGCAAGGGAAAGTCAGCCTGTGTTCCGCACGGATTCAATTTTATTTATTCAAATATTTTTTCCATCCTTGGTTGGTTAAACCAGATGGAGAACTCAGGGACTGTGTGATATGACATATTTGGGTTTCTCCCCCCTTCTCCTGTTTATTTTTCTTTTCTTTTCTTTTCTTTTCTTTTCTTTCTTTCTTTCTTTCTTTTTTTTTTGTCATTTCAGACAATGAGTGTTCAGCTGAAGCTAACGACATAGTTTGTCTAACCCAATATCCTAGTTCACAGATATAAGAATTAAGATTTAATGGGAAGGTGATTTACCAGCTGTCCCTACTGAATTTCTTAATTAAGATTTGTGCCCAAATGTCCTGGTCTCTAAACTGGTGTCATGTGTCCTTATTCCATCACGTCCCTGATCACAGGTAAATGAGCCAACTCAAGCTGTGAAAATCAGTAAGTCAAAAGAACAGAGCAAGAACAATGAAAAATTGTGTGATTGCTTGGAAATGAATTAATTCCTTAAAAAGTAATGACCATGTCATAAAAGAGAGCTGGGGAAATGGAGTGTGTATATGTGTATGGGGAGCGGGATAAGAAAAATCTAGCATTGGTGGTTTAATTGAAATTTGCTCTTTGTGATGGTTTGAATGAAAATGACCCCCATAGACTCACAAGGAGTAGCACTATTGGAAGTCTGGCCTTGTTGAAGTAGGTGTGACCTAGTTAAAAGAAGTATATCACAAGGGCTGGGCTTTGAGGTTTGAGAAGCTCAAGCCAGGCCCAGCGTGTCATTCTCTCTTCCTGCTGCTTGCCAATCTAGATGTGGAACTCTCTGCTACTTCTTTGGAACCATGTCTACCTGCAAACTGCCATGCTTCCTACCATGACAATAACCCACTAAACCTCTGGACCTATAAGCCAACCCTACTTCAATGCTTTCCTTTCTAAGAGTTGCCATGGTTATGGTGTCTCTTCACAGCAATAAAACCCTAACTAAGACATTCCTTAATATCTCTCTTAGTTACTTTTATATTGCTATGTGATAAGACACCATGACCAAGGCAACTTATAGAAGAAAAAGTTTAAGAGGGGGCCCACAGTTTCAGAAGGTTTGAGTCTATGATCATCATGGTGGATGGTTGTGATCTTGGCATCAGTAGGCAGGCAGGCATGGAGCTTATATCCTGATTCAGAAATCCAGGTTGGAGGGAGGGAGAAAGAGAGGGAGAGCGGGAGGGAGGGAACATTAACTGGAAGTGGCCTGATACCTGCAGTGACCCATGTCTTCCTCAGGGCCACACCTCCTGGTCCTTCTCAAATAGTTTCACCAAATGGGGAACAAGCATTTAAATATAAGCGCCTATAGGGTGCATTCTCGTTAAAACCACCACACCAGTGACACTAAGCCAGAGCCATGTCCAAAATACAAGATATTCCATGAAACAGCATTAACGTTTGTTAAAATCCAATTGACCTAACAAGTGGTTTGTTTAGGTTCACAGCTATGCGAACCCTTTAAAAAGTGAAAGAAGCCCAGCACAATTTGACTTTCTATATTAATGCAGCTGAGATGTTAGCATATCCATTGCTGTTCTTGCTTTGAAACTTATTTTATGTGTATGAACAGTATGTGTGTGTATGTGAGTGAGTGAGTGTGTGTGTGTGTGTGTGTGTGTGTGTGCGCGCGCACGCTCATGTAAACTGTCCGTGTACCTTGCACCTGTAGAAGCCAGAAGTAAATATTTGTAGATAATTTTTTTTCTTTCAGACTTAAAAATACCAAAATGGAGACTTATTAATTATGAAAGTTCAGCCTTAGCTTAGGTTTGTTCCTAACTAGCTCTCATAACTTAAATAAACCGATTTCTATTAATCTACCTTCTGTCATGCGACACCCATCCTGCTTCTTCTGTGTCTCCTGGCATTTCTCTAGCGTGCCTAAATTCCTCCTCCTACTTCTTCTTGCTGCCTGTCTCCCCTCCTAGCTACTGGCCATTAAGCTTTTTATCACACCAATCACAGCAATATGCCTTCATACAAAGTACAAATATCCCCTAACTGATATTGGATCTTCCGGGACTGGAGTTGTGAGCCACCACGTGAGTGCTGGGACTCAAACACAGAATCAAACTCTGGTAATCTGTAAGAACAGTCAGTGTACTCAACCTGATGATTCATTTCTCCTGCCAACTGTTTTTTTTTTATTTTTAACTAGTGGAATATTTGAATTTTAAATATTGTTGGTGGTAAAAATTTTCATTACAATTCTAGAGTGATAAGCCCTTAGCAGCAGGCACCTCCTTGATCACCTGTTCTCTCTGAAGAATCCCGTGTAATTTATGAAAACCTCAACAGTAGCAGATGATGGGGGTAGGTATCAATATTCTGTATCTGAACCTGCCCAGGTGTCCTGGTTGAGTTAGGGGTGATGAAGGACTCAAACGGGTATACATATGGATGAGAGTGAACATTCTCCATTGCTCAGTAGCACTCTGGTCCCACCATCACTCTGTATGGTCTACACATGGCCTTCCTCTTTCCTTCCTGAAATGGCGTAGAACTTCCTGAGTACATTTGTAACTGCTCGCAGAAGCCGCACAATGTTTAAATCTTGGCAGTGAAACTCGACAGGTTAAAAAGTCGGAGGCTGCCATGACTATTACAGCAGCTACCTATGTGCTTGGGCCTCCAGAGTAAAGCCCCTTCGATTAAATTTTCTTCAGGTGTCAAGAGATTGAACGTTACTGAGTATCTTAATTAAGGTTACTATTGCCGTTATGAAACACAGAAAACACATGTCCAAAGAAACTGGAAGAAGAAAGGGGGTTTATTCGGCTTAATTTCCATATCATTGTTCATCACTGAAGAAAGCCAGGACAGGAACTCAAACAGGGCAGGAATCCAGAGGCAGGCACTGATGCAGAGGCCATGGAGGGGTGCTGCTTATTGACTTGCTGCTCATGGTTTACTTAGCCTGTTTTCTTATAGAACTCAGGACCACCAGTCCAGGGATGGCGCCACCCAAAATGGGCTGTACTCTCTCCCATCAATCACTAACTAGAAAAATGACTCACAGACCTGCCTACCGCCAGGTCTTATGGAGGCATTTTCTCCATTGGGTTTTTCCCCATTCTGGTGACTCTAGTTTGTGTCAAGCTGACATAAAAGTAGGCAGGACACTGGGCATTTCTGAGCGTATGCCAGTGTATCTCTCCCTCATCTCCATCCTCATTGTTCTCAAATATTAGGGGGCTTAAATGCCTTTCTTCGGAACTACACTACTGTTACTCCTGTTGGGCATTGATCTATCAAAACAGTCATGTGCCCACACAACACTTGCTTTCCTCGCTGTAGCTCCTCAGTTACACCGCAGGTGAGTTGGGGCTACTGTAAAAATAGCAAAACTATATTAAAGCATTTCTTTTGTACACGGGGATGGGAGTGTAAGAAAATTAAATCCACAGCAGAAAGATCAAGCAAAATGAAAGACGAAAATCTGTCATGGAGTACCGCACTGGAAAGAAAAGGAGGGGAAATTTGCTGTAGCCATCATCAGCAAAGGAGGGGTGTTTAGAAGGGCCTCAGGGAATCTTGGAGCTGCTGAGAGCATTCTGTGAAGACAGCTGCCTTCTCAGCTTGAGGCCTGTCCCAGCCTCCTCTTCCTTTTCCTCTTCCCCCATTTCCCTTCTAATTTTAAATGGGTGGGAGGATGTGACAGGAAATAGCAGGAAGGTAAATTAAATGTGGGGAGCCACATTTAAAAAAAAAACAATGGGAACAAGACCCAACTTCCCCCTCCTCCTTCAGTTCTATGGAACATCGAAAAGTAAAATTTTGTAGCAAAGGCTCCGGGCCTCGGCTGTTTCACGGCCTTGGCATTGGGCCATAGGAAGAGTGACCTACTTTCCACACACTTCACACCAGTGACAATCTCATAGGTATTTCACACGGCTCCTCTTTGAGTAGGAGACTTGGGGTCAGATTTTGGGTGCTCGGAACCAGCTACACAGCCAGAGAGATGGTTCAGCACATAAAGATGCTTGTTGTCACGCCCCAAACCCCAAGTTCCATTACCAGAGCCCACGTGATGGAAGGAGAGAGGTAATTTCCACATTCTGTCCTCCAACATCCACATGTGTGGGGTGGCATGAACACACACACACACACACACACACACACACACACACACACACCTGAGCATGCACACACACATACAGGGAACACTGAAAAAAATTGAATTTTAAGAATCTATCTGCACTAGTAGGAGCCTGAGGGGGTCCAGGAGAACAGGAGAATGTGGCCCACAGAATCAACCAAGCAGGGCTCATAGGGGCTTACAGAGACTGAAGGAAGAATCATGGAACCTGCGTGGGCCTGTGCTAGGTCTTCTGCATATGTGTTATAGTTGTAGCTTGGTCTTCTTGCAGGACTCCTAACAATGGGAATGATGGTGTCTGACTATTTTGCCTGTTTTGAGGACCATTTTCCTCCTACTGGGTTATCTCGTTCAGCCTTGATATGAGGGCTTGTGCCTAGCCTTATTGTAACTTATTATGACATATTTAGTTAATATCCACTGGGAATCTGATCTTTTCTGAAGGGGAATGGAGGAGGAGTAGACCTGGGGGGAGATAGGAGGAAGAGGGAGGAATTGGGAGGAGTAGAGGGAGGGGAAACTGTAGCTGGGATGTTGTGTATGAGAGAAGAATTAAAAAAAAAATCCAGTTTCACAAATCCATTCTGTATCCCACTCAACCTACTCTCAAAGCCCAAAACAGGACATTCAAGACTTTGTAGAAATCAAATTTTGATTTCTGACATCTTCCTTTTATACTTGTGAACAAAGCACATTCTCCCAACCAGATGATGGTTCCCTCTGTCCCCCTCCCCTCTGCCTGGATCTTATCGAGTTCAGGGTGATTTCCAGTATGTAGATCTTAACAAAAATTGTATGAATGATTTGTTCATTGGCTGGATTTGTGACCTATAACCAGAATGTGTGATGATATTCACCTCCAACCCTTCTCTGGAAGGAAGGGATCGAGGATTGTTTGATGTCATTTGTAGCAGAAGCGATTTCAGTCACTGTTGAGAAGAATTGTTGGTGTGTTGTGTTTTGGGAGTATTTGATCCCTGGTGATTGTCAGTCTTTCTCTCCCTGGAGGTGGTAAGCACATGACAGCTCCCTCCTGGTCCACTTGGGAGCATTAACCTTTCTGTGGGAAACAATGGGTGAGCAGCCATGTTACCGCCACTACCACCCTTCCACATCCTGTGGCTGAGGCCAACTGTGTATCCTTCAGTCAGAAAACAGGAAAGGATGAGACATTGGGTAGCCAGGTGGGCTTTTCTTGTGATGAAATTTCCATGACATTCTAGTGTCCAATGTAGCTTAACTGGAGAAAATTGAATCCACCAAACAAAAAAAAAAGGTTTTATTTGTATGAATCGATCATCCAAACAGATGTTATGGAAAATACAGAACATGACAAAGACCAAAGTACAATGTGCTTTCTGTCTGCCTTCAATGATCAAAGTTGGTAAAACTGCATGTGCAAAGCAGATAACGAAGTTTAAAGATAAGTAAACTTGTTGTAATACAGGCAGTGGGGCTGCGTCCCCAGCACCCCGGCCGCCTGGCTAGCTTATGCCCCGAAATAACAACACACAAATTGTATTCTTTTAAACACTGCTTGGCCCATTTCTATCTAGCCTCTTCTAGGCTAACTCTTGGACCTGGACTAGCCCATTTCTAATAATCTGCTGTAGCCCACAAGGTGGCTTACCAGCGAGATTCTAGCCTATGTCCATCCTGGGTCAGAGGTTCATCACGTCCGCCCAGGAGAGGGGAGCATGGCGTCTCTCTGAGGAGAGCTGTCGAGTCTGAGCTCACTTCCTCTTCCTCCCAGCATTCTGTTCTGTTTACTCCTCCCACCTATGTTTTAACCTATGAGGGCCAAGCAGTTTCTTTATTGCTTAACCAATGAAATCAACAGATTGACATATGACACTCCCACATCATAAACTAAAGAAAAGCGCTTTATGTGTGAGGGAAGAGAGAGTAAGAAACAGTGAGCCCAGCTGCTTTAGGGCCTTAAACTGGGGTTCCTCAACTCTTTCCTCTGATCTCTCTCACTTTGGCTCTATCTTGAGGAAAACATTTTTCTACTGGGGATAGGGAGGGGGTTAAATTGTATCTTTGAATCCAAAATGCACGGCCAACTCCCTCTTTATCCCTCTGGAGTCTAATAGGGGAGAGCGTCTTGTGAACTCCCTAGACAGCTTATATTTTGGACTGAAGAGAATTCCAACACATATCATTTCTAAAAGAATCACCGTTGTAAGGTGGACCTCACTCAATCAGAGCAGATTTCCTCTAGCCACTGACACTGTCCAATCAGAATAAGAGTCCGTCGGCGCCAACCTGGGAGTGAACAGACTCATCTTCCGCTCTAATGTCACTGTGTTTGTTACCTCTGTGAGGAGGGTCTGGCAGGTCCTGGTTGGTCACTGACATGTGATCTGCCTGGCAATGGTTATTTGCCCTAAGGCCGATTTTAAGAATTTGTATGTAAACTGTTACCCAGTGCCCTACTCTACCAGGCTCTCCTAAAGGTAAGGCAGGCAAAAGGAATCTCCGACAAGAATTTTCGTTTTATTCCCGGGGAAGAGAAAAGAACTGACTTCATTAGATCTCTCAGGCATTAACAAGCACCTTCCCTGTTTTCCTCAGCAGTGAATTTCTTTAGCTGTGCAGCACCTCTACCTGCTAGAAAGTGAATCTCAAGAAGTGACCTGTCCCTTGTTAAGCAGCAGGGAGGCTTTGAGGCAGCCCCTGTGATTGGGGATACCTTGAAGAGAGAAGGAGTACCCCGTCTGTCATTTTCTACACCTGTCTCCTCTGTGCAGAATACTTTCTAAGTTCAGATGTAATGGGCACCATTGCGCATTCACAGGTGTATTTGTGCAGCGAAACACGACATAGACCTTCCCCAGCGTGGCCATTAACTCCTGCATCTGATCCCTTAACGATTTGGGGTTAAGTGGAGTTCTGATCGTGTGTTCATTTAATAACTTTTGCTGTGCTTTGCGAGCTCAGGAAGCCGTGGCTCATTCACAACTAAAAGGAGAGTTTCCCTAATGTATGCCTTGATCTAGACACGCCATACGCGCCACAGAATTTAGCTCTGTTCACTTGAATAGAATACACACATGCATTCATTTGTGCCAACCCATTCTCCTTGTAGCTTTTCAAATCTGACCTTGAAGCTCATTCTTTGTGGGAAATTGCAGTCTCTTAATTTTTTTATTTTTCCATTTAGTATTGAAGTAAGGAACTGTGATGTTTTTATTATGAGTCTGGGGGAAGGAGGTGTTTGATAATACAAAAACCTTACCCCTAAAGTTCACCCTGATAACAGAATTCAAAACTATATCCTGGAAGGTCAAAGCAATTCTTATTTTTAAGTCTTAAAATAGCTAGTTTTATTCAAAACTAGCTTCAAAAGCAGTTAGCTGAAATAAAAAGGTAGCTTTAAAAGTAAAAGTAGTTATTTAAAAATTCCATTACACATTGCATGGTATTTAATTTTAAATGACATTTAAGAGGTACTTTTAAAAATATTAAATGCCTATCAAAAAACTCCAGTGTGACCGTCACGCAAATGTTTATTATACTTGTTAATAAATACAATAACTAATTTTTTAAAATGTGTCAAGTTACTATTTTTGTTTTGTTTTGTAGTTTAAGCATTCTGTTAGTGGATTCTAACATATTTAATTTATCGGGTCTTACTGTAGTTCCTCAAAGGGGTCACAAGAGAATTTTCTATGACTATGCCTTGATTCATGTCTGATCTTCAAATGGAATAGTCAGTCAGTTTCCTTTCCAAAAGTGCCTGTAAGAACAGAAGTGGAAAGATTCTACTTTCTTTCCATCACACAGTTTAAGTGTTGGTTTTTGTTGCTGTTCATTTTTTTGTTTTTTGGAGGACAGGCTTTCTCTGTGTAGTATTGTGGAATGTTAGTTTAAGATGTGTTCCATTCACTTAAGCCATGAAATATTTGTTTAATGAAGCAAAGATGTGTTGCATTCTTTTATGTTGCATTTGTTTAACTCTGTGCAGCTGTGTTACTTTGCCTGCCTAAAACACCTGATTGGTCTAATAAGAGCTGAACAGCCAATACCTAGGCAGGAGAGAGAGACATAGGTGGGGCTGACATGTGGAGAGAAAAAAGTAGACGTCTATGCTCAAGGGAAGAACAAAAATTGAGGAAAGGAGATGGAGACTAGGATGCTAAGGGCCGGTTATCCAGCTACACAGACAGTTATGGAGTAAGAAAGAAAGAAAGATACATAAAATAAACATAAAAAGCCCAGAGGCAAACGTAGTTAAAGATAAACTGGATAACAATTTAAGTTAGAAAAGCTGGCTAGAAACATGTCAAGCTAAAGTTGGGCATTCATAAGTAAGAATAAATAAGTTTCTGTATATTTATTTGGGAGCTGAGTGGCAGGCCCCCTAAGACTAACAAAACAAAGCAAACAAACCCAAACAAACAATCAGAGAAAAAAAGCAAACACAATAACAATGATGGTGTTGTCCCCACTGTCCTGGACTTGTTCTGTAGACCAGACTGTTCTTAGACTTAGAGATCTGCCTGCCTCTGCCTCCCAGATACTGAGATTAAAGGTGTGAGCCACTCTTCCAGGTTTTAAATGCAGATATCTCGATTCCCAGGCAAATCCGTGTTTATTGTTACTGCTATTTTTTCTGCTGAAAATGGTAATAAGAAAAACAGTTATGTCTCACTAAGTCAATGCCATCAGCTGGTCTTATCGTTATTGTTAATACTTCCTAACAGTGACAAAAGCTCTGTCTTGGATGAAACGGCAACAGTTCATACTGTTTCCCAGGGTGCTTTGCACAGCCTTGATCCTTGTTTCCCAGCATACTTTGCACAGTCTTGCTCCTGCAGCCCAGGCTGTTTCCCAGCATGCTTTGCACAGTCTTGCTCCTGCAGCGCTGGCTGTTTCCCTGCATGCTTTGTGCAGCCTTACTCTTTTCCATCAGTCCATTCTTTGTATGTTCATCTGAGTCTACAACTAAGCTTCAAATGCTAAGACAGATTTTCTAAGAAAGGGTGTCCTTTACAGTAAAAAAAAAAAGTCCTGATTTTTGCCTAATTTGTGATTAATTTTACCACACCCCAAGCAAGAACATTGTTATTTAACTATAGTAGACAGCAGTAGTATTTAACTGTTGGGCAAACATCCAGGCAATCAGTCTCTGGAAGCCCAACTCCTATCCCCTTATGGTTTAATTTGTTCATGTAAATGGTCTCGGGTGAGGAAGAAAGTCGCTGGATTAGAAAGTCCAAGGTCCGTGTGTCTCTTATGACTTTTTAAAAATTTGTAAAAATTGCCATGTTGCCAATAGAGTACACCTTCACCTGAATCCCAACAATGTGTCAGAGAGGAGAGCTACATGTTAATTATTCAGTGTAATGACTTATGGATTCCATCACCTATGCATAAAATTCCTCAGATAAGTTGATTTAAATGTACGTGCATTAAAACCAAAAACTAAACTAAACTAGTAGGGGCCCCACGAGACAAGCAGCACCTGAACTGGGAAGGAAGCAGTAGGATGTTATGGGTTGGCACTGTGCCAAAAGTGTCCTTCTAGCTCCTGAACGGAAATGTGCCACCAAGAAGAGTCTCCGGTCTTGAAGTCTTTATGACTGTCCCTGCCAAAAGAAAAGTCCGGAATCCAGGCAGGTTTTGTGAGAGAAAAAAAAAAAAATTGGGGAGTGATTTGGAGATAAAGAATTTGACATAAGAGCATAAAAGGGACTCACAGACCAGTAGAACTGCAAGCCACATTTGACCATCTATATTTTCAAGATATGAAATACTTGATATGTTGTTTCTTGGTGGGATATCTGCCTATCCCAGATCTTGAGAGAAAGAAGACCCAGCTGCCTCCTCCCTCCCTTCTGCTCTGAACACTGAAGACCTATTATATCCACGGCGCTTGCTCTGCTGCTATTCAGCAGAGCAGTGTAGAAACTCAATGACATTTCTGGCAATTTGAGAATTCCTGATGACTTCCATGAGGCAGCAGAGGAGATGTCCTCTGCCCTCTGTGACCTCTGGTCCCTCTACCTTCCAGGAAGTCTTTGAAGCTCCGGCCTCTTGGTTTATTTTTAGGTTCCCACACTGACATCCATTGTTGACTGAACTTGACCAAATTTAATTTTCAAAGGCCTTGTAGACATTTCCCTGATCATAGTGGGGAGCTATTGGTCTGCAGCTCTGGGCCATGGCCTCTGGATTCAGCGTTAAGACGTGCCTAGCGTGGGAGATGTGACAGAGACCATTGGTCCCTCCAAGTAGATTGCACATCCTCACTGGTAGTTTAGAATGATCATTAATAACTGACATTTTCAAGAATTACTTCCTCTGAGAAGATCCTGTCTGGGGGAAAATGGAGCTACCAACTGTGGGCAGAGACTCAGGAAGCCCACACCTTTTGGTGTCAGGGTACAAAAACAGAGGCAGGGCAAGGAGTCTGTGTCCTGTAAAATCTGTGGTAGAAAGGTCCTCCTGGCTAACTTTGGGAATCCTTAAGAGCCTGCAGAGAGGTACCTTTCTTTTTCCCCCATTTAGTTAAAATGCAGAGATGCTAAGCATTTAGTTAAAATGCAGAGATTTTAAAGTCTTCCTTTACAGCTGCTCAAAAGCCAAATGGAAATTTCAGCTGCGCCATCCTGCATGTCAGAGTGGGTTTGCTCCAGTCTCTGTCTTCCATGCATCCAGACTGGCATTTCCTCTCCTTGGCTGTCACTGTCATGTGGCAATTTCTACTCCCCACAGGCTTTGGCTAACACATCATAATCTACAGCAGGGCTAATGAAGAGAAGATGTAGGATCCCAAAGAGTGTCTTCAAGGGCCCTTACTATATCTATCAATTGATAATAGACATATTTTCTTGCTATCTCAGGTTGGAGAGTAAGTATCCACAAGGAAATTTTTATATCAAATATAGTTGGGATCTTCCTCTTCCCCCTTATCTTCTATTATTGATCAAAATATCCTAATGGCTACTAAGTAGGTATGGCCCTGCAAAGGGAACGAGGAGCCACAGCAGCCTGAAGTAGAGGGAGCATCAGAGTTCAGATACAGAGGTGAGCTGGTGGCAGTGCAGACACGCAGGGTTAGAGGAAAGTGAGCTGTAAAGCCCAGCCCCCAAAGGAAATCATTTTGGTAAGAAAGATGTCCCTGGAAGCAAAGGGATCCTGAGGACATCAGTGACTAAGAAGAAGAAGAAGA
>NC_022032.1:11631371-11634106 GCF_000317375.1 Microtus ochrogaster
GGAGGAGGAGGAGGAGGAAGAGGAAGAGGAGGAGGAAGCTGTTTATGTTGGAGAGACTATGTAGCAGCAATTAACAACACATACATGGAGGATGACCAAGTATGTGTATGTAAAGTAGGAATAACGGGTTCCAAGTTTCTTAAGTTTTGGAGAAGGCATTGCAAAAACACAAAGGAAGAAAAGAGAAATGACGCCTGTGGTTGTATTAGAATTAGAAACAACATAATCATTATGTTTAATATAAGATAGGTATGGGAAGGAGTATAAGAAGTAACTACCTGTGTAGGGAGCCAAGGAAGCCCTGGGTGAGAAAAGTACTGAGCAAATGTGTTTTTGACATGAGCACGGCCATGACCATATGACCAGGCTCAAGAGAGATGGCAAAGGTCTCCTCAGGAGTCTGAGTATTTATGAATGAATGCAGTGTTTGCAAAGTCTTGCAGGATGTTTACAGCCAGACACTGCTTTCTACAGAGACTAACTAATCCCCCATCTCCCCATCCCATGCTGTACACAATAAACATGCTGAAGTTCCAAGTTGTGGCAGTCAGAGACCCTCACCTGACCCTGTACACATATCTATGTGTCTGTCTTCTCTTCGTTCCCCTGTCACTGCAAGCCAGGATCCCAGGACCCAGAGCCCTGAAGTTCACAGCATACATGTATACATGTATATTCTACAGTTCTGTCCCTGGAGAGGAGTTGGGCTAATGATACCAGTACTTGTAGTTCAATGGCATAGCAAAATACTTGAGGCTAGGAGAGTTGAGAAGAAAAAAGGGCTTCTTTAGTTCAGTTTTAGAGGTTAAAAGTCAAGAATCAAACAACCCCACTGGCCCAACCTTTAGTGATGTCACTACTGACTGTAGTTAACCCTGAGGGTGTGGGGGGAGGAAGAAGAGGAGCAGGAGGAACCAAGCGGTCAGGTTTACTCTAATAACCTTATAATGGGTGAGTTAAAGAAAAAAGTAGGAGAACTTTTAAGGCAATTTTGATCACTACCCCCTTAGATGGAACGTATGGATTCATTGAGACATTTGTCAAACACGAAATGTCGATAGAAATCAAAGTGGACAAGAACTGGAAGTTATGGTTTTACTAAAGTGAGGATACCCAGGTTACCTGCACAAAGTCTCCTAAGGTTTACAGAAGAATGTTAAAATTCCAGGTATTTAAATTTCTATACCAGTACTGTGCAATGGAAATATCAAGCGAGCCTCTTATGGGCTAGTATAATATACATTATATTATATATACTATATTATATTACATATATAATATATTATATGTGCTATTATATTCTCTAGCAGCCGCACCAAAACGCGTTAACAGATGGAACGTGTTTTAATAAGATGTCTCGTGTGACTTAGCATATTCAAAGTATCCTTCCAGCATCTGCTCAATAAAACTTGTTAATGAGTGGCATGATGCTTGTTTTAACCTCATCACAAGAGCATGGTGTGTATTGGCACTTACATGTCATTTGCTCAAAGGCAACGTGTGACTAACGGCCACAGTACTGGGCAACTTGGGTCTACACTTAAACTGTGTCTAAGTCCCGACTCCTAAGTCACTGTTCCTCAAATACTCATTCCTTAGTATATTTACCCTAGCCTCTCCTTGGACTGTTTTCCCCAATTGAAATTCTTCCTTTCGCTTGCTTACCTCTGGAAATTGCATCTGCTTCAAAGAGCAGTAGTCTCGTCAACTCCTTCTTCATCATCAGTCAAACTCCTCACTATGTTGTTTGAGCCCCGACTTTCACCTTTATTTGGTGTATGCTTCATTCCGCCTTGTGCTAGAATTAGTGGCTTGTTTGCCTTTCTTGCCGACTAAATCGAAGCTGTCGGTGGCACGTACCATTTCTTTCCTATTTACTTACCACTTCTTCAGTAAATGCTTGGCTCCATAGGACGTTCTGTGGAAAGAGCATGAGCTAACCCCTCCCGGACTGCCAGGGACAAGAAGCAAACTGAAGAGAGTTGGAACTGGGAGCCGCAGTGCTGAGGACCCAGGGAAAGGACACTCATTAGCCGGAGAACTCACTGAGGAAACTTCCTGAAGGCTTGAGCCCAGGGACTCAGACAGCTCTTATCTCTTCAATCCCATAGTTCTTATGCCATCTCCCTCCCATCCATGTTTTCTTTTCACACTAACTAACTAACTAACCAGATTGATTCCTTAAGGGAAAGGTTGAAATTCAGAATTAATCACTGTGCTTGTGCGTAGTCATACAGAGCAATGGAGCCAAGTCTGGTCCTGCCGGGATGAATGAGCCAAGTGAAACAACCTTCCTTACAAACAGCTCCCACCAGGAAGCAGGATTTGTGACATAGATGATTTCTGCATGACCATCACTAAGATCTCTAAAACTTCCAGAACTCATTGGTGCCTCGGGTATCTTTAATGGGATCCAAACCACTTATCCTAGATAGAATGCAAATTCTAACTGGAGGACTGAGATTCGCACTAAAAGAGCTTGAAGTTGGAGGGCTGCTATTGTGCATGATGGGGGATATTGCCCTTTGAAAGAAATGTGGATACAACTGCTCCAAGGTATAGTCGAGGAGGCGCTTTTTATTGTAGACATGAGGGAGAATACAGCCAGAAGCATCTGGACGAGTCCAGAGCAGGGGGAGACAGCAGTCAACTAAACATGACCAGCAGACTGAACCAGGCCATTAGAGGAAACAGGTGTGGGGAAGAGTGAGGAAGGAAGAGGAGAGAGAGAGAGA
>NC_022032.1:11634786-11636629 GCF_000317375.1 Microtus ochrogaster
CACAGGGGTCAGATACACAGGTCAGACATCTTGCGCATCAGATAATTACATTGCAATCATAACAGTAGCAACGTTACAGTTATGAAGTAGCAATGAAAATAATTTTATGTTTGGGGGTCACTACCACATGAGGAACTGTATTAAAGGGTCGCAGCATTAGGAAGGCTGAGAACCAGTGCCATAGACCATCAAGACAGTAAAGACAACCAACTCCAACAAGAAAGGAATGAATATGGATTATGAAGCCAACACCCCAGGTAAAGAAAACTCTCAACAAAGAGAGAGGGGCTGATAGCAGCGAAAGAAGCTGAGAGCTGGAAGTGACCATCCAGAAAGCAGGCCACGCTCAGGCCAAGAGAGCGTGTCAACAGAAAAGCTAGCAATGAAAAAGGAGTCTGCATTGTTGACTTCAAGAATGCTGAGCACAAAGCTCTTCACTGGAACAGTCAGGTGAAGCTCCCTCCCTTACTTTTGTTCCAGCTCTGAGGGAATCTCACACAGCAGCCAGCTAAACTCTAACTAGGGTGTGGGGAAGACAAACTTTCACTTGGAAATGAACGTAGAAGTACACATCTCATACTGGAGTACATACTTTATGCCTTGAGTCTGATTCAAATTGATTTAACAGCTCAAATGTGCAGCCAAGGTCAGGACAGATTCATGTTAGCCAAGGGACATCAGAAACCTGTTTCAGGCATTGGGCTTCACGAATCTTAAGCATCCAGTTGCTGACTATCAGAAAACAGAAATTGTCTAGCATTTGGCATATAGGAGGTGCCGATAAATGTTTGATCTCTCCAATGAATGAATCAATGATTTATCCTCCATGAGTCACCAAAAAAAAAAAAGAAAGAAAATTGAAAATTTGATTGTTGAAGAGGAGCATGAAGTAGCAGAAAAGAATCCAAGAATGAGCTGTGAACACTTGAGAAGACCGGTTTGTGATTCAGAGAAAACTCTACCGATTCCAAACTCTTCCCAGAAATGCTACATCTTATTGCACAGAAGTATAGTCAGTTCTCCAAGGAGGGGCCAGGAGACTTCTGATGTTAAATACTCCATTTTTATAAGGCCAGGACAGGGTGTTGTAAGACAGTGACTCTGGGCACAAGTTTTGAGGAAGCTGCTCTGTCGTCTACCCTGGACTTGTACAAGCCTCGGAGAGACTGGTGACCCAGATCCTGAACGTGAAGACTGATCCAGAAGGACCCAGGCTTTGTCTCTGCATGAGAAAACGCTTGTCCCAGGTAACCAGGAACAGAGAGAGCCACAACAAAAGCCCGCCAATCAGCACAGAGGGGTCAATCAGAGGAACAAAATCTGTTGTCACTTGTAAGAGGTGAGCAAGCGCTTGAGGAATGCAAGGCTCAGCCAGAAGGAGAGGACCAGTCTTGAATACACAGGAAGGCAGGAAGTGAGGAGAAAGAGCGATGAGATGCGGTGCCCTGGGGGCGGAGCATGGACAAGATGAGTGCCCTGTTTGGGAGTCGATCCCATGCACACTGTTGGCTTTGGTGGGATGTCATGGGTCAGAAGTAGAGCAGGTAGACTATACGGGCCTCGGTTTCCTCACCTGTAAAATAATCACCAATGCCTTCTTTGTGTGGGTGTTAGAGTTAAAGAGCTTGCTGTCTGTAGTTGCTTGGTTTTTTTTGCTTCTGTAGTCACAGTCCCGTCAGGAGGGAGACTGTAGGACTTGTTTCCTTAGAAGCCGCAGACTGAACCCAGGGACTCATGAATGCAAGGCTAGCACTTTGCATTCTGAACTACATTCCCAGAAGAGAAATTCATTAAACTTTCATCTGATATATTGCTGGAGTTCTGGATCACAGACATAGGACTC
>NC_022032.1:11636740-11640849 GCF_000317375.1 Microtus ochrogaster
TATTTACTCCTCAGTCAGAGTGACCTCCTGACCCAGCTGGTTGGGCTGTGAGAGGCTCTCCCTGCCCCCCCACTCCTCGCTCCCCCACTCCAAAGCCCTAAACTACTATAGCGGAGCCATACTTCCCCAGCGCTCACCACAGAACAAGTGCAGAAGAGTTCCAGGCTTGGAAGGCTATCTACTCAAAGGCCTGACTCAGGATTTCCCATAGGATTTTCCTTGCACCATACAGCTCCAGGTTTTCCGGGGCTGGTACTTGACTCGCATTTGGAGATTTGCTGTCCTATCTCCCTGAACAGAATTCCACCGTTATCTCACTAAGCTATCAATGGTGCTGTGCTGTCTAAGATCAATGCACAGATAAGTGAGGCAGGTATCCTTAGAGGCAAGCTTCTGGGTGTCCTTTCGTGGGCTGCACCCAAAACCTCTCTGGGTCGTGTTTTGTTGACCTTGAACTAAGTGTAGGGATGCATCAGCTACTTTCCGTCTTGTGCAATGACCTTAAACAACTGAATGCGCTTAGTAATGAACCTCTCAAATAGAATATGTCTGAGAACAGGCCTGCCCATTATATTTAAAAATCCTCCATGTCTACTGCTTCTCTGGCTTTGCATTTACTACAATGGGAACCCATTGCCTAGAACTACATCCTCAAGAGTCGTCTTGAGGAAATCATTCGCACAGTCAAACTGTTAACTAATCTAGCGGCTTCTTCATGCAATGTCTTCCCCCCCCCTTAAAAATAAAAAAGAGGGGGAGACTGATTATATGGTTCAGTGAGTCAAGTACTTGCCATGCATGAGGGCTAGAGGTCAGATCCTCAGCATTCCACTCCATGCTGGGGAGGTACAGGGACCACCTGTAGGAACTCCAATGCTCAAGACCCAGAGATAGGAGTCCCCAGTTCAAGCTCACTAGCTAGACTAGCTGACCAGCAAGCGCTGGGCTGATGTGAAGGACCCTGCTTTAGTGTATGAGGAGGAGAACAGTTGAGGAAAATACTGGAAGTGAACCTTGGGTCTTCACATGCATGCATGCATGTACGCACACACAAACACAGGTACACCCGCACACATACAAACATATGTGCCTATACCTATGCATCACACACACACACACACACACACACACACACACACACACACACTATAGAAGTTTAAAATGTTTTAAAAAAGAAAGGGAGAAAAGCCAGGTGTGATGGCACACGCCTTTAAGCCCTGTACTCGTGAGGCAGGGGCAGGAGGATCTCTGTGAGTTCGAGGCCAGCCTGGTCTACAGAGCAAGTTCCAGGATGGGCTCCAAAGCTACACAGAGATACCTTGTCTTGAAGAGAGAGAGAGAGAGAGAGAGAGAGAGAGAGAGAGAGAGAGAGAGAGAGAGAGAGAACATCCAGAAATGTCTGGAAGAGTCCAGAGCAGAGAGGAAAAGCAGCAGACTGGTCATGACCCATACTAGCAAAGCAGGCATGGAAAAATCATGTGGTTATAAGGAGTAGCAGAGGGAAGGGAAGCCCATGAGCTGCAGCGGCCTGGGAGTTTAGAGTAGAGAAGGTGAGTGGGGCCACGGTGAGCTTTGTGATACATAACCAGCACGTGGGAATGGGGACTAGAGGCATCTACAGGCTAGCGCTGGCTTTGGTGGGCACCCTGTGTCCCCGTGTATATGCCAATATGGAGCCAGATGCCTCATCTGCCCCAGGAAGGGGCGATATGGAAGAGGCTCTTCCTGGCAGACAGAAATAGCTTCACAGATTTCTGAGGAATGTTTAAAGTACTTGCCAGCAATCCTGTAGCTTAGCTGGAGTCAAGACTGTCATGGGGAGCCTTTTGGGGTGCTTGGAATTTTCATCCAGTTCTAACATAGTCAGCTTTTATTCATAAAACATTTATGCTTGCCGGGTGGTGGTGGCGCATGCCTTTAATCCCAGCACTCGGGAGGCAGAGGCAGGCGTTTCTCTGTGAGTTCGAGGCCAGCCTGATCTAGAAGAGGTTCCAGAACAGGAACCAAAAAAAGCTATGAAGAAACCCTGTCTCGAAAAAAAAATATTCCATGAAAACATTTATGCTAACATCTAATAGATGTATTATTTTAGTGGAATAAATACACATTTTAAAGTTCTCAAGCCTTATGTTTGTCACAGTAAACACTGGTTATGATAATCCACCTAAGAACAGAGTATTTTTTGGTTCCTTAATATTTGTTTTAATTTTATGTGCATGTGTGTTTGCCTGCATGTATGTCTATTCACCATGTGCATGCAGTGCCCAAAGGAGGCCAGAAGAGTATGTCAGGTTCTCTGGGAGTTCCAGGCAGCTGTGATATGTCATGTCAATAGTAGGAATTGAACCTTGGTCCTCTGGAAGACGGCCATCTCTCCAGTAATAGTCTTTCATAGTTCTTGAGTGTAAAGTACTTCTAATGCCAAAACCCTTGAAAACTGCTGTTGCTATGAGAAGGGACTGCTTTTTGATGTTGCATTCTCTGTTTTCTAGTTGATCCAGATGGGCAGCTTGCCAACCCCAGCCTGCCTTTCCATTGGTGGCTTGTGCTCTTCTAATCTCCCAACTTGACCTGGTTCTCCACCTGACCCAGCTCACTCTCTGGCTCAGATGCTGGAACTTAGCACTCTGCCACAACCCCACATTGTGCCAGACTTGCCAGCACTTTCTGGAATCCAAGCTCATCACTTCCATGAGGACTCATTCAGGCTGAGAAGGAGTTCGACTTTCTATGATTCATTTAAAAACTGTTCTCCGGTGTAAGGAAATGGGGAACGTGCTATCTTTGCATTCTTAGCTTTCACTCGGGACATACAGTGAGAACATATGACAAACTGTATCTGTTGAGAAAATGTGATAGTTTCGTGAGAATGTCCTGGGTCGTCTTTGATCCCAGAGGACTGAAATCATTTCAGTTTGATTTCCCTAGTCCAGAGGAATTTCCAGATACATTAACTTTTAATCTCTGGGTCAGGGTTCTCTGGAAATTCTTGTCTATAGTTGCAAGGCTAATCTGGATTCCAGACATTTTCTGTCTGATCCAGTGGGGTGACTAGCTAGCTGTCCTGGGAATATTTTAACATGGCTGCTTATTCACTATGGAAGTAAATGAGCATTTGTTCTGTACAATGTGGAGGGGAAGGACACAAGCAGAAGGAGGATAGAGAAGAATAAGGCATTTTGAAAGAAAGAGAGAGAGGAAAGACCAGAGGGATTTTTTAAAAATCAAAAGAGCTGTAGATAAGCATTGTATCTGGCTGTTACGGTTTCAGCATTTCGGTGAATGCTTGGCTTTCTCCTGTCTTCAGTGCTATGTGGAAGCACCCAGCAATGCAAGTATACATGACCTTGGCCGCCTGCCTTTTTTGCATTGGGAGGATATTGGCCAGTGGCCAGTGCAAAGTTGTCTGCAAGGGCACCTCTGCAAGAGACGGAGCGAGCTTTCTAGCCACAGATCCTTACCGTGCTCGACGATCAGCCCCCATGCTGCAGGAGTCTGTCTCAGCTCTGAAACTAGATCGTGTGCAGGGCTTCCTCTGCTGTCCGCACTGATAATCAAGCCCATTCAGAATAGGCTATGCACCATTGAGAAGCTTGCTTAATTTTTCTTTACCTCCATTTCTCCCTGTGTAATGTATGTTCATGGATCTCTTCCTTGTAGGAACACATTTATTACCTATTGCATATTACATATGCTCATTACATATTGTAAATGATCATTACATTATATTGCATATAATAAGTAATAAATCATGCTACAGTTAATAACATTAGTATTGACAACAGCGATAGTTCGGTCACAGGACAAAGTAGCTGAGGTCATGGCTGGAGCTCCAGGTACAGTAGCAACCCCAAGCCTGTCACAGGTCAGCCATCGATCCAGGTCCTCTGCTAATGATGCAGAGATCAATGTCCAGAGAAAGGTCACTTGTCTCCTGGACTGGAGAGGCTCCTGTGCTCATGCACTCTACTTCGAACCCTCAACGCTGCTAAGCCAGATGTTACCAGGTGTGCCAGATGGTGAAGTTCATCACAAATGTGCCCATCTGCAACCAGGATGAGCTTCTTGGGAAATTATGACAAAGGAGGTCACTGCCCATCAGATACCTG
>NC_022032.1:11640949-11663023 GCF_000317375.1 Microtus ochrogaster
CCCCCCGCTTTCTCTAAACGACTGAGCAGGACTAGATGCAAAAAGCCTGAAGGTTCTCATTCCTGGCTTCTTCTCTATTCTAAACCAGAGCCGGCCCAAATGCTACTCATTCTGCACAGCTCGCTCTTTCAGATATCCAGAACGAAGGCACATTGACTTTTCAGACAACAGGGAAACCAAGGGGGAGGGGTGGTAGTGCATTGTCCTTAACTTGTTTGCGCTTTCAGAACTCAGGGGTTAGGTATGGAGGTGGGACTATCCTTAAGGTGGTATGGAGGTGGGACCATCCTTAAGGTGGTATGAAGCATGAAGAAGAAAGACACAGCAAGCCATGGTCCTTGAGACCAGCTTCCTGCCTGAGACTCTCAATAGCCAGGAGGAACATTTGCCTTCATCTGCCATCTTGGCTTCACCATAGAATGGTTGGTTTACCTACCTCATTAGTTCACCGTCATCATCTTTTTACCTGACCTCAGTTGACTCATGGAAATTCTACGAAAGAAAGTGCATGATAGTCCTGTTAGCTCTTGAATGAACTACACAGCTCTGTTGTGGCCCCCAACATCAAGGAGTCTGTCTTTCCAGCACTTCGTTCATCCCCAAGACTAGCGATAGAAAGCTTTGTGGAAACAGGCTCATTGGGACTAAAAAAACACTTGTACGGAAATGGGCCAATGTTTCATAAGAACACAAACAGACCAACACTAAGAGGGCTTACAGAAGCTAGATGCTCACTGAGAGAGGGAAGCCCACACTGGCCAAGCAAATGAATGACTGCCATAAACCAAAGAAAATTTCTAACGTGTTTAAGTCCTTTGGGGATGAATTGGGCATTCCTTTGGTTTAGTGCAGTAACCAAACAGGTAATCAAGTACATTTGCCTTCCACTGACCATCACAGACAACACAAAGAATGGACCACTGTGTAAGATTTCAGTGAACACAGGGGCAAGCAGCGGCTCCCAGGGTTACACCTAACGGGCCAAAGGAAAATACTAAGGAATTACTGCTAATTGGAGGAGAGTTGGTGACAAGGGTTTTATCTTTGTTTTTTTTTTTTTTAATTCCTAATCTTGTTTCTCCTCCTCTTTCTTTTTTTTCCTCCTCCTCCCCCTCCTCTTCCTCATTTTTCTTCTAGGGTTCAATAGCCAGAGCTTAACGTAAGCTGAGCAAGTGCTCTTCAGTTGAGCTGTGTCTTCAGCCCCTGAGGACATGTGTCTATTAGCAATACATACCAAAGAAAGAGAGGCGCAGGGAGGATGTGGTGGGGAGCAGCCAATATTTTAACAGTTGCTCCAACTCTACACACTTAGATTTTCCATACTGAGAAGTTAATGGTTAAGATAAAAGCTTCTCTCTGCAAGTACACACCTGTAATCCTAGCCCCTGCCTGAAAGACGAAGGAGAATCGGAAGATCAGGGGCAGCCTGGTCTATATGTAGGAAGGCCCCCATCTCAAACAAAGAAAGGCTAATAAATACCAAATGAGTGACATTTTCTCATTTTAAGAATGCTAAAGTCTGGGTATAATATCACAGGCCTTTAATCCCAGTGCTTGGGAGGCAGAGGCAGGTGGATCTCTGAGTTCAAGGCCAGCCTGTTCTATAGAGTGAGTTCCAGGACAGTCAGGGCAGTGTTTAGCTTACAGAGGGGTTTGAAAGAATCCTTCCTGGTTGCTTTGGTGACTTAAAATATCTGCCTGAGATGTGCTTCTTCTGAGTTTGCTAATAGAAATTGTCAGGAAAAGGATCTGAACTTGAAAATGTTTAAAAAAAAATAATGGGTATATTTTTCTTGTTTGTGATATAGCTTTTTCTTTTCTCATCTGGCTGCAAGGATTAAAGTAGGCTGGCCCCAAAGGCAGAACAAAAGGAAAGGACTTTATTTATACTGGAGTTTTCCAGAAGGAAAAGTGGAGGCGGAACTGGGATGCCCACCGAGAGGAGCTGTCTGCAGGCATTAGGATAAGAGTGAGGTTGTCAGGTGTGAGGAGTCTCTTCATTGGAAGAGCAGGTCTGAGGTGTCTTCCTGTGATGAGCAGGAATGATTTTTCCAACGAAGAACCTATGCCCCAAACGAGAGATCCACCGAAACCGGATGCCTACCAAAGCTGGACTGACTGAAAGGCTGTGCCTAAGGCATCAAAACAGAGCCAGGTGAACCTGATTAGCAGGAGCCAGTAGGCAAATTAGGTGGAAGAAACAAGGACCAATCAGGAGAGAGCCTGTCAGCCCATGGGCAAGCAAAAGGTCCTCCAAAATGGTTCCCTGCCAAGCTTCACCATGTCCCCTGCTGCCGTGGTGATCACAGGCAAATGGAAGTTTGCAGAAGGGGCAGAGGGCTTTTGGGTAGAACCCTGGCCACTGACAGATGATAATTGCTTGCACTGAGGGCCCCTGTTATTTGTATCATTTGTTTGATTTTCAGATGGCTGCTAGCAGGACTTTCTGTTTACTGCTCTGTTTTATATCTTTGTGGGGAAAGAAATCAGCTGATAAATTTCTGTCCAGTGGAAATGCAAACCGTTTCTCCCTGAGAAGAGATAACCCTAAAGGTTACGGTTTAAATTAAATTGGAGATTAACCAGCTTTATATCTAACTCAAGAATTTATTGAATCTCCCATGTAGCTTTCCACGAGCCCTTTAGACTCGTCTTAATTTCCTTCTAGCTCACGCACTAGCAAATGAGTCAAATAATAACGTGGGCACCTGTGCATTTTCTAGCCGTATAGAAATTCTGACTTTTAACGCCTTGAAATTTATCCTTGGGTGGGATTATTTTGTTCGCCAAGCAAAAATTCAGTGATGTTTATTTGGTTTCCCCTTGAATTCCAGAATCCATACTTCAGTGATGACTCAAGAATATTTAAAGATGCTCTGTCCTTGTCTCTTCCACAGTTTAATGTCACATGTAGTCCAACCCTTAGTGATAATCACTGGGTGTACGAATAACTTCACCGTTTCTTATCTGTGTCTGATGTAAACACTCATAGAGGAAGGTAACAATGGTGCCCATGTGATCACTGTGATGATTAAAGAACATAGACGCTGGAACTGCGTTACTTAATTGCAGATCTTTGGATACAAGGTACCCAACCTCTCTGGGCCTCATTTATCCATCAACAAAACGTCATTCGCCCGTCTTTGGAGGTTGTTGGAAATCTCAAGGAATGTCTACCATAACGCTGAGTGCATTCAGACTGGAGAGATGTCTTAGTCAGCGAAGTGCTTGTCATGGAAGCATTAAGGACTGAGTTTAGATTACCCAAATAAAACCCACCCACATGCGCCTCTAATTCCAGAGCTGGGAAAGCATAGGCAAGAGGACCTCCAGAGATTGCCGGCCAGCTCATCAGCCAGATTGGGGAGCTAAGGGAGAAATCCTGTACTGAAAAAATAGTGTGGGGAGCAATTGAAGTAGATAGCTGACCTCCACCTCTGACCTCCGCGTACGTGCGTGTACACGTATGCACATGTACCTGTCCACCCATGTGCACATATGCCTGAACAAAAGAAAGAACATTCATGAGATGTTCAGCTTTAGTTCACCAGCTCAACAGCATTGTCTTGGAACTGGCTCTACCGGCCAGAGGTTGTGTGGGAGACCCGTCGCCACTCTGAAAGAAATGCTTATTGTTAACACCGCCTGGAGAGAGACTCCGCAGTTAGCTTTTGGCTCCAAACAGGCCCCCTTGTCTGCCTCATGAGCCGGCTTTGAATCACTGCCAGGACTTTGAGGAAAATGGAAAACGGATTTGTAGTATTTATGAAGCTAAGTCCTTATCTGAGTTCCCAGGACTGGTTTGCCCAACGGGAACTGCCCCTCACTCCCTTCCCCTTGGTGTGGATGGCTTCAGTGCACATGTTCAGACTTGGTGAGGCTTGGCTGGAGGCTGATTTCTTTGTGACTCGGGATGACATCCTTGCTCCAGGCAGCCTTCCTAAGCACGGAGTTGTCATCCAATCTAGGTGGTGAAGGACTGGGAGCTTGACAATATTTTGAAATCCAAACTTTGAAAACTATGTTGTTGTCAGATAAAAATGCTGGTTTTGTCTCTTTGTGCATTCTTTTATTTTTTTTTTTTAATGGTCTGGGGCTTTGTTTAGGTTTTAGTTTGGTAACCAGCTAAGTTCTAAGATAATAACTGTCTTTGTTAGGGTTTTCTTTTCTGTACTAAAACACCATGACCAAAAGCAGCTTGGGGTTGGGGTGGGTTTATTCCATCTTACCCTTCCATACCACAGTCTGTCACTGAGGTCAGGGCAGGATCCTGGAGGCAGGAGCTGATACAGAGGCTGTGGAGGGATGCTGCTCACTGCCTTGCTCCTGGAGGCGTATTCAGTCTGCCTTCTCCTAGCACCCAGGACCACCAGTCCAGGAGTAGCACCGCCTACCATGAGTTTGGCCCTTCCACTTCAATCATCAATGGAGAAAATCATCACAGTCTTGCCCGTAGGACAACCTGGTGGGAGGCAGAAACTTCTCAGTGGAGGCTCTCTCTTCCCAAGTTGTCAGGGCCCTGACACCAAGTAACTATAGTTTGCTGTGTCAAGTTGACATAAAACACAGTACCATACCAGAGACCTAAAGCATTTCTTCATTTCGTTCAGCCCGTGGGACTTCCTTATACAAATAATGAAATACTTACCAAGAACTTTTTTTTTTTTCATTCTCACTCTGTCTACAGAAAGGTCACTTCAATGTCCCTAAATGTTTATTCCTTTAAATATAACGTTCATCTCCCTCATGGTCTATTGTTTCCCCTTTTACCTACTAAAGTCTCTAAAGGGAAGAATGAGAATAGGATGATATGTTGAGAAATGCCCTCCTCAGGAGCTCACGCTTACGGGACCAACATATCAGCTACCAGACTAAAGAAAGCCCAGATATAAAGTATTGTGTGTGTGTGTGTGTGTTTCTGAATGTATGTTTGTGTCTCTGTATGTATGTGTATGAATGTGTGTGTATGTGTGCTTGTGTTGTGTATCTGTGTGTGTATGTGTCTGCATGTGTGTCTCTGTGTGCGCATATTTCTGCGTATATGTGCCTCTGTTGTATTGTGCTGTGTATCTGTGTGCGTGTCTGTATGTGTGTGTTTCTGTGTAGCCGTGCCTTATGTTGTGTTGTGTATCTGCGTGTGTGCTTCTTTTTTGTCAGTTTTAACAAAGAACATGTTTATCAAGTGAACCGAGAACAACCTATGTGAAGGGCATATTCACTCCATGTGCACAACATACACATAGGACGAAGCTCGGCCTGCAGACACGGCATGCTCTGGTTAGAATGGGACAAACTGCAGTCTAACTTTATCTACACGGAAAAATGAAACTGTCCCAAGTAGCTAAATCTCAGCCAGTCACGCAGCTGAGTTCTAGGCAATCACAGGTGGCCAGTTCCTCAGAACACATCTGTTTTCTAAACCTACCTCACCGTCTACCCATTCTTCTGTCCGTACAAACTGTCTGACCACACTGCAGGCAGCGGGCTCTCAGCACCTGTTCTGGCTCGGAGGACAGGCTTGGTTTACAGAAGACAAAATACCAGCCAATCCAAAGTATAATTAAATCTGTTGTCCTTTTGTCTTCAGAAACTCACGATAGCAAACACTCCTGTGTGCACAGGAAAACCCAGATGGAGCTGAATGTCTGCCACTGTAGACGTTGGCTTCGTGGCTACTGCATGTGCAGACTGCCCTGTCGGCTCACCTCACACAGACATCATTGTCACAGTCATCAAGAGACAACTACAAAGGGTTTGTAAACTCTTGATCTAAGAAGCAGCATCTAAAATCAGCTTGTTCACATCGCAACGGAACTAACTCGACAATGTTTATTCTGCAGCAAAATAAACATTTAAATTATGTGTTAGTCGTGTGTGTCACCTCAGGAACTAAACTCACAGTTTTATTAATTAATGTCTTTGTGGACTTGGATAACAAAGTCAACAGTGCATCTGAGGGGAAAAAAAGGAAAGAAAGAAAAAGTCCTTACTGGGTTTGCATTGCAAAGGATATTCTTTTTTTTTTTTTGGTTTTTCGAGACAGGGTTTCTCTGTGGCTTTGGAGCCTGTCCTGGAACTAGCTCTGTAGACCAGGCTGGTCTCGAACTCACAGAGATCCGCCTGCCTCTGCCTCCCGAGTGCTGGGATTAAAGGCATGCGCCACCATCGCCCGGCTATGCAAAGGATATTCTTGTATGATAAAATGCAACAGGGTTTCTCTAAAAATAGTTGTCAAGTAATGCTAGTTAGCAGATCAATCTCATCTGTTGTTGTTTCATTCTGAGATGCGTGTGGTGTTGTTGTTGTTGTTGTTGTTGTTGTTGTTGTTGTTGTTGTTTTGTTTGTTTGAGACAGGATCTCTCCATGTGACTCAGACTGATATCAAACTCCTTTTCTTCCTGCTTCTGCCTTCTGGGTGTTAGGGTTTATAGTAATGCATCATCACACCTATTTTCAACCTGTATATTATAAAATTAACCTATCTGTTTTAGTCTGGTAGAATACTTTAAAATATTAACGGATTTCTGCCCTTCTTTACTTTACCTGGCCCTGTCCTGTCAGCCTGGCTACTCTGCAAGCATTGCCTCATGGAAGATTTGATGATATAAGGCCAAGACAGTTGGAAACTGTTTAGATTTGTGGTTCTCATCAGGCCAGTCCTGGAGAGCCCATAGACCAGGGGTGGAACGGTAATGACCTTGGAAGGATACATGCTATGGAAGCCTAGAAAGAGACAGACCCTTCTGGGACTACACAAACAGAAATGCTGGCTAAAAAACATGAGGACTCAGGTGCTAGAAATTTTGTAATATGTTGTGCCATGTCTAACTAGGCAGGTAGGGTGGTGATGGAAGTGGGAACCCTGGCTGGGTGTTCTGGTGCCAACAGAAGTAGAGGAACCTATGACTAGTCCTGGCTAGAAGGCTAGGCCAGTACAGGAATTAATGAGTATGATACACCTAAGAGATTGGACCAGAGTGTCACCAGCTCCCGGCTTGCAGGTGGAGCCAGCACTGACGTGATGCCCCGATTCTCTAGACCAACAACAGCTACACCTCATCTTCTCTGGATCTTGAATTTGCATGACTGCCTTGGAAATCTCACCTAATTTCAGGAAACAGAATTCTGAAGAGTCTATAATAGTTTTGTTTTTGTTTTTGTTTTGTTTTGAAGACATCTCAGAAGAACAAAATCTTCAAAACACTGGCATTCTAGAACAAGAGCAAAGTTCTTGGTCACCGATTTTACAGCTGTGCTCAGTTTCCTTCCCATGGGGAGTCCCTCAGTGCTGCCCACTTCCCTCCTTCCAGTATTACCCTGTTTTTATTTCTGCCCTTATTAAAATTTTATGTCAGAAAGGGAAAGGATAATGATTCAGTTTGACATAACTTCACCCCCAAAATATCTGCACTTTGATGGAGATTAGAAACCCATAGATAAATAAATCTATAGATAAACAAAATGAAGTCCCCTCCCCTCATCTAGACTGTTCAGGAATAAGAGTAAGGGTAAATGTTGGCATGATGGAAGAGGTGTACAATCCCAGCTCTTGGGTAGCCAGGAGGAGGACCCTGAGTTTAAGGCCATCCTGGGCTACGTCGTGATTTCTCAGGCCAACCAAACTAAGAGCGAAACCCTGTCTTAAGAAAAAACAAAACACATAACATTGTATTAGTACTGTGTTTTCTTTATCCAGTCACTTAAGAAGACACAGAGAAGAAGATACCTTACGAGGACATAAGATAGCCCTGTGGGCATTTTCTTAACTAGCCATTGATGTGGGAGGGCCCAGACCATCACAGGTGGTGTCACCCTGGGCTGGTGGTCCTGGAGTGTAGAAGAAAAAAGATGGAACAAGTCAATAAGAAGTGTTTGTCCCTGGATTCTGCTTCAATCCCTGCCTCCAGGTTCCAGCCTTGAGTACCTGCCCTGAATTCCCCCAAGGACCAATTGTGACCTGAGTGTGAGATGAAATAAACCCTTTCTTCCCCAAGTTGCCTTTGGCCATGGTGCTTTATAACAGCTATAGAAGCTCTAACTAAGACAAAGGGTGGGGAGGAGTCAAGTCATCGTAGTGAAACGCTCTCTTTCCGGTCAATGAAAGGATGGATGGTGGCTTCCTGAAAGGATTACTTTCTTCCTGGGCTTCTATAGTCGCCATGAAGCTACTCAGAACACAGAACCTATGGCCTACTAGACTGCTTCTTTGAGAGCAAGCAGAATGTTCTCGAACATCGTTTCATTATCACCCCTTTATAAACCTCAGCAGGTGTTTCTCCTCCTTGTGCTTGCCCATGAGATTTGAGTACTATGGAACAAAGCTATCCTAGACTGTACCATGCCTATGCTTTTCCCACAGTAAGAGGCTGGGTTTGTTCACATACTTGTTTTCTTCCCTCTCATACAGTTTAGACCTTGAACATGCTTGGGGGGATCTAGGGATAGGCTTGACTCCAGTGTGGTATTCCTAGGAGGTGGTGGGACCCAGAAGAGGAATGTTAGTTTTTTGGTGGTGTTACCCTTGAAGGGGGATTTGGGACTCTGGCTTTTCCTCTTCTGCTCTGCTGCCGCATGGCTGTGAATTAAGGGGTTTGGCTCTACTGCACATTCTCGCCATGATGTGTTGCCTTATCACAGCGTGGACCCAAATAGAAAGGAGCCAAGCATTCCCAGAGTGAAACCCTGGACGAGTGAGCCAAAACTAACCTTGTATCTGTCTATGTTGATTGCCCTGAGTATTTGCTGTAGTAATGGAAAAGTGAATGCTATACTCGTTGGAGACAGTTTTCCCGTTGGGGTCAGGTTAGCATCCTTGGATAAGCATTTTAAGAGTCAATGTAAGACTGGGGTCCATAAAACAGAGAGCAACATGAAGGACCAATTGCCTCCCCATCCCCTCATCTTCTAGCCCTGTTAGCTACTTTGAGGCTAAGTCAGGCTCCTTGTAAGAAAGATAAAAAACTTTCTCATGCTGTGGGTACTCACCAACTCCAGAAATACCACAAATCTATTCCAGAGAAGAGAGATATTTTATTCTTTGAACTTGTTAAAAAATGAATGTGTGCTCCAGGCTCCGCTAATGGAATCTGAGGCACCTGACTCACATCAAAGTGTTACTATAAACAGGGAGCCTACCCAAACCCTTTTAAGATGGCCTCCTTTGGCCTTGCTGAACCGTTTCAACAATTGCCCTTTGTTGGATCAGTATGACTGGGTATTTTGTAGGATGAGAGCTTATAATGAACTGTTGTATACTCAGGCTGTAATTATAAGAGACATAATAATATCTCACGTTTATATTGTTTGCTTTCATCTTTGTCAATCCCAGGGGTTTTGTACATTATATCACTTATGATAAAATAGATAACTATGCCCATTAAAGATTCTTTTTAAATTTATGCACCATATAATAGGCTATAAAAAGTCTATTACTATGCAAAAATATGAGCCATCTAGTTAGCACATGCAGGTGAGGTGAGCTTTCTCACAGTTACGTGGGGTTGCATTAGGGCACTGCCTCTGACAGAATTGCACCTTCATCTGTTTCCATCTGGTGGGGTGCCAAGCCCAGGAGCCATGGATTCACTCAACTGCGTCTTTATTCCTTCATGTGTGAACTGAATGCTAGTCTCTCTCCATTTCTCTGCTGGCTGCCAACAACGGCAGTGGATGCTGGCTGGGGAGAACGCAAAGAAACCGCACTTTCAAATGTGGCAGGACCTGGAAACAGACGCCCACGTGGACCGGAAGCTTACCAGTGCACCGGAAGTGTGAAGTTCTTGGTTTTCCACTAAAGTCAACCAAAGTCACATGTGCCCTTCTTCTTTTTCAGAGCCCTAAGGAATCCTGCAGGCCCCAGACAAAGATAAATGTCTATGCAGAGTCACAGCATCCATACTGATGGACAGCTGGTTTTCCTTCCGGTTTTGTATTATCACAAAGAGGAGGAGGGGAACTGAATTACCCCGACCCCAAAGCCCTCTGCTCTAACTTCCCCATCCCCGTGCTGTACTTCCACACTGGACCGGGAGCTAGAATAAACCTTTCCTCCTTTAAGTAGCTTTTGTTAGCATACTTTATCATGGCAACAGACAAAGAAACTAAAATTATAAAATCTGGATGAATCAGTTATAATATTCATGCTGCCAGAGACTACTGGGGAAAGGGAATAATCTCTGATGAGTCCTTGAGGTTAGAAGGAGCTTGTTTTCTTTGGCTTAGGAACTGTCTTAGTTAGGGTTTCTATAGCTGCAAAGAGACACAATAACCACGGAAACTCTTACAAAGGAAAACATTTAACTAGTGGTGACTTACGGTTTCAGAAGTTTAGTCTGTTATCTTCGAGGCAGGACATGACAGCATGCAGCCAGACATGTGTTGAAGAAGGAGCTGCGAGTGCTACATCTTGAAACACAGGCAACAGGAAGTGAACTGTGCATGCCACACTGGGTATAACTTGAGCAAAGGAGACCTCAAAGCCCATGCCCACAGTGACACACTTCCTTCAACAAGGTCACACCTATTCCAACAAAGTCACACCTAATGTAGCAGACTTTCTTTTGGGCTACCAACCAGCTCCCAAATCATGACACAGAGACTTATTATTAGTTATGAATGCTCAGCCTTATCTTAGGCTTGGTTCTTGTTAGCTCTTATAACTTAATCTGTTTCTCCTCGCCTATGTTTTGCCTTGGGACTTTTTATCTTTCTTTCCTTTTGTAACACGTACTACTCTATCTAGAGGGGCTGGTGGCTGCCTGGCCCCAGGCATCTTCCTCTCTTTCTCCCTCGTTCTTGTTTACTTCATTTCTTCTGTCACAGGGATCACCTCAGACCATAAGAAATATCAGATACTTACATTAAGATTTCTAACAGTAGCAAAATTACAGTTATGAAGTATGAATAAAAATAAGTTTGTGGTGGGGGTGGCTACAACATGAAGAACTGTATTAGAAGGTGCAGCATTAGGAAGGTTTAGAACAACTGTTCTAGAAGATTCTCTGGTTCTACTGAATTAGAAGTAGACAATGCCACTTCTTTCTGCTGTTATGGAACCAGGCCAGGGGTTAGAAGTAGTTAAATGAAGAGAGACAGCTCACCCTGCCCTACCTCCATGCTCTTCAGAAGCAGGCTTGGGAGGGAGGTAGCTTCTGTTTCCATTGGCCACCAGAGGATGTGGTGTTCACAAAGTAGAAATTAGAGAAAACCACAAGCTGGGGTGTTAGTCCAGTGATATGAATGTGCACATGGTAGGAGGGGTTTCTGAACTTCTGAGGACACGTGGGTCAGCTGGGGTGGAGTTCTGGTTTAGAATTGGGAATTAAGTGTAGATAAGAGTTGAGTTGAGCAAATGTCCTTGTGGTGTGAGTTTGCCTCCTTTGGGTATATGCCCCAAAGTGGTATTGCTGGGTCTTGAGGTAGAATGATTTCTAATTTTCTGAGAAATTGCTATACTGATTTCCACAGCAGTTGTACAACTTTGCACTCCCACCAGCAATCAAGGAGTGTTCCCCTTACTCAACATCCTCTCCGGCATAAGCTGTCATCAGTGTTTTTGATCTTAGCTTTTCTGATAAGTGTAAGATGGTATCTCTGAGTTGTTTTGATTTGCATTTCCCTGATGACTAAGGACATTATAGTAGCATTATTCATAATAGCCAGAACCTGGAAACAACCTAGATACCTCTCAACTGAAGATTGGATAAAGAAATGTGGTACCTTTACACAATGGAGTAATACGCCGCAGTAAAAAAAAAAAAAAATACATCTTTAAATTTGCAGGCAAATGTACAGAACTAGAACAACAACAACAAACAAACAAACAAAAAACCATTCTGAGTGAGGTAACCCAGATCCAGAAAGACAAATACAGTATGTACTCACTTAGAAGTGGATACCAGACATAAAGCAAAGGATAACCAGCCTACAGTTCACAACCCCAGAGAAGCTAGAACCCTCTTCCAGAAACAGATGGGAGCAGATGCAGAGGTTCACAACTAACCTCTGGGCTGAGCTTCCAGACAAGTGAAGAGAGGGAGGATTGATTATATAAACAAAGGGGTCAAGGCCATGATGGGGAAACCCAAACAATCAGCTGACTTGAATTAGTGGGAGATCACTGACTTCAGACTGACAGCTGGGGAACCTGCATAGGACTGAACTAGGCCCCCTGAATACAGGTGACAACGGTGTGGCTTGGGCAGTGTATGGGGCCACTGGCAGTGGGATCAGGATCTAACTCTAATGCATGAACTGACTTGGTGGAGCCCATTCTCTATGGAGAGATACTTTGCTCAGCCTAGGCATGGTTTGGGGGGGGGGCAGGAAACTTGGTCCTGCCTCAATAAGTTGATGGGACAGACTTAGTTGACTTCCCAGGGGAAGCCTTACCCTCTCTGAAGAGCGGATTGGGGTGGGGTGGGGGAAGATTGGGGAGTGGAAAATGGGATTGGTGTGTAAAAGTTTAATAAAAAATAAATTTAAAATGAAATAAATAAAAAACACAAAAAAATAAAAACAGTCATTAAAATGAAAAAAAAAAAACATAAGAATTGAGTTGATAATGACCTGGAGGGGTCCCTTACCATGTTCACTTAGCATGTGAGGACCAATTTGAGGAGCTAAGTGGCCACTCAGTGTCGGTATTTTGGCTCCAAGAGTCGCTTAGTAATTGGAAGCTGCCAGACCCTCCCTCCCCTCCGGTATTGACAGTGTTCAGATGTGAGGCTGGTCACTGTGTTAGGAGAACCTTTATTCACGTGGGTGTATAACCCTAGGAAAAGGGAGTATTAGAAGGAGTGCACTCTGGGACAAGCTGGGGTAGGCTCGTACTGCTGCATCTATACTTAAGAATAAACTCCCCTCCAGTGTCCCGTACAAACTAGAAACTCACGACAATGCCTTGCATCAGAGTAGTTGTTGCTGCTCTGGGTGAACGTCGAGGAGATTTGTTTTGCTCTATTATAGGTTGTGTGTGGGAAGGGGGAAGGGTCTTTGCAGATGGCCCTTCTGTATGAGAGGCGTGTGCTTAATGACGTATTAGTGTCTGAGGTTGGAGAGAGAATGCTTTAATATTCATTTCTGCATAAATTAAACTGGGGGAGCCTTTGCCCCTCCTCTCTTCTGTTTCTTTCTCTGATACCCCGCACTTCCCCAAATGTCCTCTGGTGAAAACAGTAGCCTGAGTGAGGGATTCACACATCCACCAATTTTATCTTATTTATACAGTTTCATTTTCTGAGTAATCCGGAATATGGAAACTATAAATTCCCCTGTCCTTTGGTGACCATGAAAGGTGGAGTAGATGGCCCAGCATCAAAGGCGGGGAGCCATTTTTACTGTTTAGAGAGACAGCAATGGAATAGTTTCCACTTCTACTCAATGACTACAATGTGTTAGGGCCATGGAACCAAAATAATACGTCGGGTCATCCTGTCCTGAAAGCATTGATAATGCAGCAGGATAAGTCACCATGCGCTGGTCCAAGACTTGAGTCCCCGAACCCTGACTGGTGGTGATGAGGGAGTGAAGAAAGAAGAGCACACAGACACAGAAAAACTGGGATTGGGTGGACTGGGCTCTCAGGAAGAAAATCTTCAGCACCCCAGTAGCTCAGGGTGTTCATTATACACAGTTGAACAAATAGACAAGGTTATTCCTTACAGCTTAACAAAAAGGTGCGGGTCTATAGCATTACAGAGAAAGAAGAAGGCGGCGTTATTATGTACAGTTGGAAAGGAAGACAGATTTAGCTCATCTCTTTTTTTCTCTTTCTCTTTTTGTTTTTTTGAGACAGGGTTTCTCTGTAGCTTTGGAACCTGTCCTGGAACTCGTTCTGTAGACCAGGCTGGCCTCGAACTCATAGAGATCTGCCTGCCTTTCCCTCGTCAAACACTTCTGGTCCCAAACATGTGGCACAAGGGACGTGTGGGGGTTTCAACAGGAATGGTCCCCATAGACTCAAGTGTTTGAAAATGTGGTCCTTAGCACGTGGCACTATTAAGAGGTGCGGTTTCGTTCGAGGAAGTGCGTCACTAACAGGTGGGATTGAAGTCTCAGAAGATGAAGCCAATTCACTTCCCGTTGCCCGCAGATCAAGATGTAGAACTCACAGCTATCCCTCTCTCACCAGATCTGCCCTCATGCCACCATGCTTCCTGTCATGCTGATGACAATGGACTGACCCTCTGAGCTGTAAGCCCGTCCCAATGAAACATTTTCCTTTATAAGAGTTACTGTGGTCGTGATGTCTCTTCACGACAACAGAAACCCTAGCTATAACAGGATGCTCAACTTGTATTCTTATATTCTGAGCTCCAGGAGGTACCGGATCTCTGAGGGGATTCCAGAACATGCGACTTCTGCCTGCATCAAATGCTAGCATGGAAGTTGCCATTCCTCGGTGAAAGACAGCTCTTAGGCTATTTTCAACATTATAGAAAGGTACAAACAACACTCTCTCCAACCAAAGATGCTCCTCATAAAGTATTTATGTTTTCTTCCTTCTTAAAATATAATTTTTGTGTTACTGATTAAAAAATATTTTGGCAGGAGGATTTTTCCTTTGGCTTAGTTCAATTTATACAATGCCTTGCTATTTTTGACTTTAACAGTCTGCTTGACTCCTGAGGAGACAAGTCTTCTGTTTACTTAGCTTACATCTCTTGAAAACAGTTGGAGGAGGGGAGGGGAGGCTCACCTGTGCCAGCGCTGTGCGATTGATTAGTCTGTGAAGGTCCATGTCATACTCAGGGGATGCATATACAAAGAGAGCATGTTAATTCGCAGCCACAGTGGTCAGCACAGTTCCCTAGAAAGTAGCTGTCAGGGCAGAATGCCTGCCAGATGTCAGCTATCATCTTACAGTAGTGGTAAGAGAATAGAGCTGATTTCTGCTTGGACCCCCACCGACCCCCACCATCTCCTGATATGCCTCCCAGCACTCAGACACCATCTCTTTTTAAAAAAATTTTTTTTATTGATATTTATTGAGCTCTACATTTTTCTCTGCTCCCCTCCCTGCTTTTCCCTTCCCCCATCTCTAATGTTAATCCCTGAAGCCTGGTGCTTCATGCAAGGCAGGAGATCCTGCTAAAGGAAGCTCCTCAGGCCGTTTGCTCTTCTTGGGAAAAGAAACCAGGTGGTGGTGGCTCACATCTTTAATCCCAGTACTTGGGAGTCGCACACCTTTAATTCCAGCACTAGGAAGTAGAGACAGGAACGGATGCGGCAGGGCAGAGAGAGGAATATAAAGTGGAGGAGAAGGAACTCACTCAGTCTTAACATTCAGTCTGAGGATTCATAGGGACAGGATCGCCACTCTGGTCTGAGGATTTAGTAGAAGTAAGGAACTAATGTCTGGCTGCTCTTCTCTGATCTTACAGCATCAACGCCTATATCTGACTCTGGATCTTTATTATTAAGACTGATTAGAACTCACACAACACATAGGCAGTTCACAACCACCTGTAACTCCAGCTCCAAGGAATTGATGATCTCCCCTTGCCTCTGAGAACTTCCACATACATATGCCCCTCATTCACACAGACCAATACTCAATACAAATACTCACAAATAAAATAATAAAAATCAACCTTTTAAAAGGTAGCGATTGATCTTGGAAATAAAATAGCAGTTTTTCTTTCTTTCTTTTTTTAATGTGAGTGCTACATTTCCTTCTGTGCTGTATACTCTTGTGGGAAATAATGAAGGGTTTTCCCCTAATCATTCTCGCCTGTTGTTTTCTATTTCATTTTTTTCCCCCTTGACTTGAACCAGCAATGGAACGAGAAATCCATTTATTGTTCTCAGGCAGGCAGATACAGAGTTAAATAGCAAGATGACTTGCCTCATCACTAGGGCAATGAACTCCAGAAGGGAGGAGACTTGGGACACAAGAGAGCCAGCGATTCAGTCCCAAGGCAACATCTACCACAGGCGTCTGGATAAGTGAAAGCGATCATTTCACCAGGGAAATCCCACTAGAGTCTATGCAATAGAAACTCAGAAGTCTCTTTAGGCATTCATATTAATGGTCAGACACCGTGATTCACTCCCTCTGATTTATCATTTATTCATTCATTCATTCATTCATTCACTCATTCGTTTTTGTTCATTCATTCATCCAGCTGAGACTCATGGATCACCAGTGGCAAGCCATAGCGTCCTGCAAAGCAGGTAGACAGGTCCATGTCGGTTAAAAGAGAAA
Organism: Microtus ochrogaster; assembly: GCF_000317375.1. Classification (NCBI taxonomy): domain Eukaryota; kingdom Metazoa; phylum Chordata; class Mammalia; order Rodentia; family Cricetidae; genus Microtus; species Microtus ochrogaster. The sequence goes on from NC_022032.1 coordinate 11,657,157, forward strand.
AAGGACACTGGTGGGAGAGGAAATAGACAGAGGCCAGAGCGAAGCGTGGGAGCCAGAGGGAAGCGGACTACAGGCAGAAGCAGAGAGGCAGACTGCTTCACATAGGGACGTGAAGAGCAAGAGACCAGATGACTGGAGCCAGGAAGTTGAACAGTGACAGAAATAAGCTGGGGCTGAGGCCAGAGAGCCGGGTGGGCCAGGACAAGGATTTGGCAAGGTCTCTGAGGGAGATGAAAGCAGCAGGAAGGCTTTGGAAGGAAGAGTTACAGAGTGTCACATCGTTTCCAGAGACTGTAGGGGATGATGGGAAAAGCCAAAGCAGGGACTTAGGAGTGAGCTCAGTTGATCCAGGAAGAGTTCTTCTCCAGCCCTCCTGAGCTGCGGGAGTGGTGGTGAGAAACAGGGCAGCTAAGTTGAGTCAGACTTGGGGTTTGCAGAGACAGGAAGTGACAGTGGGCTGCACGGGACGGATTGCCTTGCCATGCCTGAGAAACCAAATCCCAACAGGCTGCCTGGCTCAAGACCACCAAAATTCCTTCTCTCCCAGTGATGGAGGCCAGACAAAATCAAGGTGCCTGTTAGCTCCCCTCCAAACGAAAGCTTGCTTCCTGGTCTCACTGGTCTTTTGGTGGTTCTAGGCGTCCTGGACTTGTGAGCTCTTCACTCCAGTTTCTCCAGCACTGACTTCCACAGTCTCCCATTCTCTTCTATTTTCTTCTTTCTCTTACGCATATTTGGTGCCCAGCCTCACAATCCGGAGTGACCTCTTGTGAGGAGCCTTAAGTCGCATTACAAAGATACTTTCCCCAAATAAGGTCGTATCCACAGGCTCTGGGCAGTAGGACAGAGATCTGTGTTGGGGTGGTGGTGGTGGCAGGGGGCACTATTCAGGTCCCAAGCAGAGGGCAATACATAGAGAGTGTAACACTTTTAATTAGGTTAGGCCAGTACACATGAGCCAAGGGGACAGTGCCAGGAATGAGGGGAGGGGAAGGACTTGAAGGAACCAAGTTCAAGAAAGAGGCCAGTTGCTGCAAGCACCATCAGTTAGATCAGACATCGTCGAGAGTAACCACAGCATCCATGTCAGATACAGTGACAACAGTCTTGTACTAAAACCTTCAAGGGGCCAGGAGAGGGGATGGGTTGCCTAGCCTGTGGCGTGAAAGTCAGAGCTCAGACATCAAGAAAGAGGAGGGGGATTTCAAGGTTTCCGAACATCAGTACGCAGCAGAGCCTTTCCCTCCAAAGGGCACAGAGACAGTGTTGGGAGGGACGTGGGGTGACAAGAGCTTCTCCATCAGCAGGTTGAAGGGCGGCAGAGCGCTCAGGCAGAGCAGTGATGCGGTTAAGGCACGAAGATGTGGAGGAGCTTCTGAGATAAAGCGGGGAATGCGAACCTAGAGCTCTTGGGGGCAAGGCGGGAGTGCCAGGAGTTTAGAGGTGGGCAGTGGGGAGTGGCATTCAGGTGAGGGGGACGCCATTTTCAACTCGAGGGTGGCATGATCAAAGACAATGCCAGTGAAATGCCCGGCACAGACTCTACACTCCTAGAGTCCCCGATCCCTTTATTACCATCGAGAAAAATACAAGTCAAATTTATAGAAAAATCAAGACATACTTGGCCCGCGGAGTTGTCCAACAATGAAACAAGCAAACTGCAGTACAGACATGAAGCTGACTCAGCGTGGTCCAGACCCTCTGTAGCCACACCTCTATGCTGACCTTCCCTCAGATGGAGGAAACATGGTGACCAAGACCTTTGGGAGTCTCCACCTAGTACAGAGGAACTAGTTCAAAACCCCTAGGAAGGGTGTCAGGGGCAAAACAGCAGACTGTGATATCAAGACCAGCATTGCATAAGGATAGATCCTTTGTAGGTGGCCTTGTTCCTGACAGTAAGCAGATCCAGAATCCTGAAGAGGGAATATAAAAACCCCATTGCATCTTTCTTCCTTTCCCATTTTCTGGTCACTGTCCTGGATTTGGGGAGCAAGGTTGCTGGTGCTTTTCCATTGCTCATGCAGGATGAAGCCCCTTTGCTCATGTACTTATTTGGCCAACCTCATCAGTGACGTGGGGTTGCTGTAGCAACCTTTCTTTCCTTTCCCTGAACCGAAACCACATTTTCCAGCGTGTCTTCCTTCCTTGTGGTGCTGCTGTTGCTGTTTGCCTTCGTGGAAAGGTCCACTCGTACTGTGGGCAGCACGGTAAGAGCCAGAGAAGCCAGTACCTCGGCTTTTATAGGGCTGTAAATCAGAGCCATTGCAAATTAAGATGGGACTCTCTCATCTTGACTTCTTTAATGGTAATTGCACCGGGAAGCATTTTCAGGCCCAGCTTCCCCATGTCTATTAATTCAAAGACATTACATAAAGCCATCCAGGAGGGGACCATGCCGGCAGTACCAATGGATGTTGTGGGTAAAGGATTGAGACGTCTGATCACACGCATCCAATTCTCATTCTTTAACGATGGACTTGTTCCTTCTGATTTAAAATTCACACTTCGTTTTAGTGTATTTGTGGGAAGGAATTATGTTCACTCAACACAAGCTCATGGAGACCCGGATAAAGCATCTGCAAAATTCCTAAGTGAGAAATATTTTGGAAAGGCGGGGGGAGGGGGGAGGTCTGCTGGAAAGGGGACTGAGAAACTGCTGGAAAGAAAGTCCCCCTCACAGTCACCCGGTGCCGCACAGCTGTCTAATCAGCTGAGAATGCATTCCAGCGGGCAGATGCAGATGTTGGCATCTTCTCCGTTTATCTTCTCCGTTTATCATCTCGTATTCCTCACCTCAGCGCCAATGTCTGGCTTCTGTTGGCACCGGATTTCAGGTCGCACTTCTGAAAGACCGCCGCCATCGCTCCCAGCAGGCCGTGCCCCTGAGGAGTTTTCTGTTATGTGAAATGTGTGTGTGTGTGTGTGTGTGTGTGTGTGTGTGTGTGTGTGTGTGTGTGTGTTTAAAAGTCACTGAGACTCTGCAGGGCTTCATTCCTAGTCAGCAAACACTCCCTTTGCTGTCCTCATGCGCAAATGGCTGTCTTGGTGATGGCATTTGAACTTGAAAGGAAGCACTGCCCGTTAGCAGGCCAAGTCAGGGTATACAATGGATTTTTACCTGTTTATCTATCCATTCATCAATCCACTCGGTCAGTATAAACAGTAACTGAATAAGAATTCGAACCTCTCTACCCAGCTAAACATGGACATAAAGCATCTTTCTTACAGACTGATCACCTTCGGAGCAAATGTCAGAGAAACACAAGCATCTAGACAGAATTTGTAATCTTTATGATAACTCTCAACCTGTTATAAAGCATTGCTTAACTCGAAGCTAGTCATACTCCAGTCCAAGAATAAGCTAGTATACTCGTTATCTCTGTAGCTCAAAAATATTTCCTAGGGATATTTTAGGTTTGTGCAATTTGGTTGGAACACAGTCTTCAACAATGCCAGTACCACCTGGGTCTCGTTAGAACTAGAGTACCCGATACCTAACCCAGAGCTATGTACTGTCATAGTTAGTGATATGGGATTCCCCTCTGTATGCTGTGAATATGTTTTATTACCATTGGTTAATAAAGAAGCTGCTTTGGGCCAATGAGTAAAGCCAGGTAGGAATTACAAGCAAAGATAGAGGAGAAAAGAAAGTAGAGTCAGAGAGACGTCATGTAGCTGCCAAAGGAGACAGATGCCCTGGAAACTTACCGGTAAACCACGAGCCTCATGGCAAAATATAAAATAATAGGGATGGGTTAATTTAACATGTAAGAGTTAGTTAATAAGAAGCCTGAGCTAATAGGCTAAGCAGTGTTGTAATTAATAGAGTTTCTGTGTAATTATTTGGGTCTGGGCGGCTGGGAAACAAACGAGCAGTTTCTGTCTATAAGTTGGGGTCTCTATTGCTAAAATGAAATGCCATGACCAAAAAGTAAGTTGGGGAGGAAAGGATTTATTTGACTTACACTTCCATATTGCTGTTTATCATTGAATAAAGTTAGGCAGGAACTCAAACAGGGCAGGAACCTCAAGGCAGGAGCTGATGCAGAAGCCATGGGTGTTGCTTACTGGCTTTCTCCTTGGGGCTTGCTCAGCCTGCTTTCTTATAGAAGCTAGGACTGCCAGCCCAGGCATGGCACCACCTACAATGGGCTGGACCCTCTTCCATAAACCATGAATTTTAAAACATGTAGTCCAGCTGTATCTTATGGAGGCGTCTTCTCAATCAAGTTTCTCTCCTTCCAGCTAACTCTAGTTTGTGTGTCCGGTTGACATAAGACCAGCTGATACAACCACTGAGTCACTACAGTAGATTCTAGACGTCCTCCAGGGGAGTCATCCATGTGTTTTCATTTAAAAAGCAGTGCTACTGTTGGTACCTACACCCAGGCTGATGGGAGAACCTTTCTCCGACTCTCAGAAGGAAGGTCATGCTGAATCTTCTGAATATCCAGCTAAAGGGCTGTTACCTTGTTACCTGTTATCTGCTCAACTTGAGATCTGCTGGGTCCTCTCTCCCTTGGCCCGGTAGCTCCCCGGGACTCCTGAGGCTTTGCACAAGCCCTGCCTCTCTTTAGAGTCCATACATCTGCTAACCCCATGTTCCCTACCTCCAGCCGAGAGTGGGGCAGACTACTCAGATCTCAAGGGTAGCACCATGGGGCAAACCCTCTCTGTTCACGGTCTCACCACACGCCCTTCTTTCTACTTGACTTCATTCCTGTCTGCTTCCCTAAAGACCTCGGAAATGAATGTGGAGTGTCTGGCCCATCTGCAAATTCAATCATGATAGAGAAACTGGCAGCGGCGAGCGGTGGGGCTGACCTCACTGGGCTGGGTATCCTTTCCAGAGATTCGCTAATCCCATGAGTTTGCATCCATTCCCGGCAGTGCCCAGACAGCTCCCTCCCCCGAGCCCCTACTGCTTGCTCTCCAAGGCTGTCAGACTAAGCATTAATAACCACTCCTATCACCTTTCCCCTAAAGACTAAGAAAATGCAATGTAGCATCTTCCTGCCAAGGAGAGGATCCCATTGATAGGAGCTTTTGCAGTTGTAAACTCTCCTGAGTGTATGGAACAAGTTGGAGCCCCCGGCTTTGTCATCCCCTTGCCTCGTGCATGAGGTGATGAGATGTTCTCTTGGCCTTGCCATGTTACTTCACAAGATACTTGCAGGACAAACATGTTTTATAAAACAGGGCTTACCCTTGGGATTTTCCCATTAAAGATATGTATGCCTATCCAGATATATAATCTGGAAACTTTGTTTAACCTACAAGAGTTAAAAAAAAAATCTAAAACCAACAATAGCATAAATGTCTCATCTTTTTTTTTTTTCCTTTTAAAAGTAAGATTTTGTCAGATAGCCCAGACTAGCCTCAAACTTGCCATGCTCCTGAATGCTGGGATTTCAAACACACTCCCGAGCCAGGCAACCTTGATTCCTTTTTAACACCGAAAACTAGTTTTCCAATGCCCTCTGAACGGTTAAGGTATTTCGGTTACACTTGAATATGTTTGACAATAAGAAGCACTTGGCATTTCTCAGACCTGAAAATTGCATGTACCCAATCCAAAGAAAATTCAATCCTCACACACCCCAAAGACTGCTTAGAACTGCCTTTGACAAATGCAGACTTAAGAAATTCATCTGTTTCATGAAAATATCTTAGCTGTAAATTGTCATTATATAACAGATGCATTTTTTTTCTGCTTTGCATTATGTATTTAAAAATATGCGTGCAAGTGTAGGTGGGGGTAATATGAGCTATTGATATGCTTCCCCGCCATGCAGACTCAACAGAAATGGATTCCCAGCCGGCTTGCTTTGACCCTTTAGCTCGCACTGGGTGGTATTTTTAAT